>NC_083714.1:96256398-96608898 GCF_033118175.1 Dama dama | reverse complement strand
TTGTCTCTGGGAGAACTTGTCAAGGTTTAGGGAATTGTGTTCACATAAAGTTAGCAATAGCAAGGAAGCAGGACAGACCAGGGACGTTTCCTTTACCTCGGTCATTTGTATTAATCATGAGAATATTAGCATAACTGCTACTTAGTATTATCTCTGTTAGAGAACAAAGGATGAGTCACTTTTAGAACCTTAAAGGAGAAATGAGAAATGACTGGATGTCTTCACAAACCATCATCCTTGGGGTTCAGGAGAAGGCAGATATACCAGAGAGAGAAACACTGACCAGGAATATACATGGAGACTAACCTTGGACCAAACCCTAGATTTGTGTGATGGGGCAATTGTCTCTGGTGGATCTGCCTAGAACTTTGAAAGAGTTCATTAGTAAATGGGAGAAGTCTCATTAAAGGCTTTTTATTTTTTTAAAGAAAGTGTAGGAAATATCTGGTCACTGCCTAATTAATCATTTTCAACTTAATTTTTATTGCAAAATAGAGCACAAATACAGAAAATTGCATAACACAAAAATTATAACTTATTGACTTAGAAGAAAAACACACTTGTAACCACCACTCAAATCAGCAATTAGAACTTTGCCAGTCAATCCAGAAGGCCTCTCTCTACCCTGTCCAATCACAACCCACTCCTTCCACCCTTAAATGTAACCACTATCCTGACATTTATAGTAATCACCTTCATGATTTTCCATATAGTTTTATCACACAAATGTATACTCAAACACTGCAGTTCAATTTTGCCTAGCTTTTTGGATACTTTTTTTAAGTCTCTCGATCTACAGGTTCCCAATCTACCCTCTATTTTTTCACATCATTTATTCATTCGAGAAGGTAGATCATGTGACTTGTAGAGTTTTCTACATTCTTGACTTTACTGATTGTATCCCTATGGTATAGTTTAGAATATCCTTTTTTTCTGTGTATTTCTTGTATATCAATAATTGAATCTGTGAACCAGATATAGGTGTAATTTTTAAGCAAGAATACTTGAAGGGGAATTTTTAGTATTTCCATAAAGAGGCACATAATGTCAAGTTGTGACTCCTTTTACAGTTAGCAAAAGTTAATGATGATTGTGTAGAGACATTACATCAGTAGGGTTTGCAAAATTGTGATGTTGTACTTCTATCATTCCTCCTTTATTAATTGGGATGCACATTTAAAACAATTTCCTTTTATTGACAGTTTTGTTATTTTCAGGTACAAACTGTAAAAGAGAGTCGGGGAAGTGCCTGATTATTTTTCTTTGAGTGTTTTCAAAATGATAATTTTGTTGCCTACAATCCTTCACAGATGACAAGGATATTACAAAAGAATAACTTTGAATTACTGGATTTACATATATTTGATGTTTTAAACAATTTTTCTTACTACACTTACTGAATTTAAGATGGCCCTTCATCAACCAGTGGAAGCCTCTTGAAGTTGAATTCTGAGTGGTTTTGAGACTATGCTAGTAGTCCTTCATGGTTTTTTTATTATCTGGTAAGACAAAATGTACCAGACCAATTTTATATATTTCTGCCAAACCAGAAATACTGGTTCTCAATGATAAAAGGGGATGATAAAATTAGAAAATAAAATACTTATTCACTTAATTTACCCCACCTACGCATGTATTAGAATTCTTAGTACTGCCATCACCAATATGATTAGAGAAAACAGATTTGTTTTTTTCCATAAGCTCTTCGCATTCTCTGCCAGTACATTATGGTTGAACTACATTTATGTGATAATGACTCACTTTTGTTGAGTGTTTCCTGGGTGCAGGTTGTATTTCAATTACTTTCTATGAATTTTCTTATTTCATTTTCCCTATCATTCTGTGAATAAGGTAATCTTATCACTATATTTTACAGAGAAGAAATGGATGTTTAGAGAAGCTGAGTGAATTATCCAAGATCATATAACTTAGTAAGTAGTGGGCTTTGTGTTCAAGCACAGACAGTACAATTCTAAGGCCATACTGGCTTGTAATATCTATTATATACTTAAAAATGAATCAGGAGATTAGGTAGGTTTAAATCACAAAATGAGAAAAGATGGAAATATCTTAGATTATCTGGAGAGAATGGAAATATTGGTGAATTTTTGAGAGAAAGGATAATACAGTGAAGTTCTTTTATGAGGACATGTTTTCTTCCTGAAGTAGGAAGTAACCCTGTGGAGACTGTTAAGGAAGAATAAAATAAGAAAAATGAGGAATGGGAGAAGATTTAGGATAGACTTTTGGGGGGAGGTGGCTGATTTGAGAATGTAAAATTATTTTCTCAAGAATTCCATTTAAACAAAAGTACTTTATACTGGAAAACATAATGTGCTCAGGCTTTGAGATTCCTCTTTTTCTCCAGCGTACATCTAAATTCATTAGGCAGCCTAGAGCACAAACAGAGTTTTAAGTTTCACCCAGGTTTTATGAATAGTAGTGCCAAATGGACTGGAAGGAGAAGAAGAGAAATATATCAAGGGACTAGAGAGCACAGGGTTAAGAACACTGTGTTGGATGCCTTATATTGGTTTTCTCAGTATTGGTTCTTCAAGCTCCGTTCAAAAATATCCCTCTCTATACTGAAGAGACCGGGCAGCAGCTTAGTTTTCCATTTCCTAGAGTTTTTAACTTAGTAGGATTCCAGATGCATTTTACCTTCTGTCAATCTGATGCACACTGATCAAATTTATTTTAGAGGCATTTTAGTGAGAGAGGTAGAGAGATGTTAAGATGGGCATGCTGGAGTTGTGAATGTAGCTGCAGAGCTAACAATTCTGGTGGAATTTCCTGCTTCCAAGAAAGCAATTAAGAGCTAACAATTCTGGTGGAATTTCCTGCTTCTAGGAAAGCAATTAAGACACCCTATGCCTAAAGCCAACAGATATGCTGGAAACATCCTGATTCCCCACTCAACTGTGGCATCTGCCCTTGGGGACCAACTTTGCTGAATGACTATAATAATCATTCTGAGAGGCCATGAATAGACCTGTATCTCCAGGCCCTAGAAAGACAGTGTTTATATGCTCCTAACTCCTGAAATTAATCCCTGTGCTAATTAACATAGAATGCTTTCTGCTGACAGCAACCAGACATTGACTAGTACAAGTACCAAAAAATGGGTTCAAATTCAAGGCCTGACATTTTAAACTATTTTCTTTGTTTGATATCCTTAACCACTCTGTGCCTCATTTTCCTTATCTGATGAGTGGAGATGAATCCACATCCACACATACCACCCTGAGGTACTAGAGGCAAACGTCATGGTGAGTATAAAGAGCCAGAGGGGCTGGAATTATAAGACACTTCAGTAACATCATCATTACTAAACACCAATATGGTAAATTGTGGGACATCATGGATGAAATGCCTGATAGCCAAACATGTGTGTAAACAGGAAGAAAATAGCCTAATTTTGAGGTTAAATGCGGGGGTGGGGGGGAATGTATCTCCATTATAAGGCAATCCTTAATGACTGCAATGTCAACACCATACTCTATCCAATGTTTCCAGTCCTAGGTGAGAATGTAATCGCAAAAGAGGTTAAACTATCAAGCAGTTGTTTTCATACTGATTCACACAAACAATACGGGAAATATGAAGAACTATGAAAACAGATAATCAGTCACTCAGAATTGCTCACTTTCCACCAGTGTACACAAGTGCCACAATAAAATTTAGTGAAACAGAAATAAAAAGATAACTATGTGATATGATGGGGATGTTACCCAATGCTAGAGTGGTATTCATATTGCAATATATAATGTAAAAATCAACATACCATCCAACTTAAAAGTATAGAATATTATATGTCAATTGTATCTCAATAAAAAAAATTAGTGAAGCATGTTCAGCTAGAACTGAACTGCCTGATAGCTGAGTGCTGAGGTAGCCTAACCAGAAAGTAAAATTATTTGGGGGATAAAAAGTGGAAAAATATCTGTAGACATTAACATGATGGCCAACAATTCTGCATAAGTCCCAGCATTTCCTATGCAAAGATTACTGTGATCTCAGAGTAATGAGACAAATTCAAGGGGCTGTCTAACCCCCTACATTTTATTCAGCACTTCTCAGGTAGCAGCCCATACTCAAGCAACCATGGGTAAAATAATTTACACATCCTAGACTCTGTATGCTTCATGATGTCCTGGTGGTCTCTTGTGAAGCTCATTTCACAAGGACACAGGAAAGCTAGCTCTTTTGCCCCAGGTTAGAAATCAGAAAACTAAACTTTGGAGAAATGGAGGTTAGTTACCAAAGGGTCTTTGATGTGTTCAAGGCCAAAATACTCTGTCCTCAAAGTGCACAGCCATGATTGGAAAAACCACTGAGGGGAGGAAGCTGAGTAAAGAAGCCATTGGAGATTTACTGATAAACAACTTTCACAGGGGTGCTGGTACAATGATATGGAGGAGAGAAGTGTGTCAGGGAAAGGGGAAATGTGAACCATGCAAGGTTCCAGAAAGTAGAGCAATAGCAGATGATGGCACAGAGAAAACAGTGTGAGCAAGAATTAATGGTCATGTGGGGAAAGGACTTTTGTAAGCCAAGAAGGTAATCAAGTTCATGAGCTTAGTTGAGTTACTTGTCCCCCAAATAAGGTACTAAATTCCAATGAAGGAGAAAGAGTCTTCATTCTTCAGTCTCCAAATGTAGTATGCATCACACCCAAGACAGCCAAGGGGATAATGCCAGTTTCAAAATCTGGTGGAGGGATGAGCACAGTAATATAATGTTGTAATAAAACAGTCAAGCATGATGTCAATACACTTTACTCAGTTTGACGTACTTCAACCCACACTAACTGAGCACTGGCTTTGCACTTGCCCCTGTGTGGGCAGATTCACACTATGAGTCTGCATCATGTAGGGACAAATTTAGTGCCAATAAGACTAACAACTAAAATGGATTAAAACACATCAGCTATGATTAAACATGGGTTCATAGTGGCTCTAAAGGAACAAAGACCTCATGGTCGCTGTGACTAAATGCTAGGAAATAGATTCATTATTTGGAAATTGGGTAAGCAGAGGGAAATAATGAAACAGTTATCCTGTGTGTGGCACATGAACTATAACATTGGTTACCAAACAGTGGATTAGGGAAGTGTCTCATCAGAGAAGAATTTCATCTAATAAATGAAGAAGCATAGATAGAATGAAAATACCTCCATTTTCAACCTCAAATGACACAAGCACTGTATGCAATGAGCACCAGTATCTGCTTGCTCTACAAAAATAGGGACAACCATACAATATTCCCCTCCCAGTGGATGAATGCCACACTGCCTCTGAGCCATTCTTGCCAAATTAGAAGACTGAACCAGAAGACAAGATCTAAACTCCAATTTGCAGGAAAAGCTGAAAGTGTGTTAAATGATGCCAATGAGATGAAATCAGCAAGATGCTGCATGTGGATGACTCTGTAGAGCAAAGGATTCATTTCTCATGAGAAACAAAGAGAGCAAGAGAGGGGGCATTTTACAGAGAATTAGCAGGCATATTGAAAAACTGCAGTGCCTGAGACTAAATGGGATCCAGAATTGGTGAAAACATTAACATTTATGAGAGGGTAAAGAAGACGTGAGTTCAATCCCTGGGTCAGAAAGATCCTCTGGAAGAGGAAATGCCAACCCACTCCAATATTCTTGCCTGGAGAATCCCATGGACTGAGGAGCCTGGCAGGATGCAGTCCATGGGGTCACAAACAGTTGGACATGACTGAACAGGCACACACACCACCACACAAGGGAAACTTTGGGCTTCCCACGTGGCTCAGTGGGAAGGAATCCACCTGCAATGGGAAGATCTCCTGGAGAAGGGCATGACAACCCACTCCAATATTATTCCATGGAGAATCCCAGGGACAGGAACCTGGCAAGCTACAGTCCATAGGGTCACAACGAGTCAACACGACTGAGGCGACTGAGTACAGCACACAAGGGAAACTTTACCGTGAATACTGAGGATACTAAGTGGCCATTAACTCTTGTCTAGGCATGATAATGGGCTTCCCTGGTGGCTCAGACTGTAAAGAGTCCACCTGCAATTTAGGAGACTGATGTTTGTTCCCAGGTTGGGAAGATCTGGAGAAGGGAGTAGTTACCTATTCCAGTATTCTCCCCTGGAGAATCCCATGGACAGAGGAGCCTGGTGGGCCAGAGTCCATGGGGTCACAAAAAGTAGACCATGACTGAGTGACTAACACTTTAACACTTCAAGCATGATAATGGCATGCATTTTGTCACTAAAGTACTCTTTTTAAGTTGTCTTTATCTTTGAGAGTTATATTATGAAATACCTGTGGATTAACTGATAAAATGTTTTAAGATTTGTCTGAAGAAAACCTAGAGGGGCGGGGAAATTAATAGGTTTATATGAAATAAAATTGACCAAGAGGTCATTACACTTGAAGTTGGGTAGACTTACATGGGAGTACATTATAATACTTAACTGTTGTGTATTGGTTTGAAAATATCTATAATAGACAGTTGTTTAAAATATCCAAATCTACAAAATAGACTGACGAAATCAGAATTTCTGGATATAGAGCTAGTATTATAATTTGTAAAAGTTAACTTCAAATGAATTTAAGTGAAAGTTTAGAATTAAAGGTAAATAAATAGGGCCTTATTTTTTTCTTGTTTGTTTGTTTTTTGGACATTTGTTCCTTTTTGTTTTTGTTTACTATAAGAAGTCTGGAAGCACCCATTTTCTGATTCATCTGTGCCAGGATATCACAAGTCTCCATGGCTTCCATTCCCCTGCTGCACTCTTTTTTTCAGGTTAAGGTGACAACCTCATACAGTCACACAGCTGTCTTTGCAAAAGCTCCAGGAATCTCTATTGCATTCTAAGTACCACTACCTTCCTGTGCCACATCTGTCCTTCTCAATATAAAAAGGCAAACACCAGAGAAGTCCGCAACACATTCTCCATACATCTCATTGTGCAAGACTTGATCACAGAGCCACCTTTAGCTATAGAGGAGGCTGGAAAAATCATCACTTGACAAAGAGAAATGGTGTAGCCATGACTGGATTGGAGAAACCCCAACTCCCACCTGGGGACCAAACATATTACTGCTTTGACCAAAATTAGTTTTTCCTACCACAGAGCATTGGTAGGAAATGCTGAGGGTAAGAAATGAACAAATCCAGTAAGAAAGGAGAAGCAGAGCTCCTAGAGCCAAAAATCAAGTCAAGGGTAAGGAATAAATATGCACTGAAGGGGATACACTCACAGGATTGAGTTACATATACTATCCAAGCACTTTCACACCTGCTGTATTGTTCAGTCCTCACAACAATTGTGCAAAGGAGGGATGTGGCATCATCTCCTTGTTTTGATGAGGGACCAGAGCCTCCGAGAAAAAGGGAAAGGTGTCTTGATGGGGTTCTGATTGGTGGCTCCACCACACATTGCTCTGCACCTCTGCCAGGGGTTCTAACAGCCATCCCCTGGCTCACCAAAATCACTGTGGGAAATATTGACAGGGCAAGGGAATGAAGTCCACTTTTTGCTCAGCACTGTGCTGGGAATATCCCAATTCAGGAAGGAGGCCTACTTTGGTTCTGGCCCTTCTGTGATGGTAGATGATGTTTCTAGAGTTAGGGGTCACCCAGTGGCTCACAACTGCTCCTGTCCCACACTCGTCGTTCTGCACACAAGGTCACAAGTGAAAAGTGTGAACATGGGAACTCAGTTATGGGCTGAGAAAGGACTTCAGGGCCTAACTCAGGAGGTGTGAAGCTTGATGATCTGACCATAGGTAGAGGTGCTGCCAAGCTGATCACATGGACAGCAGGTCTGGTCACCTGTTCACAAGGAATGAGCTTGATGTATATTCATCCCATGAGCACCTGCTGAGTCCAGCAGAGCTTCTGCCATAACAGCAAGTATAGTTTCTACAAACCTTTCTTGTGCCTCATTATGCCATTTCATGCCAGTGGAAGATTGCCACTCACAGAGGCAGAGTGGTTCTTTATTGTGTCAACTTTCTTCCCCTGCCATATTTGACCCAATGCCAGAATCTTGTGACCCAATTCTCTTCTGTCCTTAACCTCCATCCTTTAAGACTTGGGTCTTGTGAGATATAGATCCTGCTGACTGAACCCTCGCCATCCCCTAGTTAAGTACGTGCCTGTGGCTCAACACCATTTGTAGACTGATTAGTTCTCACTCCATAAGTCTGTTCAGAAGGACATGGGAAGAGAGGAACCTTCCCACCATTGTGGGGAAAACTCAGAGTCTAGTCTTTGGATGTTTTAAAGATATAACATTAAATTTCAATCAAATTTTTCACATGTCATGAAAAGCCATTGAGAAATCATAATACTGCAGACTTACCAGTTGACAAGACATTTAAATTCTCCTTCCTCTGAAACCCTATTACAGACTTACTAAGCCCTCACTAGGAAATCAAGATACTGCAAGGTGGAAGCATTTCTGCTCACAGTAGATTCTGTAGGTAAGTAAGAACAAGGAAGTAGAACAGACAGTAGGGGGATCCCTTCTTTATTAATTTTATTATATCTTGTTGATATTAATTGTTTCATGCATGTTGTTGTTCCAAGCATGTTCCATGTTGTTTCTTATGCAATAAAAGAAGCAAAGGCTTCAGGTACTGAAGTGAGAAAGGAGAAGTTGTAGATTGCTGCTTTTGCTGTCAATCATGTTGGGTTTTTATCAGAAAAGAGTCACCTAAAGGGAGAGAAATGGTGAACAGTTTGCTTCTACAGAGATTGAGCCTAGAAATATCTGGGTTTTTTTTTTTTTCTGTCTTTCTCACCTGAGATGGCTGAGCTTCTTTGATGAGGTTTGGAAGGGAGTGTACAATTGCACTGCTCTGATCTTAAAGTAATTCACCACTGAGAAAAGAAAGTTACGATTAGAGGTCTGAGAAATCAATGTGGATAATTTCTTATTTCACTTAATTTAATTCTGTGTAGAAAGTAAATGGTCTGTGATGAAAAGCCTTTTTAATTCTCTTCTGTCTGGTAGGATTAAGAACATTCTCACTCACTCATTTGTTGAAACATCACATCCATTACTTGGCAGGCTTGTCAGGAGAAGGGGAAATGCAATATTCCCCTAAAATATTGGAGATGTGGCTGGAAAGACATACAGTGAATTATGCACATGCCTACAGTGGACTAGCAAAGGCTGCTTCTAAATTTTTCTTATCAACCCAAAAGAAAATGGAAACCTTGTTATTTCTATGCTCGTGTGTCTTCTAGATGCATGCTACAAGATGGTTAGTCTTGAAAACATATGTTGAATCAAATAAACCAGAGAGAAAGGACAAATGTTGTATGATTCCACAGATATGAAAAGTGTAGAATAGGCAAATTCATAGAGACAGTTGAAAGTAGGTTAGAGGATACCATGGACTGGGTGGTAGTGTTGGGGAGATTATTGTTCAGTGTGAACAGATGTTTGCAAAGGAATGAAAAATTTTGGAAAGAGTGGTGACAGTTCTACAATATCATGAATCTAATAATCCCATTGAATTGTACAGTTGAAATTGTTAAAAGAGGAAAGTCGTGTTATGTATAAATTTAGCACAATAAAAATATTTTAAAATCCTTAGGACTTTTTGATTAGGAGCCAGAAGTGTCTCCCAAGGGCCAGATGGGTAGGAAGGGGTATTCATTGGAAGGGGTATTTAAGTCTGTCTCTGCATAATATTGGCAGAACCCAGGCAGGGTGACCAGTACACAGCAAGGGCTCCATAGATATTACATGCTTAGTTGCTCAGCCATGTTTGACCCTATGTGACCCCATGGACTGTAGCCTACCAGCCTCCTCTGCCCATGGGATTTCCCAAGTAAGAATGCTGGAGTGTGTTGCAGTTTTTTCTCAAGGGGATCTCTCCAAGCTAGGGATCCAACCCGCGTCTCCTACGTTGGTAGGATGATTCTTTACCACTGATCCACCAAGGAAGCTTGAGAAATGAATTGGCTTATTATAAAGCATTCTGTTACAATCGTAGAAGGCAAGAAAAGAAGCTTCTTGTAGTGGATAGAAAGCATCCTCAAACATAACTGATTTTAATGCAACTATTTCAATAATCACTTTCTGAATGGTCTATAAATTCCAAATAAATGTCATAGTGGATTTTATAAATTTACAAGTAAGTATTGTCAACAGGAACATATTTTAAATTTTTTTTATTTTCAATTGAAAGATAATTACAATATTGTTTTGGTTTCTGACATACATCCACATGGATCAGCCCAGATATATGTATGTCCTCATTTTATATTAATCCATTTTATATTAACTGTTTCTGATAGGGTAAAGTGATGGGAAAAAACATATCATTCTAACAGTAAGCAAGAGAACTTAGGAATAGCTATATTATTTTCAGAATGTCAGGAGCATTAAAAAATCACATCTACATAACTGTCATAACCACAAGAAGCCTAAGAAGTCATGACTACTAAATGTGAGTCAGTATCCTGGATAGGCTCTTGGACATTAGAGAAAAGCTGAGAGAGTACGAATAAAGCATAGATTTTGTTTAATGATTATTATCAATATCAGTATATTAATGTGATAAATGTACCATATTAACATAAAATGATAGTATTAATAATATGAGAACTGTCACTGTTTATAGTAATTCTAAAAATCTAAAAACTGTTGCAAAATGTAAAGTTTATTTTTAATAAGTATATTGCTACCATGTTGCAGTACTTTCAGTTATCTTGGGGGTCTCCAGACAGATATTATCTAAGACATAAAATGTCATTTTCTTTAAAAGATTTATCTTAAAAATAGTGTCTGAAAACTTCCCAAATTTAAGGAAAAGAAATGAAAAACCAAAAAACTACAGGCTCTGGGAAATGAGAGAATTCAAAATCGGATAAACTCAGAACATTCTTTTCCAACACTTTGAATTACTGAAAGCTCAACCAAGAAAATAATCAAGAAGTGAAACACTCAGAAGTGATACATTATTTAGAGAGGAAAACAGATTCTAGTAGTTTTTTTGTTTGTTTCAAACCATGGAGGACATAAGGAAGTGGTATGTCATTTTTTCAAGTCCTGTTTGTTTTGGAGGTTGTACAATGTGACGATTGATTGACATATACATAAAGAAATGATAAACACAATAAAGTTAATTAACATACCCATCACCTCATATAATTACCTTTTTTTGTGGTGGCAGCACATACAAACTCTTCCTTGCAATGCCAAGTATTATTAAATCCAATCATAATGCTGTACATTAGATTACCAGAAATGATTCATCTTGTACCTAAGAGATTGTGTCCTTGTCCAATATTTTTTGAGTTCTTCAGAAAAGAATCCATAACCATAATTTTAAATATGGAGATACATTCCCTTAGGAATGAGGGGAAAGAAAAGACATACTCAAAACAAGGAAAGTTACAATAATTAGTCAATTACAGATATATCCCTAGAAAAATGGTTTAAAGAAGCTCTCCAAACACAAAGGAAGGATAACTAGAGAAAACTTACAGCTTCAGAATGGAAAGAAGAAAGATGGAATGTTAAAGAGGTGTATGTATATACCAGCCAGAATGGCCTTCATCAAAATGTTAACAAATAATAAATGGTAGAGAAAATGTGAAGAAAAGGGGACCCTCCTACACTGTTGGTGGGAATGTAAACTGGTACAGTCACTGTACAGAATGTTATGGATTTTCCTTAAAACACTAAAAATAGAGTTGCCATACGATTCAGCAACCCAACTCTCAGGTATCTATACAGAAAAGAAGAAAACTATAATTCAAATGGATACATGCACCCCTATGTTCATAGCACCAAGTATATACAATAGTCACACATGGAAGCAACCTAAATATCCTTTGACAGATGAATATAGATACACACATTTGTTGCTCAATCACTAAGTTGTGTCTGACCCTTTGCGACCCCATGAACACATGCATAAGCCGGGCTTCCCTGTCCTTCAGCATCTCCCAGGGTTTGCTCAAACACATGACCATTGAGTTGGTGATCCTATTCAACCATCTCATCCTCTGCCACTCTTTCTCCTTTTGCCTTTAATCTTTCCCAATATCAGGGTCATTTCCAATGAGTTGGCTCTTCACATCAGGTGGCCAAAGTATTGGAGCTTCAGCTTCAGCATCAGTTCCTCCAGTGAATATTCAGGGTTGATTTCCTTTAGGATTGACTGGTTTGGTCTCCTTGCAGTTTAGGGAACTTCCAAGAGTCTTCTCCACCACCACAATTCAAAAGCATCAATTCTTCGGCTCTCAGCCTTCTTTATGGTCCAACTCTCACATCCATACAAAACTATTGGAAAAACAATATCTTTGACTATATGGACCTTTGCTGGCAAAGTGATATCTCTGCTTTTTAATATGCTGTCTAGATTTGTCATAGCTTTTCTTCCAAGAAGCAAGTGTCTTTTAATTTCATGGCTCCAGTCACCATTTGCAGTGATTATGGAGCCCAAGAAAAGAAAAACTGTCACTGTTTCTACTTTTCCCACTTATATTTGCCATGAAAACATGGAACTGGATACCATGATCTTAGTTGGTTGTTTTTTTTTTTTTCATGTTGAGTTTCAAGTCAGCTTTTTCACTCTCCTCTTTCACCCTCATCAAGAGGCTCTTTAGTTCCTCTTCACTTTCTACCATTAGAGTGGTATTATCTGCATATCTGAAGTTATTGATATTTCTCCCAGTCATCTTGATTCCAATCTGTGTTTCATCCAGCCTGGCATTTCCCATGATGTACACTGCATACAACTTAAGTAAGTAAGGTGACAATATACAGCCTTGTCATATTCCTTTCAATTTTGAATCAGTCAGTTGTTCCATGTAAGGTTCTAACTGTTGCTTCTTGATCTGCATACAGGCTTCTCAAGAGACAAGGAAGATGGTATGATACTCTCTTAATTTTGAGAATTTTCCAGTTTGTTGTGATCCACACAATCAAAGACTTTAGCATAGTCAATGAAGCAGAAATAGGTGTCTTTTTTTTCTGGAATTTCCTTCCTTTCTCTAAGATCGAATGAATATCGGCAATTTGATGTCTGGTTCCCCTACCTTTTCTAAAACCAGCTTGTACATCTGGAAGTTCTAGATTCACATACTATTAAAGCCTACTTTGATGAGCATAACTTGGTAGCATGTGAAGTGAGTGCAATTGTATGATAGTTTGAACATTCTTTAGCATTGCCCTTCTTTGGGATTGGAATGAAAACTGACTTTTCCAGTCCTTTGGATACTGCTGAGTTTTCCAAATTTGCTAACATAGTGAGGGCAGCACTTTAACAGCGTCATCTTTTAGGATTTCAGTAGCTCAGCTGGAATTCTGTCACTTCCACTAGCTTTGTTCCTAGTAAAGTTTGTTAAGGCCCAGTTGACTTCATACTCCAGGAAGGCCAGCTTTAGGTGAGTGACCATACCATCATGTTTATCCAGGTCATTAAGACTTTTCTTACATAGTTCTTCTGTGTATTCTTGCCACCTCTTCTTAATCTCTTCTGTTTCTGTTAGATTCTTATCATTTCTGTCCTTTTAGTGCCCATCCTTACAGGAAATGTTCCCTTGATATCTCCATTTTTCTTGAATAAATCTCTATCTAGTTTTTCCCATTCTATTTGTTTCCCTCTGTTTCTTTGCATTGTTCATTTAAGAAAGTCTTCTTCTCTCTCCTTGTAGAACTTTGCATTCAGTTGAGTATATTTTTCACTTTCTCCCTTGCCTTTTGCTTTTCTTCTTTCCTCAGTTATTTGTAAAGTTTCCTCAGAATACCACTTTGCCTTCTTGCATTTCTTTTTCTTTGGTATAGTTTTGGTCACTGCCTCCTGTACAGTGTTATGAACCTCCATCCACAGTTCTTCAGTCACTCTATCTACCAGAACTATTTTCTTGAATCTATTTGTCACCTCGCTTCCACTATATAATCATGAGGGATTTGATTTAGGCCACACCTGAATGGCCCAGTAGTTGTCCCTGTTTTCTTCAATTTAAGCCTGAAGTTTGCACTGAGGAGCTCATGAACTGAGCCACAGTTGGCTCTAAGTCTTATTTTTTCCTGACTGTATAGAGCTTCTCCAGTTTTAACTGCAAAGACATAATCATTCTCGTTTTGTTATTGAGCATCTGGTGATGTCCATGTAAAGAGTCATTTCTCGTGTTGTTGGAAAAGTGTTTGCTGTGACCATCATATTCTCTTGACAAAACTCTGTTAGGTTTTGCTGTGCTTCACTTTGTACTCTGAGTACAAATAACTTGCCTGTTATTCCACTATCTCTTGACTTTTGCATTCTAACCCTTTATGATGAAAAGGACATCTTTTTGGTGTTAGTTCTAGAAGGTGTTGTAGATCTTCATAGAACCAGTCAACTTGAGCTTCTTTGGCATTATTGGTTGGGGCATAACCTTGGATTACTATGATGTTGGTCTTCCCTGTGGCTCAGATGGTAAAGAATCTGCCCACAATGTGGGATACCAGGGTTTGATCCCTGGGTAGGTAAGATCCCCTGGAGAAAGGAATGGTAACACACTCCAGTGTTCTTGCCTGGAGAATTCGATAGACAGAGGAGCCTGGCAGGCTACAGTCCATAGGGTCACAAAGAGTTGAACCTGACTGAGTGATTAACACTGCTGCTGCTGCTACTACTACTACTAGTACTGTGATGTTGAATGGTTTGCCTTGGAAACAAACTGAGATCATTTTGTCATTTTTGAGGTTGACCCAAGTACTGCATTTTGGAAACTTTTGTTGACTATGAAGTCTACTGCATTGTTTCTAAAACATCAACATGAATCAGTCATAGTGCCTCTCCTGTTTGCCCATAGTAGTAGATATAATGGTCATCTGAATTAAATTCTCCCATTCTAATCCATTTTTGTTCATTGATTCCTAAGATGTCGAAGACCAATTTTGCATCTCCTGCTTTTTAAAAAAAAATTTTTAGTTGAAGGATGATTGCTTTACAGTATTACATTGGTTTCTATAAAACATCAACATGAATCAGTCATAGTGCATCTCCTGCTTGACCACATCCAGTTTGCCTTGATTCCTGGACCTAACATTCCAGGTTTCTATGCAACACTGTTCGTTACAGCATAGGACTAATTTCACCACTAGACACATCCACAATTGAGTGTCGCTTCTGCTTTGGCCCAGCTGCTTCATTCCTTCTGGAGCTATTAGTTATTGCCCTTCATTCTTCCCCAGTAGCATAATGGACACCTTCTGACCTGGGGCCTCATCTTCTAGGGTCATATCTTTTTACCTTTCCATACTGTTCATGGGGATCTCTCAGCAGGAATACTGAAGTGAATCACAATTTCCTCCTCCAGCAGACCACGTTTTTTTAGAACTCTTCACTATGACGCATCTGTCTAGGGTGGCCATGCATAGCATGGCTCATAACTTCATTGAGTTACACATGCCCCTTCTCCACGACAAGGCTGTGGTCCATGAAGGAGATAGCCTAGCCTTGGCAAGTTGATTTTCCAGACAAATGCAAATAACATGAAAGAAAGGAAGGAAGAAGAAATTAAATTTAAATCACAATTTAAAACAGGGAAAGAATGAATGAAGAAGAGATACAGTACACCAGACAAATAAGGGTATATTTTATTGCAGAAGAATACATTTCCTAGGATGATATAACACTTGTGATTCTGATAGACACAAACTAGCAGTATGATACTTGCCATGGCCTCTCTCAGGGCATGATAGATCAAGTGTACACAATTAATAACAACATAGAAGAACTAAATAAATAATAAATAAGATAGATCTAAGTGATGTATATGATACTCAGCACCTACATGAAGATAATAGACTTCATATTCTGATAAATGTGAAGTAAGTTGCAAGAACCAGTGGACTTGTTGAGGGTAATTAAAAAGCTCAGGGGATACATAAAGAAAAACATTAAATCAGTTTGGTTCGAAGAGGATGCTGAGGAATTACTTTGTGTAATTACTGGATCTCTTAGGAGAAGACAGGACTGGCAGAGCAAGCCTACAACTGAAAACAGCTTCTATCCAGAGTTGTCTACATAAAAGTAAACAGTTATAAAACTGAGCTGTGTTTTAAGTCTCAGAGCTAACCAAAAGTGGTGACCATCCTAATTTTATCTGAGACCCCAACAACTTACACCCTCTGAGTCAGGTGACTGAACCACAAGTAAATCAGTTCCCATTTCACTTTGTATCATCTTAGGGGGGGCTTGCCTGGTGGCTCAGATGGTAAACAATCTGCCTGCAATTCAGGAGACTGGGTTTGATTCCTGAGTTGGGAAGATCCCCTGGAGAAGGGCATGGGTACCCACTCCAGTATTCTTGCCTGGAAAATTCCATGGCCAAAGAAGCCTGGTGGGCCACAGTCCATGGGGGCACAAAGAGTGAGATATGACTGAGTGACTAACACTTTCACTTTCACATCTATCTGGGTGCAAATGAGAAAGCACATTCAACTGGGTGAAAACGGAGATGTAACAGACCAAACCTGGGAAGATAGCTCAATTAGGTGAAACTGATATCCTTAAGTGTATATATTAGAAAAGAGTAAAGAAGACACAGAGCTGGCCAATAGGTACATGAAAAGGTGCTCAACATCACTAATCATCAGGGAAATGGAAATCTAAACCCCAATGAGATATTAACTCACATCTGTCAGAATTGCTATTATCAAAAAGACAAGAAATAACAAGTGTTGGCAAAAATGTATAGAAAAGGGAGTACTTTTGCACTGTTGGTGGGAATGTAAATTGGTGCAGCCATCATGGAGAACAGGATGGTAGGTCTTCAAAAAAAAAACAAAAATAGAACTACCCTCTGATCCAGCAATCCCACTTCTGGATATTTATCTGAAGAAAATGAAAATAGTAACTCAAAAAGCTATTTGCACACCAATTTTTATTTCAGTGTTATTTATAATAGCTAAGATATGAAAGCAGCTTAAGTGTCCGTAGACATATGAATGGATAAAGAAGACATGGTGTGCAATGAGATATTAATGGATATTAATACAATGGGTTATTATTAAGCCATAAAGGAGAAGGAGATCCAGTATCAGCAACCATATGAATGGACTTGGAGGGTATAATGCTAAGTGAAATAAATCAGATGTGCATGCTAAGTCACTCCAGTCATGTCCAACTTTTTGCAACCCCATGGACTGTAGCCTGCCAGGCTCTTCTGTCCATGGGATTCTCTAGGCAAGAATACTGGAGTGGGTTGTCATGCAACCCAGGCATCTTCCAGGCATCTTCCAGGCATCTTCCTATCCCAGGGATCGAATCCAGGTCTACTACATCACTTGCATTAGCAGGCAGGTTCATTACCTCTAGTGCTGCCTGGGAAGCCCAATATGTCAGCCAGAGAAAGACAAATACCACATCATGTCACTTATATGTGGATTTGAAAACAAAGAAAAGCAAAAAGCCAAACTGATAGATACAGAGAAGTGTTCACTGGTTGTCAGAGAGATCAAAGGTACAAACTTCAACTATAAAACAAATAACATGGGGAAGTAATGCACAGTATGGTGACTGTAGTTATAAGTAGTTGATAAGTGTACAATCAGGCCTCTCAAGATGGCTGTTGTCTTGCTCTCTGTCCATCCCCTGCTTGACCAGTGTCTGCTTCACCTATACTCTACTCACATGACTGACCTTCCCACATACATGCCCCCAGCCCCAGCTACACACAAATGTTCTTATCAGTGGGGCAGTGAGGAGTGTGCTCCTCTGCTAGTTTCCCTGGTAACCAATGAGCCAACCTGACATTAATTGCCTAGAACTGGCCATCTCCCCTTTCCCAGAGCGAAGACTGCAGCCATATCCTGCCCGCCATCCACAACACACAGTGAGGTGTTGCACCAGGACTTTGGTTCAGACATGTAAGGTCCCTCCCATCCATTAAACCACTGATGTCTCTGTCTTGGGCTCTGGGCTCTTTCTTCAGTTTTGAAGCTCAGCAAGCACAGGTCTTATAGGCCTGCAGGGTGCAGCTGAACAGTAAGGGAGTCAGTCTTAAAAGTTCTCATCAAAAGAAAACAAATTTTGGAACTATGAATGGTAACAGATGTTAAATAGACTTGCCATGGTGATCTTTCTTAAATATATAGAAATAACAAAAGCTTATGTTATACACCTAAAACTAGTAATGTTGTATATAAATTATATCTCAATAAAAATAAAATTTTAAAAACAAAGAATGGCAGAAAATGAGCTAACCATCCTTCTTGAGAAGTTAAAAAATAACAGGATAAGTTAAAAAATAACAAGATAAGAGCAGAGAAAAACAAAGAATCATTAAAGATAAAACGAAAATAATGAAAGTGAAAGCAAACATACAATAGAGCATCTTAACACAATATTTTGCAATAAGGAGTTCATGATCTAAGCTGCAGTCAACTCCCAGTCTTGTTTTTGCTGACTGGATAGAGCTTCTCCACCTTTAGCTGAAAAGAATATAATCAATCCAATTTTGGTATTGACCATCTGGTGATGTCATGTGCAGAGTGGTCTCTTGTGTTGTTGGAAGAGGATGTTTGCTATGACCAGTGCGTTCTCTTGGCAAAACTCTGCTAGCCTTTGCCATGCTTCATTTTGTACTCCAAGGCCAAATTTGCCTGTTACTCCAGCTATCTCTTGACTTCCTACTTTTTAAAAATTTTATTTATTTTTTTCCATTTATTTTTATTAGTTGGAGGCTAATTACTTTACAATATTGTAGTGGTTTTTGTCATACATTGACATGAATCAGCCATGGATTTAAATGTATTCCCCATCCCAATCCCCCCTCCCTTGACTTCCTACTTTTGCATTCCAGTCCCCATGATGAAAAGGACATCTTTATTGGGTGTTAGTTCTATAAGGTCTTGTAGGTCTTCATAGAACCATTCAACTTCAGCTTCTTCAGCATTACTGGTTGGGACTTAGACTTGGATTACTGTGATATTGAATAGCTTGCCTTGTACAGAAAGTACTAGACCAGTACCAGTACTTTCCCTACTAGAAAGTTGGGAAAAACCGCTAGACCATTCAGGTATGACCTAAATCAAATGCCTTATGATTATACAGAGGAAGTGACAAATAGATTCAAGGGATTAGATCTGATACACAGAGTGCCTGAAGAACTATGGACGGAGGTTTGTGACATTGCACATGAGGCATTGATCAAGACCATCCCCAAGAAAAAGAAATGCAAAAAGGAAAAATGGTTTTCTGAGGAGGCCTTATGGATCATTGAGAAAAGAAGAGAAGAGAAAGGCAAAGGAGAAAAGGAAAGATAAACCCATTTGAATGCAGAGTTCCGAAGAATAGCAAGGAGAGATAAGAAAGGCTTCCTCAGTAATAAATACAAAGAAATACAGGAAAACAATAGAATAGGAGAGACTAGAGATCTCTTCAAGAAAACTAGAGACACCAAGGGAGTATTTCATGCAAAGATGGGCACAATAAAAGACAGAAATGGTATGGACCTAACAGAAGCAGAAGATATTAAGAAGAGGTGGTAAGAATACACAGAAGAACTGTACAAAAAAGATCTTCATGACCCAGATAACCACAATGGTGTGATCACTCACCTAGAGTCAGATATCCTGGAATGTGAAGTCAAGTGGGCCTTAGGAAGTATAACTACCAACAAAGCTAGTGGAGGTGATGGAATTCCAGTTTAGCTCTTTCAAATCCTGAAAGATGATGCTGTGAAAGTGCTGCACTCAATATGCCAGCAAACTTGGAAAACTCAGCAGTGGCCACAGGACTGGAAAAGGTCAGTTTTCATTCCAATCCCAAAGAAAGGCAATGCCAAACAAACTACTACACACCTGCACTCATCTCACATGCTAGCAAAGTAACGCTCAAAATTCTCCAAGCCAGGCTTCAACAGTATGTGAATCATGAACTTCCAGATGTTCAAGCTGGATTTAGAAAAGGCAGAGGAACCAGAGATCAAATTGCCAACATCCATTGGATCATAGAAAAAGCAAGAGAATGCCAGAAAAACACCTACTTCTGCTTTATTGACTACACCAAAGTTTTTGACTATGTAGAGCACAACATAGTGTGGAAAATTCTTAAAGAGATGGGAATACCAGACCGCCTTACCTGCCTCCTGAGAAATCTGTATGCAGGTCAAGAAATAACAGTTAGAACTGGACATGGAACAACAGACTGGTTTCAGATTGGTAAAGGAGTACATCAAGGCTGTATATTGTCACCCTGCTTATTTAACTTATATGCAGAGTAGATCATGGGGAATGCTGGGCTGGATGAAGCACAAGCTAGAATCGAGATTGCTGGGGGAAATATCAATAGCCTCACATATGCAGATGACACCAACCCTATGTCAGAAAGCAAAGAAAAACTAAAGAGCCTCTTGATGAAAGTGAAAGAGGAGAATGAAAAAGTTGGCTTAAAACTCAACATTCAGAAAATAAGGATCATGGAATCTGGTTTCATCACTTCATGGCAAATAGTTGGGGAAACAATGGAAACAGTGAGAGACTTATTTTTTTGGGCTCCAAAATCACTGCAGATGGTGACTGCAATCATGAAATTAAAAGATGCTTGCTCCTTGGAAGGAAAGCTATGACCAACCTAGACAGCATATTAAAAAGCAGAGACATTGCTTTTCCAACAAAGGTCCATCTAGTCAAAGTTATGGTTTTTCCAGTAGTCATGTATGGATGCGAGATTTGGATTATAAGGAAAGCTGAGCACCAAAGATTGATGTTTTTTAACTGTGGTGTTGGGGAAAACTCTTGAGAGTTCCTTGGACTGCAAGGAGATCCAAGCAGTCTATCCTAAAGGAGATCAGTCCTGAGTGTTCATTGGAAGGACTGATGTTGAAGCTGAAGCTCCAATACTTTGGCCACCTGATGGGAAGAACTGACTCACTAGAAAAGACCCTGATGCTGGAAAAGATTGAAGGCAGGAGGAGAAGGGATGATAGAAGATGAGATGGTTGGATGGCATCACTGACTCAAAGAACATGAGTTTGACAAGCTCCGGGAGTTGGTGATGGACAGGGAAGCCTGGCGTGCTGCAGTCCGTGGGGTCACAAAGAGTCAGACACGACTGAGTAACTGAACTGAACCTAACTGAACACAGCATTTTAACACAGCGTTATATAGTCAATAAAATGGACAAGCCTCTGGTTAGACTTCAAGGGAAAAATGATAAAGGCAAAATTTATTAATATCAGGATTCAAATAAGATGACATTTCTAGAGACCTTTATGCCAAATATGAAAATGAAGAGGAAGTGGGAAGTAAAATACAACTTGGGGGCTTCCCTGGTGGCTCAGCGGTAAAGAATCCACCTGTCAATGCAGGAGACAAGGGTTCGATCCCTGGGTCTGAAAGATCCCCTGGAGGAGGAAATGACAACCCACTCCGGTATTCTTATCTTGCAAATCCTATGGACAGAGATGCCTGGTGGGCTACAGTCCGTGGGGTGGGGGGGTGTGTTCACAAAAGGGTTGCAATCAACTTAGCGACTAAACAACAGCAACAAAAACAAAAATATAACTTAATAAAGTTTAGAGGAGATATTAAAAACATGATTTGAACTAAAAATATTAAATAGGTGGAATAAAATATTTCCACAGATGACCTCTAAGCCCAAATAGCTTCATAAATGAGTTCTGTCAATATTTAAATAAGCGATAATTCCAATATTACATAAACTTTTTACAGAATAGAAATAGAGGATACACTACCCTCTTGCATTTTCTGTAGCATTACATTGGTACAAAAACTAGACGGGGTACTTTCAGAAGTTTAAATTACAAACCTATTTTTTCATAAACGTAGATGACAACATCCTAAGCAAAAAATGAAAAAAAAAAAATCCCAGCAATATATAGAAAAGATGTATTATCATGACAAAGTTGCTTTTATCCCAGGAAAGCAAGATTGATTTAACATTTGAAAATAAGTCAGGGTAATCCATCACGTTAATAGATGAAGTAGAGAAATCTAAGCATGATCTCCTCAAGAGATACAGAAACATATCTTCTTAAAACTCATCATTCATTCATGCTGAAACAACTGCTAGAAAAAAAGATGTAGAAGAGACTCTCCTAAGATTTTTTTGGTACAAGTTTGGAGTGAACAGGGTCTTTCTAGGCATGTTACAAAGTAGAATTCACAGAAGAAAAAGATTGTCTTGAAAAATTTTAGTACGACAAGACTGAAAAGAGATTACAAATTTATATACTAAGTTAAGACTCAAAGGCCAAGTTTAAAAAATATTTGTTATCTATATCACAGACAGTGGATGGACTAATTTCCCAAATAAGACAATCTTTCATTCAACCATTAAAAAAAAAAAAAGAGGAACAAAGGCCTCTCTGTTGTCTGTGATAACACGAGCTAATGTAAGAGAGAAACTCCCAAAACTCATGGCCTTGCACCCAAGAAATGTTTCCCATGTAAAATTCAAGTGGAAGCAGGCTTGGGAGGCTTGGCTTTGCTTTCAGAACTTACTCAAGGATCAACCCACAGAAGAATCTCTGCCAGCATCAGCATTTGGCTGCATTGACCACTCTGCTTTGAATCTTCTGCCAGCGCATGGGGAAAGGAGGAGAATAGGAGAATTCAAAGGAGGCTTTTAGGAGTCATCTGGTCAATGTACATCACTTAGATCCACTTTCCCTTGGCCAGGACACAGTCCACGGGCCCAAGTTAGGTGCTGTAGGGCTGGGAAACTCCAGCAGGAAAAGGAACAGGTTTAAGGAACAGCTATTCAGTTCTGCTACTGGTGTGACAAATACATTTACGGGAGGGAAAATACATAATGCCTCTAAATGTGTTTTTAAAATCCCCAGCCTAGTTCATAGTAAGGCTAATGGGTATGTTAACTACTATAACCGATCACTCATTACTTACCATATTGCCCAATATCCAAGTATTTGAAACACACTGTTTTGGTGAGGATGTGGGGAAACAGAAATACTCCTGCATTGTTAGTACTGGTGTGAATTGATACAATACCTGGAGAGGGCAATATCTGTCAAAATCATGTGTGCATTTACCCTTTGGTCCAGAAATCCTACTCCTATGAATTTAGCCACTGGATGTACTTGCATACGTGTGGCATGATAACATATGTAAGCTTATTCAACTTACATAGCTTTGTCTGTGATGACATGAGATTGGAAAAACCAGAAGCATCTATCAGTAGCAGAATTGTAAATAAAAGTAAGTACATCTATGTAAAAGGATATCATGCAGGTATTTAAGAAAAAAAGAATGTTACTTAAGTGTACAATCTGAAACTACACTCGGATCAAATCCTGATTCTCCCCACTTTTAGCCATATTGCCTTTGACAAGTTATTCAAATTTTATATACTTTAAATTATTCATCAATTAAAGGGGATAATATTTAATACCTCATTGGGTATAGTGAGGGTTAAACCAACAGGTTTAAAGCACTTAACACAATGACATGACAGGCACTCTCTAACTTTTACTTCATTATGATCACGCAGAAAGACCGCCAAGATACGTTGGAAATGAAAAAATTTAGGCCCAGAACACTCGCTATTTGGTATTTAACCATTTGTATATAAAGAGAAGTGGTTGAAATACACCTATATGCTTGCTCATCCTTCCTAACATAAAAGGAAGGCTATGTAAGAACCTGTTGGGAAAGGGTTGCCTTTGTGGAGGATACCTGTATGATCCAACAACTGGGGCGAGAGACATACTTTTGACTGAATGTTTGCAACTTTTGAATTTTATATCATGTGTGTGTACCACCTAGTCATTGATTTTCTCGTTAAGGCAGGAGGAAAAGAAAAGTAATTATACGAGATTTGGAGCTATGCAATCTGAATTTGTGATCTTCTCTACCACTCCAGTCCAGCTATTTAAGGAGGGGCTTGGGGCACAATGAAAATGCAGGGTTTCTCACTGAAAAACCTGTGCAAAGCTTTCCCCCACGTTCTCCCAAGTCTTCTTTTGACTTGCCATTGTGTTTTGCATTTGCTGTGTTATGCAGTTAAGGTCCTCACAGGTGTCTGTGTCTCTCCAAGCCCTGGACATGGCACTCTCCACCCTGGCCCTTCCTGTGCCCACACCCACCATGTGTGTCATTAGTGAACTTCTCTGGGGCATCATTCCCTTCATCAGCAAAATGGAGGTTTAAAAATAAAAACACGAAACTGCTTACCTTTCTGTGAAGCTTCAGTGAGGTTTTATGTGTAAAGTGCTTAGCATATTACCTGAAACCATGCCACAAATCCTTACATGTTGAATATAATTATTCCATTAGTGGTTGGTTGGTTTATTCACCAAGTCATGTCCGACTCTTGCGACCCCATGGACTGTAGCCTGCCAGGCTCCTCTGTCCATGGGGTATTAACAAGACTATAATTTGTGTTATGTTATAAACAAAGAATAGGTATGGTATCAGAATTCTGATTGTTAAATACTTTATTAAAATATTAGAAGGTATATATACATGATATAATAAGCACATGCAAACATCACACCTGATAGAACCATCAAACCCTGCAGATTAAACCAGTTTCCTCCTACAGTTTTGGTTGGAGTAATGTGTCCCATACCACCCCCTAAAGCTGTCAGCTATTCACCCATCTGCAGACAATATCAGCAAGCTCAGAACAAGGCATCCAACTATCATGAATCCATTTGGGGAAAATTGGTCGTGATGAGACACATGTGGTTCACAGAAGCTGGATCAAGTAACTGAGTTCCCATGGCAACCAAGGATCTCAAGGAACTCCGTCTCCCATGGAAAATGCAAGATGAGGTTTCTCTAAGAAGTAGGCCTGGAAGTTGCTGGGAGGGTTTGGTGCCTCTTCTGGGTCCTGTCCAATTTACACCAGGCCCTCAAAATCACCTCTTAGGGTGCACTTGCACACCTCATGGAGCACCAGTGCCCAGGGCTTCAGGCACCTTCCGTGTCCCCAGCCCAGGACACCATCTTCCTTGTCTCCACCTGTCCTTCCTTCTTCATGGGGTTGGGTGCTTCTCCTTTTCACTTAGCAAGGTGCCACTGTCTCTGTACATACTCTCTCACTGGGGTTATCCTGGGGTGTGTTACATTACCTGGCCCCATTAATAGGGTGACCAGGTGGGGCAATAGCTACAGGGGAGTGTGGGGGGTCAACACAGGAGGAATTATAGCAGGTTTGTAGCCTGATGGGAATGGTCAGACATGGTCTAAGTTCATGATTCAGTGTTAGTTTTCTCCATGTAATGAGCAGGTTCTCCAAATTGTCTGTTCAACAACACAGTGCTGGGAATGGAAGTCTCCTATGGGCCTTGAGTGTTCCTTTGTGGTTTTGTTGGGTGTGCCAAGAGTACAAAGCCCTAACTGCTCTTAACCAGGGAGATTTCTCTGGGTTTTATTTGTCCTGAGGATATGAGGGATGAGATAACACCTCCCTCAGGAAGCAGGAGTACTTCTGCTCACTACAAAAACAGGAAATCTCCCAAATTCACGGGTCCATTTGTGTATCACAACCCTCTGCACGTGTAAGCATCCACGTCTACCTTCCTTGCCCCCAGGGGACTTTGGGCATATGAAGCACTGGTGCAAACCTCATGCTCTGCCTTTGCTGCCAGTGGAAAGCTCTTTGTCTCACCCAGGAAACTTCTGTCAGGATCTGTCAATCTGTAGCAAATTAATTCATGAACTTGCAAGTAGCATAAAATCTCAGACCCTCCACAGTCCTGAACACACAGATTGAAATACACCACTCTTCCATTTCCCTTTGCTTTAAGATAAAGGCCAACTTTGCCAATATTGTCTCTAAGCCCTGCCTGGCCTGCGCCTGCCTACCTCTCCAGGTTCTTGTGCCGCTTTCCTCCACAAATCTCTGCTCTTTAGTCACGTGAAGGAAAAAAGCAGGTGCTGACGTGTGCCACTCGTCTGATGGTTAGACAGAGGCCTCAGTGCTGCTGATAACAGCTCCTGCTACTGATGGTTAAACCCTATAATTCTCCCGTTGGTGATAAACAACCAAATCACCCAACCCAAACTCAAATCCCATAATATATCTTTTCTAACATGATCTTCCTGACACACATTCACGGTTCCACAAGTCATTCACTTCTTTACTGCAATTAGTGATAAATACCACTTATTTAACCCCCTAAATATTCCTGGTGTCTTTGGTTAGATGGCATTGACTGCTTCAATGTCAGTAATTCTTTCAGCTTATCATACATGCCAATTTCTTTCCTGCGACGGGGACTTTGGGCTTCCCTGATAGCTCAGTTGGTAAAGAATCCGCCTGCATACAGCAGACCCCAGTTTGATCCCTGGGTCAGGAAGATCCACTGGAGAAGGGATAGGCTACACCTTCCAGTATTCTTGGGCTTCCCTTGTGGTTCAGTTGGTAAATAATCTGCCTGCAATGTGGTAGATCTGGGTTCAATCCCTGGGTTGGGAATCTCCCCTGGAGAAGGGAAAGGCTACCCACTCCTATATTCTGGCCTGAAGAGTTCCATGGACCATACAATAGTCCATGGGATCACAAAGAGTCAGACACAACTTAGTGACTTTAACTTTTCACAGGGGCTTTGCATACACTGTTCTGTCTGCCTAGAATACAGTTCTAACCTCCTTTCCCTTACTAAACCCTCCCTATGCTGAATTTGTTAGCATATATGTTGCTTTCTATAGCATGCTTTCCTTACTTTCTAAGCAAAATTTGATTTTATATTCTGATAGCACTATGTATTTTCTTTTGTTTGTGTGTGTCATATTTTATAGTACACATTTTTATTTTTTATATCTAAATGTAGTTACCACATCTACGTTGCTTATTACTATTATGCTTTATCTATCAGTAGGTCTGGTACATTGTCACATCCAATAGTTGTTATTTACTCATTCTGCAAATAATTTTTTATACCTATTATTTGCTAGTCGCTATTCTATGACTTGCGAATCCAAAGCTGAAACAGATCAAATTCTGGCCCTGGGGTAGATTACATTTTCACCAGGGAATGAAACAATATAAGAATTATAGAAGTCCCTCAACACATATTTAGTGAGAAACTGAGAGAAATAACACACTGTTCTCAAAGCTAGCAATGCAGCAGAGAAAAAAATGGATATAATTTGTCTCCTATAGTCAAGGTTACTTTGATAAGATTTCAGTCAATTTAGTTCAGTAGCTCAGTTGTGTCTGACTCTTTGCCACCCAATGTACTGCAGCACACAGTCCTAGGTCCATACCATTTCCCTGTCCATCACCAACTCCCAGAGCTTACTCTAACTCATGCCCATCAAGTCGGTGATGCCATCCAAACATCTCATCCTCTGTCATCCCCTTCTCCTCCTGCCTTCAATCTTTCCCAGCATCAGAGTCTTTTCCAATGAGTCAGTTCTTCACATCAGGTGGCCAAAGTATTAGAGTTTCAGCTTCAGCATCAGTCCTTCCAATGAATGTTCAGGACTGATTTCCTTCAGGATTGACTGGTAGGATCTCCTTGCAATACAAGAGTCTTCTTCAACACCACAGTTTAAAAGCATCAGTTCTTCAGTGCTCAGCTTTCTTTACAGTCCAACTCTCACATCCATACATACTGGAAAAACCATTGCATTGACTAGATGGACCTTTGTTGGCAAAGTAATGTCTCTGCTTTTTATTTTTTTTTTCATTTATTTTTATTAGTTGGAGGCTAATTACTTTACAATATTGTAGTGGTTTTTGTCATACATTGACATGAATCAGCCATGGATTTACATGTGTTCCCCATCCCGATCCCCCCCCCCACCTCCCTCTCTACTGGATCCTTCTGGGTTTTCCCAGTGCACCAGGCCCAAGCACTTGTCTCATGCATCTAACCTGGGCTGGTGATCTGTTTCACCCTAGATAACATACATGTTTCGATGCTGTTCTCTCGAAACATCCCACCCTCGCCTTCTCCCACAGATTCCAAAAGTCTGTTCTGTACATCTGTGTCTCTTTTTCTGTTTTGCATATAGGGTTATCATTACCATCTTTCTAAATTCCATATATATGTGTTAGTATACCGTAATGGTCTTTATCTTTCTGGCTTACTTCACTCTGTATAATGGGCTCCCATTTCATCCATCTCATTAGAACTGATTCAAATGAATTCTTTTTAATGGCTGAGTAATATTCCATGGTGTATATGTACCACAGCTTCCTTATCCATTCGTCTGCGGATGGGCATCTAGGTTGTTTCCATGTCCTGGCTATTATAAACAGTGCTGCGATGAACATTGGGGTGCAGGTGTCTCTTTCAGATCTGGTTTCCTCTGTGTGTATGCCCAGAAGTGGGATTGCTGGGTCCTATGGCAGTTCTATTTCCAGTTTTTTAAGAAATCTCCACACTGTTCTCCATAGCAGCTGTACTAGTTTGCATTCCCACCAGCAGTGTAAGAGGGTTCCCTTTTCTCCACACCCTCTCCAGCATTTATTGCTTGTATGTCTCTGCTTTTTAATATGCTGTCTAGGTTGGTTATAACTTTTCTTCCAAGGAGCAAGCATCTTTTAATTTCATGGCTGCAGTCACCATCTGCAGTGATTTTGGAGCCCCCCCCCCAAAAAAAATCTCTCACTGCTTCTATTGTTTCCCCATCTATTTGCCATGAAGTGATGGGACTGGATGCTATGATCTTAGCTTTCTGAATGTTGAGTTTTAAGCCAACTTTTTCACTCTCCTCTTTCACTTTCATCAAGAGGCTCTTTAGTTTTTCTTCCCTTTCTGCCATAAGGGTGGTGTCATCTGCATATCTGAGGTAATTGATATTTCCCCCAGAAATCTTGATTCTAGCTTGTGCTTCATCCAGCCCTGCATTTCACATGATTTATTCTGCATATAAGTTAAATAAGCAGGGTGAGGGTGACAATAATAGCCTTGACGTACTCCTTTCCCAATTTGGAAACAGTCTGTTGTTCCATGCCCAGTTCTAACTGTTGATTCTTGATCTGCATACAGATTTGTCAGGAGGCAGATCAGGTGGTCTGGTATTCCCATCTCTTAAAGAATTTTTCACAGTTTGTTGTGATCCACACAGTCAAAGGCTTTGATATATTCAATAAACCAGAGGTAGATGTTTTTCTGGGATTCTCTTGCTTTTTTGATGATCCCACGGATGTTGGCAATTTGATCTCTGGTTCCTCTGCCTTTTCTAAATCCAGCTTGAACATCTGGAAGTTCATAGTTCATGTACTGTTTAAGCCTGGCGTGGAGAATTTTGAGCATTACTCTGCTAGCATGTGAGATGAGTGCAATTCTGCAGTAGTTTCAACATTGTTTGGCATTGCCTTTCTTTGGGATTGGAATGAAAACTGACTTTTTCCAGTCCTGTGGCCACTGCTGAGTTTTCCAAGTTTGCTGGCATATTGAGTGCAGCACTTTCACAGCATCATCTTTCAGGATTTGAAATTGCTCAACTGGAATTCCATCACCTCCACTAGCTTTGTTCATAGTGATGCTTCCTAAGGCCCACTTGACTTCACATTCCAGGATGTCTGGCTCTAGGTAAGTGATAACACCATTGTGGTTATCTGGGTCATGAAGATCTTTTTTGTACAGTTCTTCTGTGTATTCTTGCCACCTCTTCTTAATATCTTCTGCTTCTGTTAGGTCCATACCATTTCTGTCCTTTATTGTGCCCATCTTTGCATGAAATTTTCCCTGGATATCTCTATTTTCTTGAAGAGATCTCTAGTCTTTCCTATTCTATTGTTTGCCTCTATTTCTTTTTATTTATCACTGAGGAATGCTTTCTTATCTCTTCATGCTGTTCTTTGGAACTCTGCATTCAAATGGATATATCTTTCTTTTTCTCCTTTGCCTTTATATTCTCTTCTTTTCTCAGCTATTTGTAAGGCCTCCTCAGACAAGTGTTTTGCCTTTTTGCATTTCTTTTTCTTGGGGATGGTCTTGATCACTGCCTCCTGTACAATGTTATGAACCTCTGTCCATAGTTCTTCAGGTACTCTGTCTATCAGAAGTAATCCCTTGAATCTATTTGTCACTTCCACCATATAATCTCAAGGGATTTTATTCAGATCATACCTGAATGGTTGAAATAAATATAATGTGGTCACTGAGAATGGAGGAGTACTCTCTCCATCTGATATGGCAGATAAGAATGTCTCTCTGAGAAGGAGATTATGTGCTCAGAGTACTATGAAATAAATAATAAATGCAGTGATTGATTATGTAAGCCTTTGTTAGCCTTTGTATTAGCTTTTTTTTTCCAAAGAAAATGGAGAGCATTAGGAGTTTGTTGAGGTGAATAGGGGATTTAACTTACATTTTACTAGGATTTCTCAGGACTTTGTGAGGAGTACTGACACAGGAGCGAGAGGTGAGGGACAAGACTGATAACAAGAAAATAGCTAAGAGGCCACTGAAATTATCCAAATGAGAAATTATGGTGACTTAGGACGTGATGCTGTGGCACATATATCTGTGTTGCACCTCTTGTATTCTTCTTCAAAGTGAAACTTGCCATCCAATTGAGAAGAATGTGTTTAACTGACAACTGTTAGCTCCTTGAGCCTGCATTTGCTTTCCAAATGAAGTCCTAACCTCTGATGTCCCCCACTTAATAACTGAACAAGATGATGGTAGCCAACTTCAAGATTTTTACTGGTGTTTCCTAGCCACTATCTGAGTAAGATGGCTACACAAGGACATAACCATTTCCACCAAACACAGGCTCCTCTAACAAACAATATTTGCCCTAGAACTCATCACTGTTCTGAGAGAAACTTTTCCAGATCCGCATCATGGTTCAATGGCTCTGTCTGCTGAATCTTTCTTCTTCCTTTTCATTTCACAGTTGTTACTCCCTCTGGTGGTTAATTTTGTGTGTCCAGGGGTTCTCAGACATTTGGCAAAACATCATTTCTGGGTGTGTATGTGAGAATATTAATCTTTCTTTCATCTCTGAATGAGATTAACATTTGAATTGGTGGACTAAGTGAAGGAGATTGCCCTCTCTAATCTTGGATGGCCTCTTCCAATCAGTTGCAGGCCTGGATAGAATAAATGGAGTAAGAAGGAACTCTCTTCCTGCCTCTCCTCACTGAGCTGGGATATTAGTCTTTTCTAACTATTGTACTTAACCTGAGAAATCAGCTTATTTCTGTTCACACATGTGATAAATGGTAAAACTGAATTTCAGTTCAATTCTATTTGATTCCAAAGTTTATGCCATTGACCACTATAGTCTTTCAGTTTGGGCTTAGGTGTTTGGATGATGGTGGCCTGTCTCTAACAGGTGCATTTATTCTTTCAATAAATATTGATTATTTGTAGTATTATTGAGTATATTACTGACATTGTGCTGAGTGGGAAGAGGAACATATAAATTATTAAGTAAATTTTTAATCATGTTGCATTTGAGCTGAGTTAGGGACAACTAAGTGAAAAGAATGGCTCAGTAAGAATTAACTAATTAATCCATTCATTCATTCCCATGAATCAGTGCTAAACATTTATAATGTACTGGGAATGCAGTGGTGAACAAATCCCATTTGACCATGATCTATAATTCATCTTTTGCATTTTCAGATTTTGTTTAAAATATTTTGTTGTTCTATTGAAGTTACGTTCATATACTTGTTTTTGTACTGCTCTTGTCTGGTTTTGCAATTAATTTTTCCCCTAGAGTATATATTTCTCTTTTAAATTAATTCATTTATTTTAATTGGAGGCTAATTACTTTACAATACTGTAGTGGTTTTTGCCATACATTGACATGAATCAGCCATGGGTGTACATGTGTCCCCCATCCTGAACCCCCTCCCACCTCCCTCCCCATCCCATCCCTCAGGGTCATCCCGGTGCACTGGCTTTGAGTGCCCTGTTTCATGCTTTGAACTTGGACTGGTGATCTATTTCACATATAGTAATATACATGTTTCAATGCTATTCTGTCAAATCATCCCACCCTCACCTTCTCCCACCGAGTCCAAAAGTCTCTTCTTTATATCTGTGTCTCTTTTGCTGTCTTGCATATAGGGTTGTCACTACCATCTTTCTAAATTCCATATATGCATTAATATAATGTATTGGTGTTTTTCTTTCTGACTTACTTCACTCTGTAGAATAGGCTCCAGTTTCATCTTAAATCATAAAATAATACAAGTAGTATTCTCCCCTCTTCTATTTTCTGAAAGATACTGTGTAAAATAGTGTTAATTATTCTTTAAATATTCAGTAGGTTTGTCCAGTGAAACCATCTTGGCTTGGAGATTTCTTTTTCTAGAGCTTTTAAATTGCAAATTGAATATCTTTCACGGTTATAGGACTAATCAGATCATCAGATTATGTATATCATCTTGGCTAGATTTTGGCAGGTTATGATTTTTGAAGAATATGCCTTTGTCTTATGTGTTGTCAAATTTATAAATGGAAAATTATTTGTATATTCTTTATTATATCTTTAATTATGTAGAATCTTTAACAATTTCCCCAATTTTATTCATGATAATGGTGATTTGTGAGTCCTTTCATTTAATTTTTACTCATCTAGCAAAATGTTTATTAATGTTATTGGCTTTTTCTCAAAGACTTTCTTTTTGTTAACACTTGCATTATATATTTTTTGTATGTTTTCACTTTACCTATATCACTGAGTTTTAATGGCATAGGTAAAGTGAAGCTTTACTGAGTTTCTTGTAAATAGCAGCACTCGTTATTTTGTCACAGAATCTTGAGGTTCTCGTTTGTATTTGGTCTATTCTACTTTTGGATTGAATAAATTCACTTGATATAGCCTCAATTCAGTGATTTTATATTCTCTACTATACTATTGAGTTGAGTTTTCTTATTTCAGTATTACATTATTTCTTTCCAAGAGTTCCTAATTTTTCATTTAAGTGAATTTAAAATTGCTTGTGAAATCATTTTTATGATGGCTGCTTTAAAATTCTTGTCAAGGGTGTCTCAGGCCCTGGGGATGAAGAAGCTTCCCCAGTGGAGCTGCTTATTGTGGCAGAAGCACTCTGGATCCTGCCACCCTTTGCCTCTTATCTCTTGTAGCAGAGGGTAGCCCAGCAGGGAAGAAATGCATTTCCTCTGGCTGCTTATTATCAGCAGGTGTCCTGATAGATCCTCCTGGCCATTACCACCAGGCTCCTTTGAGTGTTGGTGATGGTATTTCTATTCAGCTCAGGCAAGAAATAAGCCTTCCTGGGCTTTCTACTGCTAACAGATTGGAGTTTAGGAAATGCCAGGCCTGGGCTGTGTGTGTGTGTGTGTGTGTGTGTGTGTGTGTGTGTGTGTGTTTTGTGGTGGGGAGTTGTCATAAGATACTCTGCCACCATGTTGTTCCTACAATCCTGGGACCCTAACTAGATTGTCTTCCCCTTTCTACCTTTCAGAGTTCTTATTTGGTTCCTTCATGCATTATTTCCAGAGCTTATAGTTAGAAGAGAGGAACAGGAAAAAAATGAGACCATGGTCTTGCTACTCACTATTTTTAGAATTCCACTTTTACTTACCTATAGTGTTTCTGAATGTATCACTTTGTATAGATTTTTACATTGTTCTAAGTATTATATTATATACTGTACATATTATTTCATTATACATATTATTCTCTATATGTACATAATTTATCAATGTCCAACCATGTCTTCATTTTTTAGTTCAAGATTAGAAAACTCTCCAGCTATTAATTCCCTTTGCCCTTCCCTATGATAATATTATTATCATCTTAATTATTTCTCTACATACTTTGAGAACCACTTAAGAAAATACTTTAATTTTTCCTTCAGTTCCTAAACATGGTTTAGAAAACTAAAGAAACAGAAAGTCTATTATATTTATCCCTAATTTTTCTTTTTGTGTTGTTCTTTCTTCTTTATTGATATTCAAAAGACTCCTTCTTTCATCATTTCCTTTCTATTTAGAATTTTTTTTCTAGCCATTTTTTAGGGTAGGTCTGCTGGGGACAAATATTCTTAGTTTTACTTCATCTGAGAATGTCTTGATTTCCTCCTCTTTTCTGACAGATTTTTTCTCTGGATATAGATTTCTATGTTAACAGTTCTTTTCTTGCAGCACTTGAAAAATGTTTTGCTACCTCCTTTTAACCTCCATGTTTCTGATGAGAAATCTATTGCTAATCTAAACTGTTTCTTCCTATAATAGCAAATGAAACAACTGACAAAGAATTAATTCCCAAAATATACAAGCAGCCCATACAACTCAATACCAGAAAAACAAACCCAAACAAAAAGTGGGCAAAAGATCTAAATAGACATTTCTCCAAAGAAGACATACAGATGGCTAACAAACATATGAAGAGTTGCTCAACATCACTCGTTATTAGAGATATGCAGATCAAAACTACAATGAGATATCACTTCACCCCAGACAGAATGGCCATAAAAAAAAAAAAATCCACAAGCAACAAGTGCTAGAGAGGGTATGGAGAAAAGGGAACCCTCCTACACTGCTGGTGGGAATATAAATTTATGCAGCCACTATGGAGATTCCTTAAAAAAAAACTAGGAATAAAACCACCATATGACCCAGCAATACTACTTCTAGGCATATACCCTGAAGAAACAAAAACTGAAAAAGACACATGTACTCTAATGTTCATTGCAGCACTATTTACAATAGCCAAGACATGGAAGCAACCTAGATGTCCATCAACAGAGGAATGGATAAAGAAACTGTGGTACATATATATAATGGAATACTATTCAGCCATAAAAAGGAATGCATTTGAATCAGTTCTAATGAGGTGGATGAACCTAGAGCCTATTATACAGAGTGAAGTAAGTCAGAAAGAGAAAAACAAATATCGTATACTAATGCAAATATATGGAATCTAGAAGGATGATACTGACAAATCTATTTGCAGAGCAGCAATGGAGATGCAGACACAGAGAACAGACTTATGGACAAAAGTGGGGTAAAAGAGGGAGAGGGCGAGACAAATGGAGAGAGTAGCATGGAAGCATATACACTAACATGTAAATAGATAGCCAATGGAAATTTGCTGTGCAACTCAGGAAACTCAAACTGGGGCTCTGTAGTAACCTAGAGGGGTGGGAATGGGCAAGAGGTGGGAGGGAGATTCAAGAGGGAGGGAACATATGTATACCTATGGTTAATTCATGTTGATGTATGACAGAAATCAAACCAATATTATAGACCAATCATCAATTAAAAATAAATAAATATTTAAAAATAAATTTTTCTTCCTTATATATCATGCATCACTTCTTTCTTACTGCTTTCAAGAATTTTTTCCTCCAAATTTGGGAATTTTTATTCCATTATTTCTTCAAATACACTCAGAGTTGCATTCTCTTTCTCTCTTCTTGTGAGTCTCTGATGACAGGAACATTATATTTTATAATAGACCCTGGTGCTGGGAAAGATTGAAGGCAGGAGGAGAAGGGGACAACAGAGGACGAGATGGTTGAATGGCATCACTGACTCAATGGACATGAGTTTGAGCAAGCTCCAGGAGATGGTGAAGGACAGGGAAGCCTGGTGTGCTGCAGTCCATGGGGTTGTGAAGAGTTGGACGTGACTGAGCGACTGAACAACAACAAGTACCTGAAGGTCTGTTCTTTTTTTCCAGTCTTTGTGAATACTAGTCAGTTTTTATTGTTCTATATTCAATTTCACTTTTTCAGTTTCTTGTCTTCTCTATTCTGGTTTTGAGACCATCCAGTGATTTTATTCTGGTTTTTGTATTTTCAATTTTAAAATTTCTGTTTGAGCTATACTATTCTATTTCTATTCTATTTATGTATTCTATTTCTTTGCTGATACTTTATTTGCTGAGATTTTCTACTTTTTTTTCAAGTGTGTTTATAATGCACATTGAAACATTTATATGATTGCTGCTTTAAAATATTTTTTGTCAGATAATGCTAATATATATGTCAACTCGGTGTTGGCATGTGTTGATTGTCTTTTCTCATTCAAGTTGAGATTTTCCTGGTTCTTGATGTGATGAGTGATTTGTATCTTGGACATTTTTATATCATGTTATGAGGCTCTGGATCTTATTTAAATCCTTCATTTCAACAGATCTCCTCTGACAAGATACTAGTGGGATAAAGGGATATGTTGCCATTGCAGGCAGATTCTTTAATATCTGAGCCACCAGACCTGCCCTGGGAGAAGAGGAAGTACTACTTTATCATTTCCAGGTGTTTGTGGAAGTCTGGGTTCCTCACTCAGCTTCCCCTGATACTCAGAAAAGGAGTGGCTCCTCATTACTGTTGGAAGGTGAGCAGGAGTTCAGGCTCCCCACTAGGCCAACACTGAGACAACCCTATCTGGTTGTTGTAAAGGGCGCCTCATTACTGTTACCTATGTGGCCTCTACTGAAATCACAGGGGAATGCTTCTTTATCACTGAAAAGAGAAAAGTGAAAGTACTGGTCGCTCAGCCATGTCTGACTCTTTGCAACCCCATGGACTGTAGCCCACCAGGCTCCTCTGTCCATGGGATTCTCCAAGAAAGAATACTGGAGTAGGTAGCCATGCCCTTCTCCAGGGGATCTTCCCAACCCAAGGATAGAACCTGTGTCTCCTGCATTGCAGGCAGATTCTTTACTGTCTGAACCACCAGGGAGGATAAATTTCAATTCCCTACGTGGCTTCATCTAAAACCACTCTGATTCAGGAAAAGATGTGCCTTGTTACAGCCAGGTGAAAATGGAAGTCTAAGCTCTCCACTCAGCCTTTATTTTGGACCAAGGGGTGAAGTAAGGCTTCATTCTTTTCCGTGAAGATTGGCTGGAGCAAGGCAATAATTGCCTAAAGTTTCCTATCATATTGTACTGAGGTGTGTTATCTTATCCTGGTTCTTCTGCTACAGAAAGAAAGCTTTTCTTGAAAATGTACCCATTGGCATTTCTGGGTTGCTAGATTCTGTTGCACACAGTCTTGGATATATGAGGGGAAAAAAAATCCAGGAACTCACTGCTGTGTTGTACTTCATGTCCTGAGGTTCCTAGCTGGTCTGATTTCTTCTCTTCACCTATCATGTGTAGGGTTTTTGGTTGTTATTAGTGGGAAGAATAGCAAGAAGTGTGTCTACTCTATCTTGTCCCATAATGTGACAGTTGATTTTTAATGAGAATTTTATTTTTCAAGTGGATCAATAATTTACACCTTTGCATAAGTATGTTCTCTTCCTATCTACAGTGGAAAAAAGTCCTAATGAGTGAGAAAGACTCCTTGGTGCATAAATAAATAAGATCAAACCTTACAGATTATGATTCTTATGGGTTATGTCAATGAACTTATCACTCCTACCAAAGGAATTAAATGTTCACATCTTCTTCTTAATTATTGACACTGCATCCGCTCCTTGTTTACTAGTTTTCTACAGTCTTTGTCTAATATAGTCTATTAGAATTAGACTTCAAGTTTCTTGGATTCTAAACTATGATTTTCATATTGTACTTCTTGTCATTTATATGAACCTAGGTATGGGCTTCCCTTGTAGCTCAGTCAGTAAAGAATCTGCCTGCCGTGTAGGAGACCGGGGTTTGATCCCTGAGTTGGGAAGATCCCCTGGAGAAGGAAATCACAACCCACTCCAGTATCCTTGCCTGGAAAATCTCATGGACAGAGGAGCCTGGTGGGCTGCAGTCCATGGGTTGCAGAGTCGGGCATGACTGAGCGACTAACACTTACTTAGGTATTGCTAAATTACTTCAGACAATTTTGTAAACATGGTTGCAAATAAAGCATACATGGTAGTCCATGATACATTATTTAAGAGCATTTTGGTATCTGAATAATATAATACATGATAAAATTTTAAAGTAAAGTTAATACATTTTAGTGGCATGATAAAATGACTTCATAAGTTTAGAGAAAGAGAGAACTCGATTATCTAAAGTTCTTAGGATCACTAAGTTTAAAATATCGTAACAGGTTAAAGACATTTAAAAAGGTATATAAAATTGTACAGTTTAGGCCCATGCCCACACCATCCTGCCTAATAAATTAAACTATACTAATGCTAATGCTTTGTGTTCTTTGAATCATTATTATGATTCTGAAAATTTTGAGTACAGAGTAAGAGACATAATAGTTGATCCAAACTTTACTATTTACTACTACTATATTAAATGACCTATGCAAGTACTTTGACCTCTTTGAGACTCAGTTTCCTCATCTGTAAAACTGGGATAGTTCAGTTCAGTTCAGTCGCTCATTCGTGTCCAACTCTTTGCGACCCCATGAACTGCAGCACGCCAGGCCTCCCTGTTCATCAGCAACTCCCCGAGTTCACCCAAACCCATGTCCATCGAGTCGGTGATGCCATCCAACTATCTCATCCTCTGTTGTCCCCTTCTCCTCCTGCCCTCAATCTTTCCCAGCATCAGGGTCTTTTCAAATGAGTCAGCTCTTTGCATCAGGTGGCCAAAGTATTGGAGTTTCAGCTTCAGCATCAGTCCTTCCGATGAACACCCAAGACTGATCTCCTTTAGGATGGACTGATTGGATCTCCTTGCAGTCCAAGGGACTCTCAAGAGTCTTCTCTAACACCACAGGTCAAAAGCATCAATTCTTCTGCGCTCAGCCTTCTTTATAGTCCAACTCTTACATCCATACATGACCACTGGAAAAACCATAGCCTTGACTAGAAGGACTTCTGTTGACAAAGTAATGTCTCTGCTTTTTAATATGGTTGGTCATAACTTTCCTTCCAAGTAGTAAGCGTCTTTTAATGGCTGCAATCACCATCTGCAGTGGTTTTGGAGCCCAGAAAAATAAAGTCAGGCACTGTTTCCACTGTATCCCCATCTATTTGCCATGAAGTGATGGGACCAGATGCCATGATCTTAGTTTTCTGAATGTTGAGCCTTAAGCCAACTTTTTCACTCTCCTCTTTCACTTTCATCAAGAGGCTCTTTAGTTCCTCTTCACTTTCTGCCATAAGGGTGGTGTCATCTACATATCTGAGGTTATTGATATTTCTCCCGGCAATCTTGATGCCAGCTTGTGCTTCCTCCAGCCCAGCGTTTCTCATGATGTACTCTGCATATAAGTTAAATAAGCAGGGTGACAATATACAGCCTTGACGTACTCCTTTTTCAATTTGGAACCAGTCTGTTGTTCCATGTCCAGTTCTAACTCTTGCTTCCTGACCGGCATACAGGTTTCTCAAGAGGCAGGTCAGATGGTCTGGTATTCCCATCTCCTTCAGAATTTTCCACAGTTTATTGTGATCCACACCGTCAAAGACTTTGGCATAGTCAACAAAGCAGAAGTAGATGTTTTTCTGGAACTCTCTTGCTTTTTCAATGATCCAGCAATTTGATCTCTGGTTCCTCTGCCTTTTCTAAAACCAGCTTGAACATCTGGAAGTTCATGGTTCATGTATTGCTGAAGCCTGGCTTGGAGAATTTTAAGCAGATGCCTATTTAACAGGATGGTTGTAGCAGCTAAATTAGATCATTTTGTTAGTTAAGATGCTTTATCACAATGCCTAATACCCAATAAATGTAGTTCCTATTGTCATTTTTTTGTATCATCCCAAGCAATGCAAGGGAAACAGTAGTAAGCCATTATTCTTGTCTTCACGGAGCCTGTCAAAAAGTAAGAAGGATAAAGTGGGTACAAAAACAGCTACTATAAAAGCTATGATAAGATATATGCCATAAGAGTTGGGATTGCCAAAATGCTGTGAGAATCCAAAGTTTTGGAATATGTCAGATGATGTCAGAATTTGTACCCAATTGTTACATGTGTGATTTTATTAACACCGAGGTTTGGATATACAGAATTAAATCTAGGAGGGCAGGGATGTGCCACACCCTTCCTATATCTGTGGGCAGACACTACTTGATCTCAGATATGGCCTTGAAATTTTCTTGACATATTGCCTCAAGTCATCAGTATCAATCAACTGCAGTTGTCCTCGAAGTAGAATATGTACTTAAAGTATGATGCTCCTGGGAGGATGTCAAGAAAAAAGGGACATAGGCCAACAGTACCAAATAGTAGAAGCAAGAGATAGAAAGGTTATCAAATTTTCAAAATGTCATCATTGGTGAATATTGAGAGACAAATTACATTAAATTGGATGCATAGTAAAGGTCATAGAGTTTAGAACTTGAGGAGGATAGAATTAATGGCTGTTGGAGATGTGGACATCAAGGAGCTTTAAGGCTAAATTTGGATGGATAATCCAAATAAATGTTGAAATTGCTCATGAAGATAGCAGAAATTACAGTGAGAAACAAGAACTGACTACATTATTCCCCCTTATTTGAGGTTTTGCTTTCTGTGGTTTCAGTTATTGATGGTCAACTGAAGTCCAAAACTGTTATACTAAATGGAAAATTCAAGAAATAAACAATTCATAAGTTTTACATTGTGCACCCTTCTGGGTAACAGGATGAAATATCTGGCTGTCCCATTCTGTCTCAGATCAGTTCAGTTCAGTTGCTCAGTCATGTCTGACTCTTTGTGACCCCATGGACTGCAGTACACACCAGGATTCCCTGTCTATCACCAACTCCTGGAGCTTACTCAAACTCATGTCCATCGAGTCAGTGATGCCATCCAACCATTTCACCCTCTGTCGTCCCCTTCACCTCCTGCCTTCAATCCTTCCCAGCATCAAGTCTTTTCGAATGAATCAGTTCTTCACATCAGGTGGCCAAAGTATTGGAGCTTCAGGTACAGCATCAGTTCTTCCAATGAATATTCAGGACTGATTTCCTTTAGAATGGACTGGTTTGATCTCCTTCCATCCTAGAGACTCTCAAGAGTCTTCTCCAACACCACAGTTCAAAAGCATCAATTCTTCAGCACTCAGCCTTCTTTATGGTCCAACTCTCACATCCATGCATGTCTACTGGAAAACCATAGCTTTGACTAGAGAGACCTTTGTTGGCAAAGTAATGTCTCTGCTTTTTAATATGCTGTCTAAGTTGGTCATAACTTATCTTCCAAGTAGTGTCTTTTAATTTCATGGCTGCAGTCACCATCTGCAGTGACTTTGGAGCCTCCCAAAATAAAGTCTGTCACTGTTTCCATTGTTTCCCCATCTATTTGCCATGAAGTGATGGGACTGGATGCCATGATCTTGGTTTTCTGAATGTTGAGCTTTAAGCCAACTTTTTTCACTCTCCTCTTACTTTCATCAAGAGGCTCTTTAGTTCTCCTTCCCTTTCTGCCATAAGGGTGGTGTCATCTGCCTATCTGAGGTAATTGATATTTCTCCCAACAATCTTGATTCTAGCTGTGCTTCATCCAGCCTGGCATTTCTCATGATGTACTCTGCCATATAAGTTAAATAAACAGGATGACAATATACAACTTTGACATACTCCTTTCCCGATTTGGAACCAGTCTGTTCTTCCATGTCCAGTTCTAACTGTTGCTTTTTGACCTGCATACAGATTTGTCAGGAGGCAGGTCAGGTGGTTTGGTATTCCCATCTCTTAAAGAATTTTCCACAGTTTGTTGTGATCCACACAGTCAGAGACTTTGGCATAGTCAATAAACCAGAAGTAGATGTTTTTCTGGGATTCTCTTGCTTTTTCAATGATCCAGTGGATGTTGGCAATTTGATCTCTGGTTACTCTGCCTTTTCTAAAACCAGCTTGAACATCTGGAAGTTCTCAGTTCATGTACTATTGAAGCCTAGCTTGGAGAATTTTGAGCATTACTTTGCTAGCATGTGAGATGAGTGCTTCCCTGGTGGCTCAGACGGTAAAAGCATCTGCCTACAATGTGAGAGACCTGGGTTCGATCCCTGGCTCAGGAAGATCCCCTGGAGAAGGAAATGGCAACCCACTCCAGTATTCTTGCCTGGAAAATCCCATGGACAGAGGAGTCTGGTAGGCTACAGTCCGTGGGGTCACAAAGAGTCGGATACGACTGAGTGACTTCTCTCTCTTCTCTTCTCTTCTTTGGGATTGTAATGAAAACTGAACTTTTCCAGTCCTGTGACCACTGCTGAGTTTCCAAACTTGCTGGCATATTGAATGCAGCACTTTCTCAGGATCATCTTTCAGGATTTGAAACAGCTCAACTGGAATTCCATCACTTCCACTAGCTTTGTTCATAGTGATACTTCCTAAGGCCCACTTGACTTCACATTCCAGGATGTCTGGCTCTAGGTGAGTGATCACACCATTGTGGTTATCTGGGTCATGAAGATCTTTTTTGTATAGGAGAAAGATGGGACTTCCATTCCATTCTCCTGAGGAGCCTCCTAGGGCTTTTGCTTTTTCTTCTTTTTGGGTCTTTCACTTGTCTCCTTCCAGTCCTTCAGGCCAGGACAACTGCAGCTAGCCTTTTCTTTTCCTTCTTCAAGTGTTTCTTCTCCTGTTTCTCCAGCTTCCTAGAAATCTCAACAGCCACTTCCTCTGCCTGAACTATTGCCTCCTTCATGACATCCAAATTTTTTCATGGAATCTCTCCAGTCTCATAGAAGGACAGCTGCTCCACATCTTGTCCTTGAAGTGTCTCTCCAAATATACAGGTGGGTAATTCAGAGAACCGATCAGTTCATGAGGCAATACTGGATTTGTTCACCAGGTATTGGGAGATGCAGCCTTTGTTCTTGGCAGCTGCTCAGCCAATGAAGGTAGAATGGAAAATTAGTCCATATTTTGGAGTGTTAGCACTTGTCTTCAAGGCTGTGGAATTTTGGTTCTTTTGATAGGTGCAGGGAATCACTCAGACACCAGGACTGATATACTTCATATTTCATATGCATTGTATATATTGTATACACATATTGTAATATATATTATTTGTAATATACTATATACATAATGCATACTATATACAAGCTCTTTATATCTTTATATATTATATATAGAATATATTATGGATATTATATACAGATATAATGTATGTTCATTATGTATATTAATACATTATATAAGTAAAATATATATTCATAATATATATCATGCATGATAAATATAACATATATCACATAATCACATATATAATAATATATAATCACATATATATCTCTTATGGTACCTTATTATTATATATATTATATAACAAGTTACTATATATTGATATTAATATTAATATATATGTATTATATCCATATGCATGTATAGGTATGAAATATAATGTATATGTATGTACATATATAATATACAAAGCATATATATTATTTATTCACATATGTCTCATTATTATATGGTATATTACATATTAGCATATTGCCAACATCTGTTGGATCACAGAAAAGCAAGAGAATTCCAGAAAAACATCTACTTCTGCTTTACTGACTACGCTAAAGCCTTTGACTATGTGGATCACAGCAAACTGTGGAAAATTCTTAGAGTTGGGAATACCAGACCACCTTACCTGACTCCTGAGAAACCTGTATGCAGGTCAAGAAGAAATGGACATGGAACAATGAGCTGGTTCAAAATTGGGAAAGGTGTATGTCAAGACTGTATGTTGTCACCCTGCTTTTTTAACTTATATACAGACCACATCATGCGAAATGCCAGGCTGGATGAAGCACAAGCTGGAATCAAGATTGCCGGCAGAAATATCAGTAACCTCAGATATGCAGATGACACAGCCCTTATGGCAGAAAGTGAAGAGGAACTCAAGAGCCTCTTGATGAAGGTGAAAGAGGAGAGTGAAAAAGCTGGCTTAAAACTCAACATTCAAAAAATGAAGGTTTGTGTCATCAAGTGTTCTGCCTATGTTTTTCCTCTAAGAGTTTTATAGTTTCTGGTCTTATATTTAGGTCTTTAAGCCATTTTGAGTTTATCTTTGTATATGGTGTTAGGAAGTGTTCTATTTTCATTCTTTTACATGTAGCTATCCAGTTTTCCCAACACCACTTATTGAAGAGGCTGTCTTTGCCCCATTGTATATATTCTTACTTACCTTGTCAAAAATAAGGTACCCATAGGTGTGTGGGTTTATTTCTGGGCTTTCTATCTTGTTCAGTTGGTCTATGTTTCTCCTTTTCATGTTGAGGTTTGACAGAAAACAGCAAAATTATGTAAATTCTGTAATTATCCTTCAATTAAAAAATTAATTAAAGAAAACAACAAAGATCATGGCATCTGATCCCATCACTTCATGGCAAATAGATGGGGAAACAATGGAAACTGTGACAGACTTTATTTTCTTGGGCTCAAAAATCACTGCAGATGGTGACTGCAGCCATGAAATTAAAAGACGCTTGGAAGAAAAGCTATGACAGACAGCATAAGAAAAAGTGAAGACATTACTTTGCCAACAAAGGTCCGTCTTGTCAAAGCTATGGTTTTCTCAGTAGTCGTGTGTGGATGTGAGTGTTGGACCATAAAGAAAGCTGAGTGTTGAAGAATTGATCCTTTTGAACTGCAGTGTTGGAGAAGACTCTTGAGAGTCCCTTGGACTGCAAGGAGAACAAACCAGTCAATGCTGAAGGAAATCATTCATGAATATTCATTAGAAGGGCTGATGTTGAAGCTGAAGCTCCAATGCTTTGGCCACCTGTTGCAAAGTGCCGACTCATTAGAAGAGACCCTGATGCTGGGAAAGATTGAAGGCAGGAGGAGAAGAGGAAGACAGAGGATGTAATTGTTGGATGGCATCACTGACTCAATGGATATGAGTTTGAGCAAGCTCTGGGAGACGGTGAAGGACAGGGAAGCCTGGTGCCTGCAGCTCATGGGGTCACAGAGTCGGACATGACTGAAAGACTGAACATCAACAACAACATATTAACATAGCTATTATGTATATTCTAATATGTTACATACTATTGTAGATATTATATATTATTTTTATATAATTTATTATTATGTAGGTTGGTGTGCTGAAGTCCATGGGGTCACAATGACTCAGACATGACTTAGTGACTGAACAACAGCAATAGCAATATAAGAATCATATATAATTCTTTTCGTGCCTTATACGTAATTATATATATATTATATTATATCATATTATGTTATATAATTATGTAATAGATTTATTTTAGTATATTTAATATATTATTCTTTTGTATACGATTTCCAGAGGAAAAACACGTTACTGTGTGTCTCCTCCATTCTCAGTTTTCTAATAACACTTCTTCACTTCTGACATGAGATGTGTTGGGGGTGTCCCCCCACCAAACAATTCTATACCGGCTGGGTGTTCTACAACTCTCATATTGTCTACCTGGAGATAGCATCATATGCCAGAGGTTAAGGACTCAGTCCCACAAGACTGTCCCTCTCACTTCAGATGTCAATTGCAAGTCCAAGTTGTTACCTTTACTTCTGACCTGCTGACTATAAATTGGAGGTTTCCATGACTCCCTCCTTAGATTCAATTAATTTTCTAGAGCAGCTCAAAGACTACAGGAGAAAATTTATTTACTAGATTAATGGTTTATTATAAAAGGATATAACTCAGAACAGTCCAATGAAAGACATGCATAAAGCAAGGGATGTGGGAAGGGGCACAGATTTTCCATGCTCTCTCTGGACATACCACTTTTCCTGCATCTTGGGATATTCAGCAACCTGGGATCTCTCTGAATCTGTTCATTTGGGTTTTTGTGGAGGCTTTATTACATAGGCATGGTGAAATAAATCTTTGGCCTTTGGTGACTTGCCAGGAGCCATTGTGGGAGATCCCACCCATGACGAGGTCATGAGGAAAAGACCTGACATGCAAGGCAGTTCAGGATACAAGGGACCCTCCAGGTTGACCTCGGCCTCTACCCCACCCTGTATCCTCCCCCCTTATTCTGCTGTTGTTCTTGTTTGCCCTGCTGCAGATTCTTGTGTTGCCTGCTGAGAGCTCTCCTGCTCCTCTTTCATTGAATAAAGACCAACTTAAAATCCTAATTAATAAATCTCCTAGATGCTGGTACCCTATGAAGGGGCCAGGGATGAAAGAAATGCTTCAATTCAAACCCTTTTCCTGGCATTCTGGATTGTTTGATAAATGTGTGCTCCCATTGCAAGAGGTTAGCTGGTGACTTCTTGCAGGTAGTTAACTTTTAGACTAAGAGCCTGTTTTGTGCTATATCTGCTGTTTTTGCAATCCTTTGCATTTCTGTTCCATAATAATGTAATCCTATCTAGTTCCCATAGAGATGACGCCTAATAGAAAGAAAATAGATTAACCACAAAAAAGACAGGGTCGGCTACTGAAGTTGCTTAAAGTTACACCAGGTGCAAGCCATAAATTGTCAACAGGCCTGAAAGCCAAAAGATATTATACATAGAGATTAACCATAAAAAAGGCCCTAATAAAAAAAAAGGCCCTAATAGGCACAGAGCCCTTTGGGGGGCAAGGAAGCCCTATTAGAGAACACAAAAAATATTGTTTTAAAAGTGGTTATTGGATCAACGTTTGATTGATGTTAATGTACTGAGGTTGTGCAGTGGAAACTATTGTTAATATAGTTGGAGATCTAGAAAAATAAGAGTTTAGCCCTAGTGTAAAAACAATAAGATAATTGTTAATTTTAACCAGGAGTGCTAAACAGGGGTTGCCTCATCGGAGCCACAGAGTCTTTGTGTGTTAAACTTTTTAGATAAATTTAGCTGAGAATTTCTGCAAAAAGACTGACCTTTGTGTTAACAGGATTGTATTTCTACTATGTTACAACCTGCTGTACCATGAGACTGCCACTTTTCCGTTTTCTGCTAAGCTCAAGGCCAGAAGATAATGTACAAAAAATCTATGGGAAAAGACTCTCATAAATAAAAAATATACAGAGAATACCTGGTTTCGTGAAGGACAAGCTGATATAATGTTAAACTAAGTCTGTGTGATATCTCCCCCTTAGAAATGGAATATTACTCAGCCGTTAAAAAGAATTCATTTGAATCAGTCCTAATGAGATGGATGAAACTGGAGCCCCTTATACAGAGTGAAGTAAGCCAGAAAGATAAAGAACATTACAGCATACTAACACATATATATGGAATTTAGAAAGATGGTAACGATAACCCTATATGCAAAACAGAAAAAGAGACACAGAAATACAGAACAGACTTTTGAACTCTGTGGGAGAAGGTGAGGGTGGGATGTTTCAAAAGAACAGCATGTATACTATCTATGGTGAAACAGATCACCAGCCCAGGTGGGATGCATGAGACAAGTGCTCGGGCCTGGTGTACTGGGAAGACCCAGAGGAATCGGGTGGAGAGGGAGGTGGGAGGGGGGATCGGGATGGGGAATACGTGCAAATCTATGGCTGATTCATATCAATGTATGACAAAACCCACTGAAATGTTGTGAAGTAATTAGCCTCCAACTAATTAAAAAAAAAATTCTAAAAAAAAAAAAAAAAAGAAAGAAATGTACCAACTTAGGGTATAAAGGCTATAGTGAAAAATAAAGCAACTGCCAGACTGTGCTGCACATCCCGGTCTGGTCTGTCTCTCTCTTTCTCTCTCTCTCTCTCTCTCTCTCATTCGCTGATGCCGTTCATCCTGAGGGTTCCCCTGGATCCTGCTGGGGCCGGACCCCGGCAGTGACTGAACTCAATCTTCAGCCCCTCTTCTTTCACTGCTATGTGTGTGGGGCGGGGGTGGTTAAGGCTGAAAATTTCAAATCAAAGTTGTTTCTCCTGGCTACTAGCTTCTATCCTTAGGAGCTTTCCAAAAGTCACCTCATTAACATAATCTTAAATGTGATTGACAGAGATTTATTATGAATAACAAGACATCCATTTCACCTTTATGCCTTGAACCTATTTCAGGAACTGAGGAAAAAGACTAAATGTTATAGCAAAAATACCCTTATAGCTCTTATACAGGAAATTACAAGAATTTTAGGGGCTATGTGCCCAAATACCAAGTATATATTTCTTATTATAAATAACAATATCACACTATTTCTGGCCTTCTTCATTGTTTTCTTTAGATAAATATTTCCCTCTGGTACCATTTTCCTTCTTCATTAAGCACTTTTACTAGTTATTATAGTACATGTCACCAGTAATAAATTATTTCAGCTTTTGTGTGTCTGAAAAATGGCTTTACTTTTGAAAGACATTCTTATCAGATACAGAATTTTGCTTTACCATTTTACTTTCTTTCAGAATGTTAAAGATGCTTCTCCACTGTCTTCTTACTTGCATCATTTCCCGGAGAAATCTGATGTCATCATTTCCTTTGTCCCTCTGTACATAACAAGCCTTTTACTCTGGATGCTTTTAAGATTTTCTGTTTTTCACTGGTTTTAAACACTTTGATCATAATGTGCATAGGTGTAGTTTTCTTCTTTTTTCTTGTGCTTGGAATTCATTTATCTTCTTGGTTCTGTGGGTTTATAGTTCTATCAAATTTATAAATTTTCAACCATTTTTCTTCAATATTTTTCCTGTCTCCTTTCCCTCTCCTCTCTTTCAGAGACTCCAATTATCCATTCGTTAGTTACTGGTCCCATGGTTCACTGATACTCTGTTCATTTTTTTTATAATTCATTTATAATTCTCCCTGTTTAATTTTGGATAGGTTATACAATCAAGTACATTAATCATTTCTTATGCAGTGTGTAATCACCCATTAATTCTATCCATCATTATTTTCATCCTAAAAATTTTAGCTTTCATCTTAACAATGTCTATTTGAGTCTTCTTCATATATTCCATGTCTCTACTTAACTTTTTGAACATATGGAACATGATTATATTGTCTATTTAAATGACTGTGTCTGCTAAATGTAACATTTCAGCTTTTGATCAGTTCCAACTTTTAGTTTGATTTTTTCCTCAATAATTTTTGTTTATATTTTTATGCTTTTTACATTCTCTGTCATTTTAAAGTAAATACTACCTGAAAATGAAAAGTGAAAGTGTTAGTTGCTCAGTCATGTCGGAATCTTTGCAACCTCATGAATAGTAGCCCACCAGGTTCCTCTGTCCATGAAATTCTCCAGGCAAGAGTATTGGAGTGGGTTGCCATGCCCTGCTCTAGGGGATCTTCCCAACCCAGGGATTGAACCCAGGTCTCTTGCATTGCAGGCAGATTCTTACCATCTGAACCATCAGGGAAGCCCCAAATACTACCTTGATAGTGTCAATTTTAACTTTTTCAGTGCTAAATATGTCTGTATTCCTATAAATATTCTTGACAAAGTTCTGGGACATAATTAAGGTACCTGAAAATGGTTTGATATTCTTGGGTCATACTTTGATTTGTGATTACACCACAGGACTGCCATAGTGCTCATTCTAGGCCCAATGATTCCTCACTAATGAAGCTACCATTCTGTATACTCTATCTTGTGTACCATGAATTTTGAGGGAGTTTTTTTAGTGTGGTTGGTGGGAATAGGTATTATTTCTGGCCCTGCCTCCCTCTGCCAGATACTGTTAGTTCTAATCCTTTTGGGTGATTATCTGGCCTTGGATACTTTCCTCACATGCATGTTCTGATCAGTCTTCAGCTGAATGCTAAGGGGAATCTCAGTAGATATCTGTAGTTTGACTTCTGTGCAGTTTCTCTTCTATAGTACTCTCTGCTGAAAATTCTAGCCACCTAGGCCTCTCTGGACACTCAGCCTCATGTTCTCAGTGCAAGAAGTCCATCACTCTATCCTCAATTCTCTCTCCTTGCACCATAGCCCAGAAAACCTCTCAAAGTAATAAACTGAGGCAACCCTTGAGTTCACCACACTTGTTCCCGTTGCTGGACCTCTGGATCTCCAGTGTCTTAAAAACTGATGTTTCATATAGTTTGACACATCTTTTGGTTGTCTCAGCTTTGAGTGTAAATTTTGGTTTTTACTCCATATTGTCCATAAGTAGAGATATATGTAATTTTTCTTATTGTCATTTAAATTGAAGTATTTTACATGCAATAATATGCACTGGCAATAAGTGCATATTATTCTGCTTTATCTACTTCTGCTTTATTGACTACACCAAAGCCTTTGACTTTGTGGATCACAACAAACTGTGGAAAATTCTTCAAGAGATGGGAATACCAGACCACCTTACCTGCCTCCTGAGAAATCTGTATGCAGGTCAAGAAGCAACAGTTAGAACTGGACATGGAAGAACAGACTGGTTTCAGATTGGGAGAGGAGTACGCCAAGGCAGTATATTGTCACCCTGCTTATCTAACTTAAATGCAGAGTACATCATGAGATATGCCGGGCTGGATGAAGCACAAGCTGGAATCAAGATTGCCGGGAGAAATATCAATTACCTCAGGTAGGCAGATGACACCACCCTTATGACAGAAAGGGAAGAAAAACTAAAGAGCCTCTTGATGAAAGTGAAAGAGGAGAGTGAAAAAGCTGGCTTAAAACTCAACATTCAAAAAACAATGATCATGGCATCTGGTCCCATAACTTCATGGCAAATAGGTGGGGAAACAATGGAAACAGTGACAGACTTTATTTGGGGAGGCTCCAAAGTCACTGCAGATGGTGACTGAAGCCATGAAATTAAAAGACACATGCTCCTTGGAAGAAAAGCTATGACCAACCCAGACAGCATATTAAAAAGCAGAGACATTACTTTCCAGGCAAAGGTCCATCTAGTCAAAGCTATGGTTTTTCCAGTAGACATGTATGGATGTGAGAGTTGGACCATAAATAAGGCTGAGCACCGAAGAACTGATGCTTTTGAACTGTGATGTTGGAGACTCTTGAGAGTCCCTTGAACTGCAAGGAGATCAAACCAGTCATTCCTAAAGGAAATCAGTCCTGAACTGGAAGGACTGATGCTGATGCTGAAGCTCCAATACTTTGGCCACCTGATGCAAAGAGTCAACTCATTGGAAAAGACCCTGATGCTAGGAAAGATTGAAGGTAGGAGGAGAACGGAATGACAGAGGATGAGATGATTGAATGGCATCACCAACTCGATGGATATAGTTTGAGCAAGCTCAGGGAGTTGGTGATGGACAGGGAGGCCTGGCGTGCTGCAGCCCATGGGGTTGCAGAGTCAGACAAGACTGAACTGACTGAATATGCACTACTCAGGTGTGTACAGCTCAATTACCTACCAATGTGCAATCATTGTCCAGATCAAGTTATTAAAATTTTTAAGCATTCCTAGATTTCCCATTCCTCCTCCACTACTGTTTCATTGCAAGCCAGTCTCCTTGTTCTTAGGCTACAGCCATGAAAAGTCCATGTGATCTTTTTGCTGCCACACTTCAGCTATCAATCCCTGTCTTTTTTCTTCTAGAAGTATTATCACTTCTTTTTTTTTTTTTTTACAGATAGCTATCACAGACCAGAGTAGATCTTTTTGTTTTACTTTTTAAAAGTTGAGTTATAAAAATTGGACAGTTACATGTAAAAGAATGAAATTTGAACATTCCCTAACTCCATGTGGCTTCCCTGGTGGCTCAAGTGGTAAAGAATCTGCCTACAATGCAGGAGACATAAAAGACACAGGTTTGATCCTTGGGTTGGGAAGATTCTCTGGAAGAGGGAAGGGCAGCTAACTCCAGTGTTCTTTCCTGGAGAATACCATGTACAGAGGAACTTGGCAGGCTACAGTCCATGGAGTTGCAAACAGTTGGACACAACTGAAGTGATTTAGCCCTTAGCCCTAGCCCTAACACCATATACAGAAATAAACTTGAAATGGATACTGATCTAAATCTAAGGCCAGATACTCCTAGAGGAAAGCATAGGCAGAACAATTTTTGACATAAATTGCAGCAGTATTTTTTTGGATCAGTCTCCTAGAGTAATTAAACAAAAACAAAAACAAACAACCAGTACCTAATTAAACTTAAAATTTTTTGCACAGCAAAGGCAACCATAAACAAAACAAAAAACACACAGAATGGGAGAAAATAGTTGCAAATTATGTGACCAACAAGGGATTAATTTCCAAAATATACAAATAGCACTTATAGCTGAATTTAAATAAAACCAATCGAAAAACTGGGCAGAAGTCCCAGATGGACATTTTTCCAAAGAAGACATACTAATGGCCAATGCGCACATGAAAAGATGCTCAACATTACTAATTATTAGAGAAATGCAAATCAAAACCATATTGAGGTATGGTAACTGACACCTCACATGAGTTACCAAAAAGTCTAAAAATAGTAAATGCTGGTGTGGGTGTGGAGAAAAGGGAACCCTCCTACACTGTTGGTGGGGGTATAAACTGGTATCACCACTACAGAGAATAGTATGGGGGTTCCTTAAAAAACTAAAAATAGTTACCATATAATCCAGCAATCCCACTCCTGGGCATATATCCAAAGAAATTTCTAATTAGAAAAGATACATGCACCCCAGTGTTCATAGCAGCACTATTTACAATAGCCAAGACATGGAAGTGACTTAAGTGTCCATTTACAGATGAACGGATAAAAATAATTTGGTAGCTATATACAATGAAACATTTTCAGCCCTAAGAAAGAATAAAATAATGCCATTTGCAGCAAAGTGGATGTACCTAGAGATTATCACACTAAATGAAATAAACTAGACAGAGAAAGATAAATACCATAAGGTATTATGTATATGTGGAATCTAAAAATACAAATGAGCTAATTTACAAAACAGAAATAGGCTCACAGACTTTGAAAACAAACCGATTTCTCAAAGGGAAAAGCGGGGAGGGTTAAATTTGGGATTAACAAATACAAACTACTATATATAAAATATATAAATGACAAGGACCTATGGTATAGCACAGGGAACTATATTCAATATCTTGTAATAACCTATAAAGCAAAATAATTTGAAAAACAATAGATATGTGTATGTATAACTGAATCCCTTTGCTATATACCTGAAACACTGCAAATCATCTCCAGTTCAATTTTAAAAAATAAACATTTTAAAAAGAAGTAAATATGGTAGTGGGAGAGAATAACAAAGAACAGAAAGAAGCCAACATAGGTGCACAATTGGAGTTCACCCAGTTGAACAACTCTGGGAAATAGTAAATGCATCTTAGAGTTATATCAATTAAGGTATAGGAAACTACTGTATTTAGCCACTCATTCCCATCACTTATTAGTTTTTCTAAGGGAAATATCTCTCTAACACTTTTGGCTTGCTCTGACTGAAAATAAGCGTACTTCTAGGAATTCCCTGGCAGTCCTGTGGTTAGGTCTCTATGCTTTCATTGCCAAGGGCCCAGGTTCAACCCCTGGCTGGTGAACTAAGATACCACAAGCCACACAGAGTAGGGGGAAAAATACGTATACTCCTATCCTATAGCAAGAAACAAAATCAAAAGTTCCCTCAGACAGAAAGTTGAGAAGTTCAATAAGGGCAACCTTCATTGTAAAGACATGAGTGTGGACAGGATATGGGCAGGGCAACAGTATCTGCCACAGCGTTTATTTGATAGTGATTATGCTTCCCTTGTAGCTCAGTCAGTAAAGAATCTGTCTTCCTGGGTCAGGAAGATCTCCTGGAGAAGGAAATGGCAACCCACTCCAGTGTTCTTGCTTAGAGAATCCCATGGTCAGTGGAGACTGGCAGGTTACAGTTCATGGGGTCTCAAGAGTCACACACAACTTAGCAACTAAACCACCACAGTGATTATCTGAGGTATTTAATACCTTCAAATGTCAAACAAGGCATGAGTATTAAAGAGTTAACTGACAATATAAAGATTTCTTAAAGAACATATGGATCAATATAAAATAAAAAGTACAGATCATTTACATTCAAAGACATGACAATCCTAAGTAGGAAATGAAAGTAATAAAAATTAAAAAAAACACAGGATACTTTTTGATCAACCAACATAGTGGAAAACAAACTTTTGGGGGGAAAATTAAAGTGTAATTGACATATAACACTATATTAGTTTCAGGTGTATAATAATGAGGTGATATTTGTATATATTACAAAATTATCACCACAATAATAAAATAGTCACCACATATAGTTACAAAAAATGTTTTTCTTATGATGAAGACTTTTGACCATAGATATACAATCAGTATTTTTAACTAACTATAGTCACCATTTATATTCATTTATTTATATTATAATGATTCATTTATATTAAAATTGAAAGTTTATACCTTTTGACCCCCCTTCACCCATTTTGCCCACCTCTACCCTCTGCCTCTGGCAGCCACCAATCTGTGTTCTGTATCTATGAGCTTGGTTTGTTTTTGCTTTATTTTTAATTTTATATATAAATGAGATCATATGATATTTATCTGTGTCTGACATTTCACTTAGCATAGAACCCCAAATTTCATCCATGCTGCTGCGTATAGCAAGATTGCCTTCTTTTTATGTAGCTGACTAGTAGTCCATTTATCTATTATCTTCCATTGATAGATATTATCATCTTTATCTAGTCATCCACCGATAAACATCAGGTTTCTCAAATATCTTGGCTATTGTAAATAATGCTACAATGAACATGGGGATGCTTATATCTTTTCTAATTAGTGTTTTAGTTTTCTTTGGATAAATTTCCAGAAATGGAATTGCTGGATCATATGATAGTTCTATTTTTAGGTTTTGGAAGATCCTCCATACTATTTTTGACTGTGGCTGCACCAATTTACATTCCCATCAACAGTGCACAAGAGTTCCCTTTCATTTACATCCTTGCCAGCACATTTTGTCAAACAGTACTGAGCCTGAGTATTCATGTTTTCCCAGTTTGACACTAAACCCACCCAATCCATTGTTATGGTTCAGTCGCTAAGTCATGTCCAACGCTTTGCAATCCCATGGACTGCAGCACGCCAGGCTTCCCTGTCCTTCACTGTCTCCTAGAGCTTGCACAAACTCATGTCCATTGAGTCGGTGATGCCATCCAAACATCTCATCCTCTGTTGCCCCTTTTCCTTCTGCCCTCAATCTTTTCCAGCATCAGGGAATTTTCCAGTGAGTTAGCTCTTCACATCAGGTGGCCAAAGTATTGGAGCTTCAGCCTCAGCATCAGTACTTCCAGTGAACATTCAGGGTTGATTTCATTTAGGATTGACTGGTTTAATCTTCTTGCTGTCCAAAGGACTCTCAAGAGTCTTCTCGAGCACCACAGTTTGAAAGCATCAGTTTTTCGGCACTCAGCCTTCTTTATGTCCCAACTCTCATCTCTTATCTCTCATTTAGCATAATGTACCCTGCACACCACCCTTATGGCAGAAAGTGAAGAGGAACTAAAAAACCTCTTGATGAAAGTGAAAGAAGAGAGTGAAAAAGTTGGCTTAAAGCTCAACAGTCAGAAACTAAGATCCTGGCATCTGGTCCCATCACTTCATGGCAAATAGATGGGGAAACAACGGAAACAGTGGTTGACTTTATTTTTTTGGGCTCCAAAATCACTGCAGATGGTGGTTGCAGCCATGAAATTAAAAGACACTTAGTCCTTGGAAGGAAAGTTATGACCAACCTAGGCAGCATATTAAAAAGCAGAGACATTACTTTGCCAACAAAGGTCCATCTGGTCAAGGCTATGGTTTTTCCAGTGGTCATGTATGGATGTGAGAGTTGGACGGTGAAGAAAGCTGAGCACGGAAGAATTGATGCTTTTGAACTGTGATGTTGGAGAAGACTCTTGAGAATCCCTTGGACTACAAGGAGATCCAACCAGTCCATCCTGAAGGAGATAAGTCCTGGGTGTTCATTGGAAGGACTGATGGCTGAAGCTGAAACTCCAATACTTTGGCAACCTCATGCGAAGAGTTGACTCATTGGAAAAGACCCTGATGCTGGGAGGGATTGGGGGCAGGAGGAGAAGGGGACATCAGAAGATGAGATGGTTGGATGGCATCACCAACTCGATGGACATGAGTTTGAGTAAACTCTGGGAGTTGGTGATGGACAGGGAGGCCTGGCATGCTGCGATTCATGGGGTTGCAAAGAGTCGGACACAACTGAGGAACTGAACTGAACTGAACTGAACCCTGCATATAAGTTAAATAAGTAGGGTGACAATATACAGCCTTGATGTACTCCTTTCCCAGTCTGGAACTAGTCTGCGGTTCCATATCCTGTTCTGTTACTTCTTGGCCTGCATTCAGGTTTCTCAGGAGGCAGGTTAGGTAGTCTGGTATTCACATCTCTTTAAGAATTTTCTACATTTTGTTGTGATTCACACAGTCAGAGACTTTAGCATAGTCAATGAAGCAGAAGTAGATGTTTTTTTCTGGAATTCCCTTGCTTTTTCTATGTTGTCAATTTGATCTCTAGTTCCTCTGCCTTTTCTAAATCCTGCTTGTACACCCAGTCTGTTACCAGTTATTTATGATTCACATAGTAGAACATCAATAGGTGCTAGCAAAAGTGAATGATGCTAATAGAATTACAACCATTACTCCAATCAAGAAAAGTGGCAGGATGCTGTAGAAAAACTAGTGGTTTACTTCCTATTTTTCATCTTTCCTATCTAGATAGCAAGACAAAAACTTTATTTTTAAATCAATGATATTCTTTCCTGAGTTTATTTTTTCATCTGCCAATTACCAGTTTTTCATGTTTCCCAGGCCACAATGGCCAAAAACTTAAATAACTAATAAGGAATATTTCTTTGATTCTGCTCCCACCTAGTCTTCAGAAACTTCAGTCTTTGCCAAATTCCTTTGAGAGAACCCAGGGAGGTTTCTTTTGCCCCTCAAGTTTTCTCACCTTGTTTATCATAAGAATTACCTCAGAAGCCTCTAAGGCCTAATCTCATCCTCCCCACTCCCTCCTCCCACTCCTCCTCCTTCCCCCCTCCTCCTCTTTCTCCTCCTCGTCCTCTTATTTTTCTTCTGTTAATTTTTGTGTTTAGCATGAGATAGGGGTCCAAATTCATTCTTTTTTATGTGGATATTCAGTTTCTGAGGACCACTGAAAGAACTATTCTATCACTATAAACTGTCTTGTACTCTTGGTCTATTGATGATGAAAATTAATAGACCTAATGATGAAAATCTATAGACCAATTGCAAGAGTTTATTTCTGGACTCTTCGTTTTATTCCATTTATCTATGTGTCTATTTTTATGCCAATACCACAATGTCTTGATTGCTTTAGCTTTGTAGAAAATCTTAAAATCAGGCAGTCTGTGTCCTTCAATTTTGACAATAAAGATTGTTTTAGCCATTATCAGTTCTATGAATTTTATGGTTAACTTGCCAATTTCTACCAAAAAAATGTAGGATTTGATAAGGGATTGCATTGAATGTGTAGATTAATTTGGAGAGCATTTCCATCTAAACAATACCAAGTCTTCTGATTCATGAACATGTGATTTCTTTCCCTTTATATAGGTCTTCTTGAATTACTTTTAATAATGTTTTCTAGCCTAAGAGTATATTTTTTAAACTTCTTTTATTAAATTTACTCCCAATTATGTTTTCTAATTCTATGGTAACTGGAATCACTTCCTTGATTTCATTTTTGGATTGTTTAATGCTAATGTATAAAAATATAATTTGAGTTTTGTATATTGGTCTTGTACTTTACAAATTTATTAAACTCATTTATTAGTTTTAATAGGGTTTCTTTTGGATTTAATAGGGTTTCTTAGGATTTTCCCTAAATAAGATCATGTCTTCTGCAAATAGAGATAGTTTTACCTATTCTTTTCAATCAAGATTTGCTTTTTTAATCTTGTTGCCTAACTGCCCTCTCTAGAACCTCTAGCACAATGATCTAGTACAGTGTTTAAAAAATGTGGACATGTCTATCATTGCCTTATTGTTTACCTTAGGGAGAAAGCATGCATTCTTTAATTATTAAGTATGATAATAGCTGTGCGTTTCTCACAGAAGACCTTTATATGATTGAGGAAGTTCTGCTCAATTTCTAGTTTGGCCTTTTTAAAAAAAAAATCTTGAAGGAGGATTGGATTTTGTCAAATGCTCTTTCTGTGTCTATTCAAATAAGTCATGGTTTTTGTCTTTTATCCTATTGATATGGTGACTTACTTTAATAGATTTTATGATTTTGTACCAATTTTACATTTATAGGATATATTCTAATTGGTCATAATATGATCCCTTATATATGCTGGTAGGTTTGGTTTGGTAGTAGTATATATTTTTTGAAGATTTTTGTGTAAAAACCTGTAGTTTTCTTTTCTTGTCATTCCTTTGTCTGCTTTTGTTAGTAGGAAAATATTGGCCTTGTAGAATTTGGGAAATATTTCTCTTTTTCTATTTTCTGTAACAGTTTGAAAAGAATTATTATTGATTCTAATTAATCATTTAAAAGTTTGGTAGAATTTGTCAGTGAATCTGAATGTGTACTTTTTCTTGTAGGAAGCTTTTTAAATTAAAAATTCAATCTCTATAGTTGTTATAGGTTTATTTTGATTCTTCACTTCTTGAATTAGTTTCAATAGTTTGATTCTTTCTAGGAATTTTCCATTTCATCTAAGTATTATAATTTATTGGCAACAGCTGCTCATAGCATTCTCATATACTTTCTTGTTTCTTTACTGTCAGTAGTAACACCTACTCTCTCATTCCTTACTTTAGTAATTTGAGTTTTCTGCCTTTATTCTCTTGGTCCTTCTAGCTAAAGAGTTATGAATTTTGTTGGTCTTTTCAGAGAATTGATTTTTTGTTGTTGTTCTCTTGATTTTCAATTTGTTGTTTTATGGCCTAGCATAATTGTCTAACCTGGAGAATGTTCTGTGTGTACTTGTCAAGAATATCTATTCTGTCTTTTTAAGTGGAGTGTTCTATAGATGTTTATTAAATTTATGTTCTTTATAGTGTTGTTCAAGTCTTCTAATTCCTTGTTGATCTTCTGCTTTATTGTTCTGAATATCCTGAAAGTAGAGTGTTGAATTCTCCATCAGTTCAGTTATTACTGTTGAATTCTCCATCAGTTCAGTTCAGTCACTCAGTCACGTATGACTCTTTGTGATCCCATGGACTGCAGCATGCCAGGCTTCCCTGTCTTTCTCCATAACTCTCTTCAATTCTACAACTTTCTCCTTCTTTCATTTAATGCTCTGCTTTGGGGTGCATATATATTTACAAATTTAATATCTTACAGAAATACTCTTTTTTCATTTTAAATGTTTTTCTTTATGCATAGTAAACATTTTTGTTTTAAAGTCTATTTTTTCTAATATTATTGTAGCCACTCCAGCTTTTATACTTAATAGTGAAAAGCTGAATGCTTTCTCCCTAATTTCTGCAAAGAGGCTATTCTCACCACTTCTATTCAATATTGTATTGTAAGTCCTAAACAGTGCAATTATGCATGAAAAAGAAATAAAATTTACATCAATTGGAAAGGGGAATAAAAAGATTCCTTATTTTCAGAAAACATATTTTCTAGAAAAGTTGCCAGGAATCTACAAAACCAAAACCCCTAGAAGTATCAAGTGAGTTTAACAAAAACTCAGGATATAGGTCAGCACAAAATAGTGAAATTTTTAAAAATTGTACTAGCTCCAACATTTAAGCAAAATTGAAGAAACAATACAATTTATGATAACTCAAAAAGGAAAACAGTTAGGTGTGAATTTAACAACAACAACAAAATAAACCGAATCTGGATCTGAAAGTTGAAAACTATAGGACACTGATTAAAGGAAACTAAGAAGATATAAAGAAATGGAGATGATCTAGTGCTCATAGATTTGTAGAGTCCTATTAATAAGATAACAATTATCCCAAGTTAATCTATAGATTTAACATAACTTCAATCAAAATCACAACAGGATTATTGGTAGTTATAGAAAAGCTGATTCCATAATTTATAGGGAAAGTCAAAGCAATTGGAATCATCAAACCAATTTTGAAAATGAAAAATATATTTGGAGAAATCACACTACTTGAAATTAAGATTTACTTTATTTTTTTTCATTTATTTTTATTAGTTGGAGGCTAATTACTTTACAATATTGTAGTGGTTTTTGCCATACATTGACATGAATCAACCATTAAGATTTACTTTAAAACTACAGTTATTAGGGGGACTTCCCAGGTGGCTCAGTGTTAAAGAATCTGCCCACCAATGCAGAAGATGCAGGAAACTTGGGTTTGATCCCTTGGTCAGGAAGATCCCCTGGAGGAGGAAATGGCAATCCACTCCAGTATTCTTGCCTGGAAAATCCCATGGACAAAGGAGCCTGGCAGGCCACAGTCCATGGGGTTGAAAAGAGTTGGACACAACTAAGTGACTAAGCACACATGCATAGTTATCAGGACAGTATGATACTGGTGAAGGAGTAACACACAGATCAGTGAAAAAGAATAGAGCATTCAGAAATAAACCAATACAAATACAATGAATTGATTTTTAAAGCGAAGATGCAGATTCAATGGAGAAATAATTGTCCTTTTAACAAATGATATGCATACTAAAATCACTAAGAGATTCTACTACATATCTGTTAGAATGGCTAACATAAAAGTAGTATAAACAATACCAAGTGCTGGCAAAGATGTAGAGCAATTATAACTCTCACACATTGCTGGTGGGAACACAAAATATTGTAATCACTTTGGAAAACATTTTGGCAGTTTCTTATAAACATCTATACATCATGACCATTTATAAGCAATCCTATTCCTAGGCATTTTTTTTGAGAAATTAAAATTTATGTTCACCCAAAAGACTGATATGACTGTTATAGCTGCTTAATTCATCATCTTCAAAAGTGGAAACTACCCAAATATTTTTCAGTTGGTGAATAGGTAAACAATTAGCAATACATCCATATGATGAAATGACCTTCATAAATAGAGACTAACGAATGGTTGATATATGCATCCACTTGGATGAATCTCAAAGGTGTTATCTGAAGTAAAAAAAAAAAGCCTGTCTCAAAAGGTTACATATTCTATACTTCCATTTTGATGATATTTTAGAAAAGAATAAACTAGATTGAAAGAGAACATTAGGAGTGGGAAGGTTGTGTGACTTAGGGTATCATAGGAAATTTTGGGAGTTACGGGAATATTTTGTATCCTGACTGTGATTTGGTTACATGATCTATGCTGTACATACCATAAAAAGTAATTTACTATATGTAATTAAAAAAACCTTTTAATTTTGTTTTGGAGTATAGCTGAATAACAAACAATGGTGTGATGGTTTCAGCAGAACAATGAAGGGACTCAGCCTACTATATGTAATTTTTTAAAATGACAATTGTCTATGTACCAAGGTAAAATTAATGCCCATGAAATATAGTTAAGTGAAACAATCATGGTGCAAAATACATTGTATCACATGTGTTGTTTGGTAAAAACGTAAATATATATGTGTGTGTGTGCGTGTGTGTGTGTTTATTTGCATATGTATAACATATCTTTGGAAGAATAATTAAGAAATTCACTAGGTAGCTAAGGGCCAGGTATAAGATGGAGAGTTGGACTTCCCTGGTGGTTCAGTGGTAAAGAAACAGCCTATTGATACAGGGGACATGAGTTAGATTCCTGGTCTGGGAAGATGCCACATGCCACAGGGCAACAAAGCCCAATTGCCACAACCATGAGTCTGGAAGACTAGAACCCACAAGCCACAACTACTGAGCCCATGTGTTGCATCTACTGAAGCCCATGCTCCACAACAAGAGGAGCCACCACAATGAGAAGCCCACTGTGTACAACTAGAGAAAGCCCATGCACAGCAATGAAGACCTAGTGCAGTCAAATTTAAATAAATAAATAGATGGAGAGTTTTTTTTTTAAATCATATATCATTTTGTCTCTTTTATGGCAATTTAAAATTATTCTTTATCTTTATTAAAATATGTGATATATAGAAAATAGTGCATCTAATATAGTTCTCATTCTAAACAATAGAATGGGGAAGACTAGAGATCTCAAGAAACTTAGAGACAGCAAGGGAACATTTCATGCAAAGATGGCACAATAAAGGACCAAAACAGTATGGACCTAACAGAAGCAGAAGATATTAAGAAAAGGTGGCAAGAATACACAGAAGAACTATGCAAAAAAGATCTTAATGACCCAGATAACCACGATGGTGTGATCACTCACCTACAGCCAGACATCCTGGAGTGTGAAGTCAAGTGGGCCTTAGGAAGCATCACTACGAACAAAGCTAGTGGAGGTGATGGAATTCCGGATGAGCTATTTCAAATCCTCAAAGATGATGCTGTTAAAGTGTTGCACTCAATTTGACAGCAAATTTGGAAAACTCAGCAGTGGCCACGGGATTGGAAAAGGTCAGTTTTCATTCCAATCCAAAAGAAAGGTAATGCCAAAAATGTTTCAAACTATCACACAATTGCACTCATTTCACACACTAACAAAGTAATGCTTAAAATTCTCCAAGCTAGGCTTCAACAGTACGTGAACTGAGAACTTCCAGATGTTCAAGCTGGATTTAGAAAAGGCAGAGTAACCAGAAATCAAATTGCCAACATCCGTGGGAGCATCGAAAAAACAAGAGAATTCCAGAAAAACATCTACTTCTGCTTCATGGACTAGGCTAAAGCCTTTGACTGTGTGGATCACAACAAACTGTGGAAAATTCTTTAAGAAATGGAACTACTAGACCACCTTAGCTGCCTCCTGAGAAATCTGTATATAGGTCAAGAAGCAACAGTTAGAACCAGACATGGAACAACAGACTGGTTCCAAATTGGGAAAGGAGTATGTCAAGGCTGTATATTGTCACTCTGCTTATTTAACTTTTATGCAGAGTACATCATGCGAAATGCCAGGCTGGATGAAGCACAAGCTGGAATCAAGATTGCCGGGAGAAATATCAATAACCTCAGATACACAGATGACACCACTCTTATGGCAGAGAGTGAAGAGGAACTAAAGAGCCTCTTGATGAAGGTGAAAGAGGAGAGTGAAAAAGTTGGCTTAAAACTCAACGTTCAAAAAGCTAAGATCATGGCATCTGTTCCCATCACTTCATGGTAAATAGATGGGGAAACAATGGAAACAGTAAGAGACTTTATTTTTTGGGGCTCCAAAATCACTGCAGATGGTGACTGCAGCCATGAAATTAAAAGACGCTTACTCCGTGGAAGAAAAGCTATGATAAATCTAGACAGAGTATTAAAAGGCAGAAACATTACTTTGCCCATAAAGGTCTGGATAGTTAAAGCTATGGTTTTTTCCAGTGGTCATGTATGGATGTGAGAGTTGGACCATAAAGAAGGCTGAGCATCAAAGAATTGATGTTTTTGAGCTGTGGTGTTGGTGAAGACAAAGAGTCTCTTGGACTGCAAGGAGATCAAACCAGTCCATCAATCCTAAATATTAATTGGAAGGACTGATGCTGAAGCTCCAAAACTTTGGCCACCTGATGCAAAGAGCTGACTCATTAGAAAAGACCCCGATACTGGGAAAGATTGAAGGCAGGAGAAGAAGGGGGTGACAGAGGACAAAATGGTTGGGTGGCATCCCCCACTCAACAGACATGAGTTTGAGCAAGCTCTGGGAGACGGTAAAGGACAGGGAAGCCTGGCATGCTGCAGTCCATGGGGTCTCAAAGACTGAGCAACTGAATTAACTATTCCATTTTATTCCTCTACAAATTTAAATTTATGCATTTTTCCTTATTGTACTTTTTACTCTCACTGTGCTGTTATTTCAGTGGTAACTTCTGAATATTTCTTAATTGTTTAACTTAACAATGTCTGAACTTCAAAAATATATTAACTTCTCTACCAAGCAATTTTATTCCGATCTCTATCCCTTCCTGAGTTGTATATTTTTGTTTAGAATCTTTGAACCACCATTTTTTCAACCCACCACTCAGTATGATTATGTTTTTAATACACACCATGTTTTTTAAATTGACATACATGTTTATCATGTTATTTACTCTTAATTCCTTTTAGCTTTTTAGACTGTCCTTCTGGTATCATTTTCCATATCCTGAAGTGCGGTAGTTTTCTATCTTCTCTGTCCATCAGAAACACTTTAAGGAGCTTTAAAAATATACATAAATGCCTGACCTCACTCCTAAGCTTCAGATTAACATTAGCCGGGATGGGGATCAGGGATTGGCATTTAAAAAAGAAGAAAGATGAAAGCTCTCCTAGTTATTTTAGTGGGCATCCTGAGTTGAGAACTACTGCTTTATAAAGTTCATACTTATGTTGTTTATTGCTTGCACTCCTCACTAAAATGTAAATTACAACAGTGAAAGGACTTTGCCCCACTCCTTTATTTATGCTTTTATCTCTACTGCCTGGAACAGTGGCAATCACACGAAAGTTGACCATCAGATGTTTGTTGAGTGAATGAAAGTACTAAGAATAGTATACATGGCAGAAGCAGAGAAGGGGAGCAGTTGTCTGGTTCTGTTTAAGGAGTGAAACAAAGCATCAGCAAGGTTTTGAGCTGACCTTTGAAAGATGAATATGAGTTAGCAGAGTGTGAAAGCACAGAGAACTGAGATCTTCGTGCACTTTCCAAATTATAAGCAGCTGCATGAGACTTGGATTTAGGGAGATGCTGTGTGATGAGAGATGGAGTGAGAGAGAGTCAGAGTTAGACTGTCAAGACTTCTTTTTTTTTTTTGTCAAGACTTTTGTATATCATGGTTAGCATTTGGGGGAGAAACATGGAAGGTCTGAGCTAAGTGATCCTGATAAATGAGAAGTGGATGAAGTCTATAAATGTTCAGTGAGTTCTTCTATAATGGCAACCTTCTCCCTCTTCACTATGTAATGTAACCCCGATAGTACATTTCTATCTCACTTTATTGTTGTTGAGTGTCTGTCTCTTTTGTGACCCCCATGAACTGTAGCCTTCCAGGCTCCTCTGTCCATGGGATTTCCCAGGAAAAAATATTGGAGAAGGTTGCCATTTCCTTCTTCAGGGGATCTTCCCAACCCAGGAATCAAACCCTCATCTCCTGCATTGGCAGGCAGGGTTCTTTACTACTGAGCCACCTGGGAAGCCCCACTATTCCACTTACTTGGTTTATTTCTATACAGTACTTGTCACCTTTTAGCATGTATTTTCTAAAATATTTTACTATTCATGACACAAGAATGAAACTTCTGTTAGAGCAGAAACTTTGCCCATTTTAGTCACAGTTCTATCATCAGGGCCTGGTGCATATTAAGTAAATATTTTTTTTTGCATGAAATAATCAAAATTTTGATTGTGGAGGTCACCAAGGAAAATGCTCAGGTTTCACTGCCTCTGGATTTATAATAATCCATTGTTTTTTTTTTCTTTCCAGCTCAATTCCAAACAAAGAGTCGGCTCTTTGCATCACGTGGCTGAATTATTGGAGCTTCAGCCTCAACATCAGTCCTTCCAATGAATATTTGGGGTTGTCCCTTAGGATTGACTGGTTTGATCTCTTTGCTGTCCAAGGGACTCTTAAAAGTCTTCTCCAGCACCAAAGCTTGAAAGTATCAATTCTTCAGTGCTCAACCTTCTTTATGGTTCAACTCTCCCATCCATATATGACTACTGGAAAAACCAGACAGATGTTTTTGTCAGCAAAGTGATGTCTTTGCTTTTAACATGCTGTCTAGGTAAGTTATAGCTTTTCTTCCAAGGAGCAACTGTCTTAATTTCATGGCTGCAGTCACCATCTGCAGTGATTCTGGAGCGCAAGAAAATAAAGTCTGTCAGTGTTTCCATTTTTCTCCCCATCTATTTGCCATGAAGTTATGGGACCAGATGCCATGATCTTAGCTTTTTGAATGTAAAGTTTTAAGCCAGCTTTTTCACACTCCTCTTTCACCTTCATCAAGAGGCTTTTTAGTTCCTCTTCACTTTCTGCCATTAGGGTGGTGTGATCTGCCTATCTGAGGTTATTGATATCTCTCCAGGCAATGGTGATTCGAGCTTGAGCTAATCCAGCCTTGCATTTCCCATGATGTACTCTTCATATAAATTAAATAAACAGGGTGACAATATACAGCCTTGATGTACTCCTTTCCCAATTTTCAACAAGGTTGCACTGGTACAACCCATTTTCTATATTTTGATTTGAAACATTACTACATTTTTTCTTGCTTAAAATTGTCTTTGATTTTCTGTTTTCCTCATAATTAAGCTCAAACTCCATAAAATGGCATGCAAGGTTCTTCCTTGTCTGGTCTCTTACATTCAGCCTTCATCTCTCATCACTGCTTCTTTCACACTGTACTTCAAATCTACTATCTTTCTTCCTTTCCATTCACCCATTCCATCATTTATTCAACATTAAACAAGCCTTCATTGAGCACCCTCTAGGATATAAGGAGTATTTTAGATTTTAATTATTCACCAGTTGATGGAGTAGCCATAGTTTCAACACTGTCTTCTCTTCACCTATTATTATTGTCACATTATAGTGCTACTAGTTGTTTATGTGTTCATTTCCCTCACTGGTTGGAGGGTCTTGAAATCCAGGATTATATCTTAATCTTCTTCATATGGATAATATCAGGAACAGAACCTTACACCGAGTGGTTGTTCAAAATCTGTTGGTTGAATGACAAAACATGAGTCAAATGCTGAAATGAACTGTACAAATACTAGCAAAAGTAAAGACCTTGTGCTAGCCCTTGTCATTGCCCTGACCACATTTTGGTCATTTATTCACTCCACAAGCATCTATAATCACCTATTTTATGCTAGACTCTTATGTGTTTAAATGTTACCTTATCCCCTACACTGTGGGCTTCTAGTGCCATGTCTCTGGGTCTAGCATGGTATTTGGTACACTAGCGAACTGGCTGAAAATAACCACAAAAGAGAAGAACTGGGGTACAGATTTTGGCCCTAGAGGAGTTTTCTGGAGGTAATAGCAATAGGTAACTCAATATTGAACTTTTAACCAAAGTAAGGCTTATTCTTATTATTGAAACTTTTTGTCAATTATCATGTCTTCGTTTGGGTGGGGGTATACAAGTACACAAGAATGCTTTCTAAATGAGTTCACTTTCATTTGCAAATTTGAGTATGGAATGTTACTCTCTGGATACCATTCCAAGACAGAAATGATTCTGATTTAAGACTTTTTAAAGATCTTGAAATTTTTATACTAGTAATTAAAATGAACTTATTTTTTAATTCCAGAAAGCAGTTAATCAGTATGGTAAATATGTTACTGTAGACATCCGAAAGTTAAGGAAGTAACAGTACTTGAAAGTCTGAATCAGCAAGGCGAGGTGACAAATAGGATACACAGAGTTTGGCAGAGATGCTGCAGTTCCTGGGATGACTAGGGCTAGTAGGATTTGTAAAAAGTTACTGATCCTTCTTCCAGACATTCTACGTCACTATCCAGGTGCACATCTGGTGAGAGAGCCATTGAGATACAGTATTTCAAAAGCTTGCTAGAGAGGCACAGGAAGTTGTCTGGAGTGAAGGCGGAGGTGGGGGCGGGGAGTGGGGGGCGGGGGTGAGGGTGTGGCGTCCTGGGCAAAAGCTTCCGCCAAACAAAAGAAATTGGCACTTCCGGTCACGCCTTCATCTTGTCGCGGCGTTCTTCACCAAGGTGAGTGAAAGGAAAGGGACTGATAATTTCCACAAGTGAGTCCCCAAACACTTCAGGAACGCTTTCCTCTTTGTTTCTCCTCGAGGTGGAAAGAATTCATCTCCAGGGTGCATTGAAGGATGTTTCTGACGCTTGTGGTTCTGATCTCTAGCTCCACTCTCTCACTCCTCGAGAGATGGCTGGCCGATATCCCCTCCTCCTTCTGACTCTCATGGTCCTTTTATCCCTGATTATTCTTCACTTCACCTCTTTATCTCGAATCTTCTTCCCGGTCTTTCTGAATTTGGATCATTCCCTGTACCATCGATTTCTTTCCTACCTCTTACTCCCACCTTCCACCCCGCCCTCCTCTTAGCTTCAGAACTTTTGTTACCCTCTTCCCCGACTGTGGCTTCCCTGGTGGCTTAGACGGTAAAGCGTCTACCTGCAATGCGGGAGACCTAGGTTCGATCCCTAGGTCGGGAAGATCCCCTGGAGAAGGAAATGGCAACCCACTCCTGTACTCTTGCCTGGAATATGCCATGGACGGAGGAACCTGGTAGGCTACAGTCCATGGGGTCGCAAAGAGTTGGAAACGACTGAGAGACTTCTCTTTCTTTCTTTCCCCCAGTCTGAGCCTACATTCTTCCCTTTTTCCCCTTTCGACCCCAGTATTTTACTCCCTCTGAAGACTTATGATTCTCTTTGGCCCTACTTCTGCAGAGGACAGTGAATTATTTATTAATACTTTATAAAATCAGGTGTGACTTCAATTTCAAGGGCCAGGCTGTTTTTGTTGTTTTTAAAAATAAGCAAAGGGGCAGAAGTTTTTTAGAGCTCTCAGAGACGTAGGAACTTGTGCAGATTATGTACTTGTATTTATTTATTACCCTAAATGAAATCACATATCAGATATTGCACTGGTTTCATCCCATGACATAAAAAAAATTTGGTATACAACTGAATCTCCAAATTTTGAATGACAAACATAGTGATTTTTGCTTATAACTTGGTGTCAGCTTTAGAGGGTGGAAACTTTCCCATCTCCTTTAGAATTTCTCACAGGGCAGAAATGGTTGACAGACATGACATCCAATCACAAATTTATTAATTCATATGAATTGGATTTATTATGTAAATCTTTACCTGGTGTTCAGTAGCAACATTGAAGAGCAAGTTGACAGATTTTTCAGACAAAGATTTTTTTTAGGAGTTATACATGTATTGTCTATTTAATGTAGCAACATTGAAGAACAAGTTGACATTTTTCAGACAAAGATTTTTTTTTGGAGCTATGCATGTATTATCTATTTGGTGCAATATGAATTTTGTCTTTTTCATTTGTTGCAATGTGAAATTATGTTTTTGCACCATTTATCATGTATAATCTGTCTTGCAAGACCATTAATTATCACAATTTATTATTTCAATTCCAAGAGAGAGATAATTAAATTTATAATGAGGGTGAGGGGGTATTTCAGGTTATAAAGAGGAATTTAACTAGCAGTCTCCTTGAACAAGCAACTTATTCCCTCTTCTGTAATGTGTTAGACTTGCCAAAATAGGGGATGATTAAGTATAGTTGAGAGACAATGAGTGAATATATAATAAATATATAATAGGTTGTGATAGAGAGGGTTGTACTGTGTTAAATAGGAAAGGCAGGAAGACCTCCCTGGTATTGTGACATTTGAGCAGAAATGTAAAGGAAAAGAGGGCACAGACTATACAGATATGAGTGGGAAGCTGGGATATATTTATGCCAGTGGCTTTGCATTTGTTGGTCACTTTGCTTCCAACATTCCCTCTTCTCTCCTCTGCCTGTGGTCACTAGCCTGCATAGCATTAATGCACCACTCTGCCTACTGGAATGATCTAATCTGTCCATGTAAGTTCCCCATATTGTCTTTTTCCTGGCTAGCTTCTTGTTACCATTTAGGTGAATTGTCAGTTACCAGCCCCTTGGGAAGACACATCTGCCTGTATCCTCACCTCTTCCTCAATGTGTTTATTTGTGGTGCATTGTATGCTATCCTACAGCATATTTGCTTTCCTCTCTCACTACTCTTTTCACTGCGTGTTCATAATGTTGTCCATAAATGTTTGGTGTGGTAAATTGAAATGAATTTAGTGCCTGTCTTTTATATACAACCTTTTTAATGTAGTTGGCTCCCTAGTTAATATTCAGAACTGCTGTTTAAAGTCAGTATCATCATTGTCATTTTCTTGATGATAAAACCCAGACTCAGGTTGATAGTAATTTGCTAAATGGTAGTGGAGTTAAGGAGTTCAAGTCTGTCAGATACTCAGTCCTGGCCTGATCATCTCTTTCTCTCTCTCTGTCTCTGTTTATTAATGAGACGTAGAAAATGCACAATATTTTATTAGACATAGTCTGGATATAAAAATTTGATTTTGTAAGCTTTCTTTCACAAGTCTGATTATATCAGATACTTGATTTACTTCCTAGTTATAAATGTTAAGAGCTGAAAAGTGTGATGACATTTTACCTGATTTTTTTCCCATTTTCAAACTTTCTTTTTTTCCTTTTTAATTTTTATTGGGGTATGAATTCATAAGGGTACAGCTGAAAGCATTGTCACCACTGTGTAACCTACCACATGATCCAGCAATTCCACTCATGGCATATATCTGGAAAAAGTGAAAACACTAATTTGAAAAGATGTGTGCACTCCAATGTTCTTAGCAGCACTATTTACAATGGCCAGGATATGGAAACGACCCAAGTGTCCATCAGCAGATGAATGGATAAAGATATGGTGTATATGTACAATGGAATATTGCTGGTTAGTCGCTAAGTCATGTCCGACTCTTTTGCTACCCCCTGTACTGTAGCTCGCCAGGCTCCTCAGTCTGTGGAATTTCCCAGCAAGAATACTGGAGTAGGTTGCTATTTCCTTCTCAAGGGGATCTTCCTGACCCAGGGATCCAACTCGCATCTCCTACATTGGCAGGCAGATTCTTTACCACTGAGCCAGCAAGGAAGCCTCACAATTACTCAGCCATAAAAAAGAAGGAAATTCTGCCATTTGTAGCAGTGTTGTATGGACCTAGAGAATATTATGCTTAGTGAAACAGAAATACAAATACTTTATGGTATCACTTATATTTGGAATCTAAAAAATAATACAAATGAATATATATAGCAAAACAGGAACAGACTTGGTGATACAGAAAACAAACTAGTGGTTACCAGCAGAGAGAGGGGCAAATAGTAGTATGGGATTAAGAGATACAAACTACTATGTATAAAATAGATAAGCAATAAGGATATATTGTATAGCACATGGATTTATAGCCATTATCTTATAATAATTTTTAATGGAATATAATCTGTAAAAACACTGAGTCACCATGCTATACACCTGAAACTAATATAATATTGTAAATCAACTGTAAATTCATGTTGGGCTTCCCTGGTGGCTCATTGTTAAAGAATCTGCCTGCCAGTGCAGGAAACGCAGATTCGATGCTTGGTCCTGGAAGATCCCCTGGAGAAGGGAATGGCACCTCGCTTCAGTATTCTTGCCTGGAAAATTCTATGGATGGATAGAGGAGATTGCAAAAGAGTGGGACATGACTTAATGACTAAACAACAGCATACTTCATTAAAAAAAATTATCAGTATCTGAAATCCCTTGAATATATTTCCCTACCAGTTACAATCTAAACCCCAAATTAACCACATCTTGGCTTCTATCACTGTATAATAATTTTCCCGTTTTGGGACTTTATAAAAATATAGTATAGTATGTTTTTGTGTGTGGTTGACTTTGGCTTAAGATTTTGTTTTTGATACTGATCCAAGTTATCGAGTGTAGTAGTAATTCCTTCATTCTTATAGCTCTGTATTCCATTGTGTGAATATGCCACAACTGATAGGCATTTTGGTTGTTTACATCTTTGGTCTGCAAATAGTACTGTAAACATTCTAGAACATGTCTTTTGGTGATATGTATACAGATTTCTGTTGAACATATACCTAAGAATAGAGTTGATGAGTTCATAGGTTATGGATAAAATTAGCTTTAGTAAGTGTTGCCAACCAGTTTTCCAAAGCAGTTGTACTAAAGAAACTCCTAATAGAAAATTTTAAGAGTTCCAGTGTTCTAGAATATTACCAACACTTACTGTGTTGTCTTTTTAAGGAAAAAATATGTAACCATTCTAGTGGCTATTAATGGTATCTTGTGGTTTTAGTTTGCATATCTCTGCTGATAAATGTGCATCTTTTCCTGTTTGTTGGCCTGGATATCTTTTTTTCAAGGTGCCTGTTCAAGTCTTTTGACCACTTTTTCTCCTGGACTATCCTTTTGTTCTGTAGAAGATCTTTCTTTAGTAAGGATGTGAATACTTTGTTAGATCTGTTTATTGCAAATTTCAATTGCTTGCACTTTCAAACTCTTAATGGTGTCTTTTGATGAACTGAATACAGCCATATTTTGGAGATATTGCAGGTTTGCTTCTACCATTGCAGTAAAGTGAATATCACAATGAAACAAGTCATACAAATTTTTTGGTTTCAAGTGCATTTAAAAGTTAATTTTGCTCTATGCTGTAGTCAAGTAAGTGTGCAATGCATGCGTGCTCAGTCGTTAAGTCTTGTCCAACTCTTTGCGACCCCATGGACTGTAATCCGCCAGATTTCAGGCAAAGCTACTGGAGTGGGTTGCTGTTTCTTTCTCCAGGGATCTTCCCAACCCAAACCTGTGTCTCCTGCATTGGCCACCTGGGAAACTCCCAAGTGTGCAGTAACACTGTCTAAAAAACAAAGAATATAACTTAATTAAAAATTACTTTATTTCTATTTTTTTTCATTTATTTTTATTAGTTGGAGGCTAATCACTTTACAATACCGCAGTGGGTCTTGTCATACATTGACATGAATCAGCCATGGATTTACATGTATTCCCCATCCCGATCCCCCCTCCCACCTCCCTCTCTACCCAATCCCTCTGGGTCTTCCCAGTGCACCAGTGTTAGCCATCATCACACAGGGTTGCCACAGACCTTTTATTTGTAAAAAATGCAGTATTTGTGAAGCACAGTAAAACAAGATATGCTTGTATCTCAATTTTAATATTGTTGTGTTCATAATTTTTCCTCTATATGGGTAGTGCTTGTTTGTCCTGGTTAAGAAATCTTTGCCTTTCTCAAAGTCATGGAGATATTTTTCTATGTGATGTTATTGTTTAATCTCATTTATATTTCCAATTCATTTGATACTGATTTTATTGTATGTTGCCAGTATGAGATATGGATAAAGGCCCATTGTTTTGTTGTTGTTTTGAAACAGACATCCAGCAATTCAATACCATTTATTGGAAAGATCATCCTTTCCCTCTAGTGTCATCATCTTTTTCATAAATCAGATGATTAGGTTATATATGTGGGTTTGTTTCTGGATTCTTTTCATCTTGGTTTTTCTATTCTTGTATGAGTACCACTGTCATAATTAATGTAACTTTATAATGTATCTTATATATGGTCAGTAAGTCCTACAATTTTGCTCTTTTTTCTTTAATAATGCTTTGGTTATTCTTGGCCTTTTGAATTCCCATATACATTTAAAAAATTAATTAATGTATTATTTTAATTGGAGGCTAATTACTCTGCAATATGGTAGTGGTTTTTGCCATACATTGACATGAATCAGCCACAGGTGTACATGTGTCCTTCATCCCGAACCCCCTCCCACCTCCCTCCCCATCAGAGCCCTCTGGGTTGTCCCAGTGCACTGTCTTTGAGTGCCCTGCTTCATGCATCGAACTTGGACTGGTGATCTGTTTCACATATGGTAATATACATGTTTCAATGCTATTCTCTAAAATCATCCCACTCTCACCTTCTCCCACCGAGTCCAAAAGTCTGTTCTTTATATCTGTGTCTCTTTTGCTGTCTCACATACAGGGTCATTGTTGCCATCTTTCTAAATTCCATATATATGCATTAATATACTATATTGGTGTTTTTCTTTCTGACTTACTTCATTCTGTATAATAGGCTCCAGTTTCATCCACCTCATTAGAACTGATTCAAATGCATTCTTTTTAATAACTGAGTAATAGCCCATTGTGTATATGTACCACAGCTTTCTTATCCGTTCGTCTGCCGATGGACTTCTAGGTTGCTTCCATGTCCTATCTATAGTAAACAGTGCTGTCATGAACAGTGGGGTACACGTGTCTCCTTCAATTCTGGTTTCCTTGGTGTGTATGCCCAGCAGTGGGATTGCTAGGTCAAATGGCAGTTCTATTTCCAGTTTTTAAAGGAATCTCCACACTGTTCTCCATAATGGCTGTACTAGTTTGCATTCCCACCAGCAGTGTAAGAGGGTTCCCTTTTCTCCACACCCTCTCCAGCATTGTTTGTAGACTTTTTCATAGCAGCCATTCTGACCGGCATGAGATGGTACCTCAGTGTGGTTTTGATTTGCATTTCCCTGATAATGAGTGATGTTGAGCATCTTTTTTTTTTCCATTTATTTTTATTAGTTGGAGGCTAATTACTGTACAATATTGTAGTGGTTTTTGTCGTACATTGACATGAATCAGCCATGGATTTACATGTGTTCCCCATCCCGATCCCCCCTCCCACCTCCCTCTCTACTGGATCCCTCTGGGTCTTCCCAGCGCACCAGGCCCGAGCACTTGTCTCATGCATCCAACCTGGGCTGGTGATCTGTTTCACCCTTGATAATATACATGTTTTGATGCTGTTCTCTCGAAACATCCCACCCTCGCCTTCTCCCACAGAGTCCAAAATTCTGTTCTGTACATCTGTGTCTCTTTTTCTGTTTTGCATATAGGGTTATCATTACCATCTTTCTAAATTCCATATATATGTGTTAGTATGCTGTAATATTCTTTATCTTTCTGGCTTACTTCACTCTGTATAATGGGCTCCAGTTTCATCCATCTCATTAGAACTGGTTCAAATTAATTCTTTTTAATGGCTGAGTAATAGTCCATGGTGTATATGTACCACAGCTTCCTTATCCATTCATCTGCTGATGGGCATGTAGGTTGCTTCCATGTCCTGGCTATTATAAACAGTGCTGCGATGAACATTGGGGTGCACATGTCTCTTTCAGATCTGGTTTCCTTGGTGTGTATGCCCAGAAGTGGGATTGCTGGGTCATATGGCCGTTCTATTTCCAGTTTTTTAAGAAATCTCCACACTGTTCTCCATAGCGGCTGTACTAGTTTGCATTCCCACCAGCAGTGTAAGAGGGTTCCCTTTTCTCCACACCCTCTCCAGCATTTATTGCTTGTAGACTTTTGGATAGCAGCCATCCTGACTGGCATGTAATGGTACCTCATTGTGGTTTTGATTTGCAATTCTCTGATAATGAGTGATGTTGAGCATCTTTTCATGTGTTTGTTAGCCATCTGTATGTCTTCTTTGGAGAAATGTCTGTTTAGTTTGCAGGAATAGAAGGAACATACCTCAACATAATAAAAGCTATATATGACAAATGCACAGCAAGCATTACCCTCAATGGTGAAAAATTGAAAGCATTTCCCCTAAAATCAGGAACAAGACAAGGGTGCCCACTCTCACCACTACTATTCAACTTAGTTTTGGAAGTTTTGGCCACAGCAGTCAGAACAGAAAAAGAAATAAAAGGAATCCAGATAGGAAAAGAAGAAGTGAAACTCTTGCTGTTTGCAGATGACATGATCCTCTACATAGAAAACCCTAAAGACTCTACCAGAAAATTACTAGAGCTAATCAATGAATATAGTAAAGTTGAGCATCTTTTCATGTGTTTGTTAGCCATCTGTGTGTTTTCTTTGGAGAAATATCTGATTAGTTCTTTGGCCCATTTTTTGAATGGGTCGTTTATTTTTCTGGTATTGAGCTGCATGAGCTGCTTGTATATTTTTGAGATTAATTGTTTGTCAACTGCTTCATTTGCTATTCTTTTCTCCCATTCTGAAGGCTGTCTTTTCACCTTGCTTATAGTTTCCTTCATTGTGCAAAAGATTTTAAGTTTAATTAGGTCCCATTTGTTTATTTTTGCTTTTATTTCTATTACTCTAGGAGGTGGGTCATAGAGGATCCTGCTGTGATTTATGTCAGAGAATGTTTTGCCTATGTTTTCCTCTAGGAGTTTTATAGTTTAGGTCTTACATTGAGACCTTTAATCCATTTTGAGTTTATTTTTGTGTATGGTGTTAGAAAGTGTTCTGTTTCATTCTTTTACAGGTGGTTGACCAGTTTTCCCAGCACCACTTGTTAAAGAGATTGTCTTTTCTCCATTGTGTATTTTTGCCTCCTTTGTCAAAGATAAGGTGCCCATAGGTTCGTGGATTCGTGTCTGGGCTTTCTATTTTGTTCCATTGATCTATAATTCTGTCTTTGTGCCAGTACCATACTGTGTTGATGACTGTAGCTTTGTAGTATAGTCTGAATTCAGGCAGGTTGATTCCTCCAGTTCCATTCTTCTTTCTCAAGATTGCTTTGGCTATTCAAGGTTTTTTGTATTTCCATACAAATTGTGAAATTATTTGTTCTACTTCTGTGAGAAATACCATTGGTAGCTTGATAGGGATTGCACTGAATCTATAGATTGCTATGGGTATTATACTCATTTTCACCCATATACATTTTTTTAGAGGGCTTCCCACGCGGCACTAGTGGTAAAGAACCCACCTGCCAATGCAGAAGACTTAAGAGATGTGGGTTTGATCCATCAGGAACATCCACTGGAGGAGGGCATAGCAACCCACTTCAGTATTCATGCCTGGAGAATCCCATGGACAGGGGAGACTGGAGGGCTGTGGTCTCTAGGGTCACCAAGAGTTGGACACACCAGAGCATGCACACATTTTAGAATCAGCTTGTCAGTTTTCACAAAAATCCTTCTTGACATTTTGATTCAGATACCACTTTAATAGATCAATTTGATACTTTCCCCATAAATATCTCAGTGTTCATCTCCTAATATTAGGAGCATTTTGTAAATAATTTAATTGCCATTATCTTACTAAGAAAACTTAACAGTAATTCCCTAATATCATATACCTACCTACTGCATTTTCAGATTTTTTTCAAACAAGTCTTTTATTTAAAACTGTTATCCAACCTAATGTGTTTTTATATTTCTTAAGATTTTATTGTTATTTTCTATATTTTATTAAACTTGTTATATATCTAGTACTTTTCAAGTCATTACTTCTGTTGCTCAAACTGTCCAGTTTGGAAGTAGCTATATGAAACTCCTTCACATTGGCTTCTGTTTTTTTCCTTTTATTCCTGAAATTTTCAAATAGTTTTAAAGAAGAAAGTAGTAAACACACACACACACACATAACCATGCATAAATCCTTTCCCAAGCTTCAACAATTAATACCATTTAATCAATTTCGTTTGATTTTTTCCTCCTCACCCATTCTTCTCACTGGGACATTTGAGAAAATGGCACTCAGCCATTGTGTCATTGCAGAGATAAATAACTCATAATGGATCCCTAAGTCATAGGTGTGTTAAATAAGGAACCACTTGGCCATTATGAACATTTCCCTGGTGGCTCAGACGGTAAAGCATCTGCCTACAATGCATGAGACCTGGGTTCGATCCCTGGGTTGAGAAGATCCCCTGGAGAAGGAAATGGTAACCCACTCCAGCATTCTTGCCTTGAAAATCCCGCGGATGAAAGAGCCTAGTAGCCTACAATCCACGGGGTTGCAAAGAGTCGGACACGACTGAGCAACTTCACTTCAGGCCATTATACTTAATAAGATTAACAGTAATTCTTTATATCATCTAATACTCAGTTCATATTCAGATTTCCATGAGTGTTGGAAAAATGTCTATTTACAGTAGCTTTGTTAAATCTGTATCCAAAGAAAGACCATTTATTGCTACTGGCTGTTTTTCTCTTGAGCCTCTTTTCCTGTAAATCCTCTAAAGCCCCCACCCCCATGCCCTGCCAATTTTAAAGACTGTTGATTTATTGGAGAAACTAAGTCATTTGTCTGATTGACAAATGGATTTAGATGATTGCTTCTTTGACATGGTTTTTATTGTATTCTCCTTCCTATATTTCCTCTTCACTGGAATTTAGAGCTACAGGCTTGATTAGCTTCGATTTAATTACTTTTTAAAGGTAAGAATCATCTCAGGCAGTGTAATGTACTTTTTATTGCATTACCTCATGGGTGGTTTTATCTTTTTAACTGATGCTGGGGTTTATTTGTGTTTTCAGGTGATCTCAGCCTGATCCCTCCATTGTAGCGTTTCCTCTGAACCTTTCTCCTGTTGATTTTCACAGCCATTGGAGATAACTGTCTAAATTCAGTATTTCAATAGTGGCTGTAAAGTAGTGGTAGAATTCTACCAGTTATTCTGCATTTATTAGCTGGGATTATTTTATAAAGGAGACCTTTTCCTTGCCAGCTACGTTTTTTGTTCTAATTTATGTTTTGAAACTCAGGATTTATGAACAGAAAAAGACTCACAGACATGGGAAACAAACTGGCATTTACCAAATGGGATAGTAGGATTAGGGGAGGGAGAGATAAATTAGAAGTTTGGAGTTAAAATATACACTATTATTTATAAAACAGATAAACAGCAAGACCCTATTTTATAGTACCGGGAACTGTGCTCAATATCTCATAATAACTTATAATAGAAAAGAATGTGAAAAACTATATATACATACACATATGTGTGTATAACTGAGTCACTTTACCATACACTTGAAACTAACATGACATTATAAATTAACTGTATTTAAAACAGAAAGGGTAAATGCTTTTTCCCCCCATATATCAGTTTTCAGAATTGATTTCCTAGAGACCTTTATTGTTTAATATCATTAAGAATTCATGGATTTTTATGTATTTAATGTGTATCCATGGTGATTAAAATTTTTCACTGAGGTATAGTTGGTTTACAATGCTTTCTTAGTTTCAGGTCTACAACAAAGTGATTCAGTTACAGACATATATATATTCTGATTATTTCCCATTAGAGGTTATTATAAGATATTGAATATAGTATCCTATGCTCTACAGTAAATCCTTGTTACTTATCTATTTTATATGTATAGTAGTGTGTATCTATTAAACCCATCAATTCAGTTCGGTTCAGTCACTCATTCATGTATGACACTTTGTGACGCCATGGACTGCAGCACGCCAGGCTTCCTGGTACATCACCAACTCCCGGAGCCTGCTGCAACTCATGTCTCTCGAATTGGTGATGCCATCCAAACATCTCATCCTCTGTCATCCCCTTCTTCTCCTGCCTTCAGTCTTTCGCAGCATCAGGGTCTTTTCCAGTGAGTCAGTTCTTCCCATCAGGTGAATAAAGTATTGGAGCTTCAGCTTCAGCATCAGTCCTTCCAATGAATATTCTGGACTGATTTCCTTTAGGATTCACTGGTTTGATCTCCTTGCAGTCCAAGGGACTCTCAAGAGTCTTCTCCAACACCACAGTTCAAAAGCATCAATTTTTGGCACTCAGCCTTCTTTATGGTCCAGCTCTCACATCCATACGTGACTACTGGAAAAACCATAGTTTTGACTAGACGGACCTTTCTTGGCAAGGAAATGTCTCTGCTTTTTAATATGCTGTCTAGGTTGGTCATAACTTTCCTTCCAAGGAGTAAGGGTCTTTTAACTTCATGGCTGCAATCACCATCTGCAGTGGTTTTGGAGTCCCCAGAAATAAAGTCTGTCATTGTTTCCATTGTTTCCCCATCTATTTGCCATGAAGTGATGGGACCGGATGCCATGATCTTAGTTTTCTGAATGTTGAGTTTTAAGCCAAGTTTTTCACTCTCCTCTTTCACTTTAATCAAGAGAGTCCTCAGTTCTTCTTTGCTTTCTGCCATAAGGGTGGTGTCATCTGCATATCTGAGGTAATTGATATTTCTCCCGGCAATCTTGATTCCAGCTTGTGCATCATCCAGCCCGGCATATTGCATGATGTACTCTGCATATAAACTAAATAAGCAGAGTGAAATATACAGCCTTGATTTACTTCCTTTCCCAGTTTGGAACCAGTCTGTTGTTCCATGTCCAGTTCTAACTGTTGCTTCTTGACCTGCATACAGATCTGTGAGGAGGCAAGTCAGGTGGTCTGATATTCCCATCTCTTTGGGAATTTTCCAGAGTTTGTTGTGATCCATCCAGTCAAAGGCTTTGGCGTAGTCAATAAAGCAGAAGTAGATGTTTTTCTGGAACGCTCTTGCTTTTTCGATGATCCTACAGATGTTGGCAATTTGATCTCTGGTTCCTCTGCCTTTTCTAAATCCAGCTTGAACATCTGGAATTTCACAGTTCACATATTGTTGAAGCCTAGATTGGAGAATTTTGAACTTTGCTTTGCTAGCATGTAAGATGAGTGTAGTTGTGCGGAAGTTTAAACATTCTTTGGCATTGCCTTTCTTTGGGATTGGAATGAAAACTGACCTTTTTCAGTCCTGTGGCCACTGTTGAGTTTTCCAAATTTGTTGGTATTTTGAGTGCAGCACTTTAACAGGATCTTTCTTTAGGACTTGAAATAACTCAACTGGAATTCCATCACCTCCACTAGCTTGGTTCATAGTGATACTTCCTAAGGCCTACTTGACTTCACACTCGAGGATGTCTGGCTCTAGGTGAGTGATCACACCATCGTGGTTATCAGGGTCATGAATATCTTTTATGCATAGTTCTTCTGTGTATTCTGACCACCTCTTCTTAATATCTTCTGCTTCTGTTAGCTCCATACCATTTCTGTCCTTAATTGTGCCCATCTTTGCATGAAATTTTCCCTTGGTATCTCTAATTTTCTTGAAGTGATCTCTAGTCTTTCACATTCTATTGCTTTGCTCTATTTCTTTGCATTGATCACTTAAGAAGACTTTCTTATCTCTTCTTGCTATTCTTTGTAACTCTGTATTCAGATGGGTATAACTTTCCTTTTCTCCTTTGCCTTTCTCTTCTCTTCTTTTCTCAGCTATTTGTAAGGCCTCCTCAGACAACCATTTTGCCTTTTTGCATTTCTTTTTCTTGGGGATGGTCTTGATCACTGCCTCATGTACAATGTCATGAACCTCTATCCATGGTTCTTCAGGCACTCTGTCTATGAGATCTAATGCCTTGAATCTATTTGTCATTTCCACTGTATAATCGTAATGGATTTGATGTAGGTCATACCTGAATGGTCTAGTGGTTTTCCCTACTTTTTTCAATTTAAGTCTGAATTTTCCAATAAGGAGTTCATGATCTGAGCCACAATCAGCGCCAGGTCTTGTTTTTGCTGACTGTATACATCTTCTCCATCTTCAGTTGCAAATAATATAATCAGTCTGATTTCATTATTGACCATCTGGTGATGTCCATGTGTAGAGTTGAGTCTTGTGTTGTTGGGTGTGGGTGTTTGCTATGACCACTGCGTCCATTGGCAAAATTCTGTTAGCCTTTCAGTTCAGTTCAGTCACTCAGTTGTGTCTGACTCTCTGCAACCCCGTGGACTGCAGCACACCAGGCCTCCCTGTCCATCACCAACTCCCGGAGCTTACTCAAACTCATGACCATCAAGTTGATGATGCCATCCAACTATCTCATCCTCTGTCATCCCCTTCTCCTGTCCCCTTCAATCTTTCCCAGCATCAGGATCTTTTCTAATAAGTCAGTTCTTCACATCAGGTGGCCAAAATATTGTAGCTTCAGCATCAGTCCTTCCAATGAATACTTAGCACTGATTTCCTTTAGGATGGACTGGTTGGATCTCCTTGCAGTCCAAGGGACTCTCAAGAGTCTTCTCTAACACCCCAGCTCAAAAGCATCAGTTCTTCGGTGCTCAGCTTTCTTTATAGTCCAACTCTCACATGACTACTGGAAAAACCATGGCTTTGACTAGACAGACCTTTGTTGGCAAAGTAATGTCTCTGCTTTTTAATATGTTGTCTAGGTTGGTCATAGCTTTTCTTCCAAGCAGCGAGTGTCTTAATTTCAGTGCTGCAGTCTGCAGTGTAGTTTGCATCTGCAGTGATTTTCGAGTCCCCCAAAATAAAGTGTCTCACTGTTTCCATTGTTTCCCCATCTATTTGCAGTGAATTAATGAGTCCAGATGCCATGAACTTGGTTTTCTGAATGTTGAGTTTTAAGCCAACTTTTTCACTCTCCTCTTTCACTTTCATCAAGAGTTTCTTCAGTTCTTTGCTTTCTGCCATAAGGGTGGTGCCATCTGCACATCTGTTAGTCTTTGCCCTGCTTCATTTTGTACTCCAAGGCCAAACTTGCCTGTTACTCTAGGTATCTCTTGACTTCCTGGTTTTGCATTCCAGTCCTATGATGAAAAGGACATCTTTTTTTTTTGGTGTTAGTTCTAGAAGGTCATGTAGCTCATCATAAAACTGTTCAGCTTATTTGGCATTAGTGGTTGGGGCATAGACTTGCATTACTGTGGTATTGAATGTTTTGCCTTGGAAACGAACAGAGATCACTCTGTCATTTTTGACATTGTACCCAAATACTGCATTTTGGACTCCTTTGTTGAATATGATGGCTAATCCATTTCTTTTAAGCAATTCTTGCCCACGGTAGTAGATACAATGGTCTCCTGAATTAAATTCGCCCATTCCAGTCCATTTTAGTTCAGTGATTCCTAAAATGTCGCTGTTCACTGTTGCCATCTCCTGTTTGACCACTTCCCATTTACCTTGATTCATGGACCTAACATTCCAGGTTCCTATGCAATATTGTTCTTATAACATTGGACTTTTATTTCCATCATCAATCAACTCTACACCTGGCCTTTGTTTGTGCTTTTGCTCCATGTCTTCATTCTGGAGTTACTTCTCTACTCTTCGCCAATAGCATATTGGGCACCTGCCGACCTGGGGGGTTCATCTTTCAGTGTCCTATATTTTTGCCTTTTCATACTGTTCATGGGATTCTCAAGGCAGGAATACTGAAGTAGTTTGCCATTGCCTTCTTCAGTGGACCATGTTTTGTCAGAACTCTCCACCATGACCCGTCTGTCTTGGGTGGCCCTACACAACATGGCTCATAGTTTCACTGAGTTAGACAAGGCTGTGGTCCATGTGATCAGTTTGTTTACTTTGCTGTGATTGTGGTTTTAATTCTCTCTGCCCTCTGATGAATGAAGATAAGAGGCTTATTGCCCCGTGGCAGGCCACTGCTGACCCGTTCCTCCTCAGGAGACATTCAAACACTCTAAGGCAGGTCTGGCTCAGTCTCTGTGGGGCCTCTGGGTCCTGGTGCACACAGGTTTTGTTTGATCCCTCTGAGCATCTCTGGCGGATGTGGGGTGTGATTCTAAACGTGATTTTGCCTCCCCACTGCCTTGTTGGGGCTTTTCCTTTGCCCTTGGACATGGGGTATCTTTTTTGGTGGGATCCAATATTCTCCTGTCAATGGTTGTTCAGCAATGAGTTGAAGTTTTGGAGTTCTTCGTCCTTCAACTCCACCGTCTTGAATAATCCCCATTAAACCCATACTCCCCCTTTGGTAACTCCCCCTTTGTTTTCTATATCTGTAAGTCTGTTTCTGTTTTGTAAATAGGTTCATTTGCATTAGTTTTTAGATTCCACATATAAGTGATATGTGATAGTATTTGTCTTTCTCTGTCTTATTTAACTAAGCACAATATTCTCTAGGTCAGTCCATATTGCTGCAAAGGCAATACTTCGTTATTTTTTATGGCTGAGTATTATTCCATTGTATATAAATACCATATCTCTTTAGCCAGTAGTCTGTTGATGGGCACTTGGGTTGCTTCTATGTCTTGGCTGTTGTAAATAGTGCTGATATGAACATTGGGATGCATATATTTTTTTCAAATTAGTTTTTGTCTTTTAGATCTATGACCAGGAATGGGATTGCTCAATCTTAGGGTAGTCTATTTTTATTAATAGCTTTTAAAGAAATCTCCATACTGTTCCATAGTTCCTGTACTAGTTTACATTCCCACCCAATCGTGTAGGAGGGTTCCCTTTTCTCCATACCCTATCTAGCATCTATTATTTGTAGTATTGTGATTTTTTGTGTTTTTTTTGATGCTCAAATTGTGCCATTTTAGAAATCAGAAGTAGTTTTCATTTGTTTCCTGTATCATTTGACAAGATTTCATTAGATCTTGACTTCACTGCTCTCTGATACATTTTAGGCTCATCATGTACACTGTCTGCCCCAGTGCTGGAATCAGTCATTTTGCAAGGAATTGTGTATTCTTTCAGTAAGGATTGGTACTTAGAAAACAAGATGTGAAAAAAAAAAAAGAAAACAATATGTGAATGCTCAGGAGATTTTTTTTTTGTCATGCTACCTGACCTTTTGTTGTGCTCTTTTCCTCTCTATTTTGAATACATTTGAATGACTTTATTTATGTAGTCTTTCATTCATTCAGCAAAAATTCCCTTACAACGATATATATGGTGTTATGTTTGGTATAGGAGATGTGAAGGTAAATCTGACTAGTTTCCTGTCCTTGATGAAGTTTCATTATAGTGGTAATATGAATAAACAAGCAGTGACTAAAGAGTATGATCAGTACTCTGGTGGGCATAGGCAAGTGGGATTGACAGTCTGTGGCAGCACAGAATGGGCATCTGAAAATGCCTTGGAAAGAGGAGATGATGCTTGATACTGGATGAGCTGAAGAAGTATGAAGGTAGAGGAGCTATGAAGGGTTTCAGTCAGAGGAAACTGAAAGAGGCAGAGGGATCTTGATGTATTCAAGGAAAGGTATGTGTACAGTTGGTCATAACTGAAACATAAGTTTTATGTAGGGGAGGAGAGACAAAATTGGAGACATGGATGGGGTCCAAGATGCTGAGAATCCCAAAAGTCAGATCAGAGAACTGAGATTTCACTCTGAAGGCTATGAAGGAGAAGTAATGAAATTGTCTTAAGCAGATGAGATATATAATCACCCCTGTGATGTACTGATGATGCACTGGCTGGGTGGGGAGGAATGGGGCAGTAGGAGAGTAGTAAAGAGGAGAAACAGAAGAGAAAGAATGTCATGTTACAGTGCACCTCAGGTATGTGTGTAGTATGTGGGAGAAGTGTGTGTACATTACAATAGGTTATAATATATATACTATAGATTATATATACACACAATAAATTATACATATTACATATAGAACTATATACAACAGGTATATATAAAATGTTTAATATATAATGTATATGCATACACACACATGACTGTCCCACACACCACACATGTATATAGAATAATATATATATAAAATAGATCTGGGCATACACACATGGATGTAGTGTTATATGTTTATAATTCTGTATGTGCATGTATATCCAGGGACTCTCTCATTGCCATGGATCTAGACTTTAGAATATTTCAGTGGAGAAACATTTCCCAAGGAAGGCGGAGGGGTGGGAAACCACAATAAAGATTCTCCTTGACCTAACTTTAGTCATGCTCCTTTGAGCCCTTTTTTCAACTAAACTTTATCCCTGGGCATTGTCTTCGCCTACTTAGCTCAGTTTTAGAAAGAATCCTGCCAAGTCAGTTTAGCAAGAATCCCCCCCACCCTTGCTTGATATTTTAGCACTCTTGGTCTGCCTTCAGCGAGAATTCCAAGTCAATTTAGCAAGGATCTACTTAGTCTTGATGTCTCCATTTAGTAATTTTCTATAGCTCCATGCCTGTAGATCCCCAGCTGTCTTTAACTGTATTCATAGTTGAGTCCAATCTCTCCCCTGTATTGCAGTAGTCTTGACATCTATCACAGTAGTCTTTAATAAAGTCTTTCTTACCATTTTAACAAGTGTCAGAATGATTTTTTATTTAACAGGCCACACCAAAACTTTGGCTTATTGTGCTTTTCCTCTTCAAAGCTCCACCAGTTGGCACTGAGGCCCAGTTGTGTATCCTTGAGTAATCTTGAGAATTCCTCTTCCTCCTCTCTTTGGGATTTAAGGGTATGGAGAGGGAGGGAGTGAGGTCATTTTTTTTTCAGCTTCTCCCAGAGGTTAGTATGTCACTCTAACAGTTATCTCTGGGAGAGTGAAATGATGATTGAAGATGCTTATCTCCTTTTATATGTTTCTCTGTGCCAGGTATTGTTGTATACTAAAGAATGTGTATTGCACTTCTCTTTTAAAACTACTATCTTAAACTTTTAAAAGTATATAATGTGAAATTCATCTACATGGATATATAAGATACAGACTTGAGATGGTTCTGTTAGGTTAAGGATTTAGGGGAAGCCAGGGCAGTGAGTGTGTATGGATCTGTATTGGTGAAGGCACAGAGGACCAGTAATGTAGTTAGCAAAGGCGTTGATGAAATGAATATAGACTATTGTCTGTGAAAACTAGAATAGATAACAAGTGGTATATGTATATTTTTAGGATGAGAAATTTGAGCATGTTTATATGTTCTGTAGTGGATGAGCTAATAAAGTCAAAGAGGTTGTTGAAAATAGAGGAGAGAAATGGGCTAACTGGAGAAACAGGTGTGGAAAAGATGTGGTATAGTGAATATGTGGATGAACTGGCCATAAGAAAGAGAAGGGGCATCACTTCTAATATCAGAGTTAGAGGGTCAGAAAGGCTTGTTTGTGAGGTTGTGGAGAGGCAAGAGACAGAGTGTTGCTTTCTTGCGCTGATACATTCTCTGTGATAAGGTAGTAAGGGCTTTCTGGAGTGTGAGAGGGAATGAACAGGGGCCAGGGGGAGGAGGAGTAAGGTTGCACCCTTCTCTGGGGAATGAGAGAAGATTGTTGGGCAGTAAGTAATAAATACATATCTGAGCTGGAAATAAAGTGATTTTAGTCTTGTCCTTTTTTCCAGGTGTATTCAGTTGCCAAGAAGTGGGAGCAAGGAAGGCAGACATTGGATTTGATTTTAGACTTGTGAATGTATGATGATGATTTTGGGTGGTGGGAAGTTTGAAGGGCTAAGTGGGTTGTTGAGGTTACTGATGAGATTTGTTTAGGTTATAGACCATGGGGTCTAGCCTCATCAGGAAAGAGTGTATTCTCAGTAGGATTCTGTAGAGAAGCTGGGTAGATAGGTGGGTGGCTGTCGGTGAAGCTGTATGGCGACTTCAAAGCTCAAAGAGTGGATGTTTAAAAGGTGGAACAGCAAATAAGAAATTGTGGTCATAGTAGGATATTGGAGTTTAAGATTTCAGAGGAAAAGTAGTTCTGAATGATGAGAAGGTTCTGTGGGTGGGTAAATTGGAGTGGAGGAGGTCAAGGAACTGTGAAACTGGGGAATGAACAAGCTAGCCAAGGGATCATCAAAGATGGGAAAAGATACAGGGTTTAAGAGTGGAGAGGAAGGTGAGAAAGATGGTCTATTTTGTAGAAGAAGGGGTGAGTGTGGCTGAGAAGCACATGGTATGACATTGATTGGACATTGGATATGACATGGATTGGACATTGATTGGACAAAGGATAGGACATTCCTATCCTTTGATAGGAATGGAGATTTTTACAGAAGGGAGGAGGAGTTAGGGAATGGAAACAGCTTTGCACCAGATCCCTTGGATGGTCCTGGCTTTGTTTCAACTTTGTCTTTGCTTCACAAACTTTTTTTCTTTTGGCCAAAAACCAGGACTAGGAAAGAACTGGTGGTAAAATCTTGAAGGAAAGCTAAGATAGCATTCTGTTCACTGATATCCTGTGCTTGGAGGGACTTGAACAACTACCCTTAGCAACTTTCAGGGAAATGGCACTGCTGGTAGGACCCTAGCCTGCCCGGGCTTCCCGTTTCAGGAATCCTATTATAAATGAATGTGGATAACCAGTGCTTATAGCTTTCACACAGGGGTGGATGCTTTTTATATCATCCCTTATCTCAGAAGTTTGAGAACACATACTCTTAGGGGATGCTTTAAAGGAGTTCCATATGAAGGCCCTGGATTCTTTTTTTTAATGTTTTTCAAATTGTGTAATATAATAAAAATACCAAAAGTTGCATAAAGTGTAAAAGTACACTGAAATGAATAATTATAAAGTAAACACCCATAAAAGAACCTTCCAACACCAAATATAGAACATTGCAAGTTATCTAGAAGCCTCAATTCTCTCCCAGAGGTAATGGTTCTCTCCCAGAGGTAACCATTTATCCTGACTTGCCTTTTATGGTAATCATTTTTTCATATGTGTATATAGACACATGTGCACATGCACACCTACTTGTACATTCTACTACTTATGAACATTGGGATTGCTTTCAGGTTTTGGCTGTTGTGAACAGTGCTGCTCCTGTTCCACATGTGCTTGAGATACATATCTGGGAGAGGGATTTGCTAGTAATAGTTTATGCATATTTTCAACTTTACTTTGTTGTTGTTCTTCAGTTGCTCAGTCATGTCTGACTCCTTGTAACCCCATGGACTGCAGCAAGCCAGGCTTCCCTGTCCTTCATTATCTCCCAGAGTTTGCTCAAACTCATGTCCATTGAGTTGGTGATACTATCTAACCATCTCATCTTTTTCCCCCTTCTCCTCCTACCCTCAGTCTTTCCCAGCATCAGGGTCTTTTCCAATGAGTTGGCTCTTTGCATCAGGTGGCCAAAGTATTGGAAATTCAGCTTCAGCATCAGTCCTTCCAATGAATATTCAGGGTTGATTTCCTTTAGGATTGACTGGTTTGATCTCCTTGCTGTCCGAGGGACTCTCAAGAGTCTTCTCCAATACCACAGTTCAAAAGCATCACTTCTTCTGTGCTCAGCCTTCTTTATGGTCCAACTCTCACATCTGTACATGACTACTAGAAAAACCATAATTTTGACTATATGGACCTTTGTCGGCAAAGTGATGTCATTGCTTTTTAACTTTAAAAGATAACTTTAACAGATAATTAAAAGATAATGGAAAATTTATTTTCAAAAGGATTGCACCAGTTTTGACTCCCACTAAAAGTATATGAGGATTCATACTTTGGTTCTTTTCTCCCCTAGTTTTGAGGCCAGAATACTATGGCTTGGAGGTGATCAGAGATAGCCAAGGACTCGTGATTTGCTGTGAATATGGGGGACTTGATTACAGTCTCACCTTCTGGAACAGTTGCCCTTAACTGCTTCAGTAGAGAACCTTGGTTTGGTCCTACCTTTCCCAGAATTTCAAGGCCCAAGAATTGGGCCCTAGAATTCAGTGTGGTTGCTCAGCCTTTGAGGCCATTTGAGAATGAAGATAACCTGGGTTACCATCCTACAATGCTCCTCTTTCTTGGATGGTTCAAACAGTGATCTTAGCAATTAGCCAGAGGTTCTGTGTGTGGACTGTAACTCAGTTAACTCTTCCTCATACTCAGGGCTCAAGAACTGAAACCAGGAAGTGATCAGAGATAATTAGCATCTGTGGATAGCAGGATATAAAGACTTAGATGACCCTGTGTCTTTGGAGGATCCTTTAATAACCATCTTTAGCAACTTCAAGGAGGGAGCTGGCTTTTTCCTTTCTTTCCCATAGTCTATCCCTTAGGGAATCTTTTCCTTAGGGAGGGCCATGGCTTGTTTGTTTCTTTCCCAAAGTCTCAACTGTTGAGAACCTTGGTTGGTTTATTTCTGTGGCCAGTGTGAAGTGAAGCTGGCTGGGTAAGCATTTGGATTGCTTATAATGTCTGCTTACCAGAGTCTCATTTTTTTTTTTTTTTTTTTCCGTTTTTTCTCTTATTTATTTGGGGCTTGATCTTTTCATACAGTCATGCTCAACAGAAACCAAACTCTCTGGAGGATGCATATTCAGCTTTAAAATACTTTACATTTCTAATACTGGGGAAGGCATTGTATTATAAATTGTCTCGGGGTCTAGAAAGTTGCTTTTAAATTTTTATTTATTTTTAAAACTTATTACATTTTTAATTAATTTATTTTTTATTGAAGGATAATTGCTTTACAGAATTTTGCTGTCTTCTGTCAAACCTCAACATGAATCAGCCATAGGTATACATATATCCCTTCCCTTTTGGAGCTCCCTCCCATCACCCTCCCCATCCCAGCCCTCTAGGTTGATACAGAGCCCCTGTTTGAGTTTCCTGAGCCATACAGCAAATCCCTGTTGGCTATCTATTTTACATATGGTAATGTAAGTTTCCATGTTACTCTTTCCATACATCTCACCCTCTTCTCCCCTCTCCCCATGTCCATAAGTCAATTCTCTTTGTCTGTTTCTCCATTGTTGCCCTGTAAGTAAATTCTTCAGTTCCATTTTTTTAGATTCCATATATATGTGTTAGAGTACGGTATGTATATTTCTCTTTCTGACTCACTTCACTCTGTATAATAGATTCTAGGTTCATCCACCTCATTAGAACTGACTAAAATGCATTTTTTATGGCTGAGTAATATTCCATTGTGTATATATACCACAACTTCTTTATCCATTCATCTGTCAATGTATATCTAGGTTGCTTCCATTTTCTAGCTATTGTAAATAGTGCTGCAATGAACAATTGGATACATATGTCTTTCAATTTTGGTTTCCTCAGGGTATATGCCTAGGAGTGGGATCCTGGGTTATATGGTCGTTTTCTTCCTAGTTTTTAAAGGAATCTCCATACTGTCTTGCATAGTGGCTGTTATCAGTTTACATTCCCACCAAGAGTGCAAGAGTGTTCCCTTTTCTCCACACCCTTTCCAGCATTTATTGTTTGTAGACTTTTTGATGAGGGCCATTCTGACTGGTGTGAGGTGATATCTCATTGTAGTTTTGATTTGCATTTCTCTAATTATGAGGGATGTTGAGCATTTTTTCATGTCTTTGTTAGCCATCTGTATGTCTTCTTTGGAGAATTGTGTGTTTAGGTCTTTGCCCCAGTTTTTAATTGGGTTGTTTGTTTTCCTGGTATTGAGTTGTATGAGCTGCTTGTATATTTTGGAAATGAATCCTTTGTCAGTTGTTTCATTTGCTAATATTTTCTCCCACTCTGAGGGTTGTCTTTTCACCTTGCTTATAGTTTCCTTTGCTGTGTAAATGCTTTTAAGTTTAATCAGGTCCCACTTCTTTACTTTTGTTTTTATTTTCATTACTCTAGGAGGTGGGTCATAGAGGATCTTGCTTTGATTTATTTCATTGAGTGGTGTGCCTATGTTTTCCTCTAAGAGTTTTATAGTTTCTGATCTTACATGTAGGTCTTTAATCCATTTTGAGTTTATCTTTGTGTATGGTGTTAGGAAGTGTTCTAATTTCATTCTTTTACATGTAGCTGTACATTTTTTCCCAGCACCATTTATTGAAGAGACTGTCTTTGCCCCATTGCATAGTCTTGCCTCCATTTTCAGAAATAAGGTGCCCATAGGTGTATGGGTTTATTTCTGGGCTTTCTATCTTATTCCATTGGTCTATATTTCTGTATTTGTGCCAGTGCCATACTATCTTGATGACTGTAGCTTTGTAGTATAACCTGAAGTCAGGAAGCTTGATTCTTATGGCTCCATTCTTCTTTCTCAAGACTGCTTTGGCTATTCGGGATCTTTTGTGTTTCCATATGAACTGTGAAATTTTTTATTCTAGTTCTATGAAAAATGCCACTGGTAATTTGATAGGGATTGCATTAAATCTGTAGATTGCTTTTGGTAGTATAGTCATTTTCACAATATTGATTCTTCCTACCAAGGAACATGGAATCTCTCTCCATCTGTTTATGTCCTCTTTGATTTCTTTCTTTAGTGTCTTATAATTTTCTGTGTACAGTTCTTTTGTCTCCTTAGGTAAGTTTATTCTTAGATATTTAATTCTTTTTTTTTTTTTTGCAGTAGTGAATGGGATTGATTCCTTAATTTCTGTTTCTGATTTTTCATTGTTAGTATATAGAAATGCAAGTGATGTCATCTGCAAACAGTGAGAGCTTTACTTCTTTTCTGATATGGATTCCTTTTATTTCCTTTTCTTCTCTGATTGCTGAAACTAGGACTTCCAAAACTATGTTGAATAATAGTGGCGAAAGTGGACACCCTTGTCTTGTTCCTGATCTTAGGGGGAATGCTTTCAGTTTTTCACTATTGAGAATAATGTTTGCTGTAGGCTTATCATATATGGTCTTCACTATGTTGAGTTAGGTTCCTTCTACGCTCATTTTTGAAGAGTTTTAATCATAAATGGGTGCTGAATTTTGTCAAAGACTTCTTCTGCATCTATTGAGATGATCATATGGTTTTTATCTTTCAATTTTTTAATATGGTGTATCACATTGATTGATTTCCATATATTGAAGAATCCTTGCATCCCTGGAATAAACCCAACTTGATCATGGTGTGTGAGCTTTTTGATGTGTTGCTGAATTCTGTTTGCTGAAATTTTGTTCAGGATTTTTGCATCTATGTTCATCAGTGATATTGGCCTTTAGTTTTCTTTTTCTGTGTTGTCTTTGTCTGGTTTTGGTATCAGGGTGATGGTGGCCTCGTAGAATGAATTTGGAAGTGATCTTTCCTCTGCCATTTTTTGAAAGAGTTTTAGAAGGATAGGCATTAGCTCTTCTGTAAATGTTTGATAGAATTCTCCTGTGAAGCCATCTGGTCCTGGGCTTTTGATTTTTGGGAGATTTTGGATCACAGCCTCAATTTCAGTGCTTGTTATTGGATTGTTCATAATTTCTATTTCTTCCAGGTTATCCATTTTATTGCCATATAGTTGTTCATAATAGTCTCTTTTAGTCCTTTGTGTTTCTGCATTGTTGCTTTTTCATTTCTAATTTTGTTGATTTGATTTTCTCTCTTTCTTTCTTGATGAGTCTGGCTAAGGGTTTGTTAATTTTCTCAAAGAGCCAGCTTTTAGTTTTATTAATTTTTACTATTTTTTCTTTCATTTCTTTTTCTTTTATTTCTGCTCAGATCTTTATGATTTCTTTCCTTCTACTAATTTTGGGGCTTTTTCTTATTCTTTTTCCAGTTGCTTTAGGTGTAAAGTTAGGTTGTCTATTCAATGTGTTTCTTGTTTCTTGAGGTAGGATTGTATTGCTATAAACTTCCCTGTTAGAACTGCTTTTGCTGCATCCCATTGGTTTTGAGTTGTCATGTATTCATTGTCATTTGTTTCTAGAAATTTTTTGATTTCCATTTCGATTTCTTCAGTAACCTATTGGTTATTTAGAAATGTGTTGTTTAATCTCCACGTGTTTGGGTTTCTTACAGTTTTTGTCTTGTAATTGATATCTAGTTTCATAGCACTGTGGTCGGAGAAAATGCTTGATACAATTTCAGTTTTCTTAAACTTACTGAGCTTTGATTTGGGGCTTCCCTGGTAGCTCAGATGGTAAAGTGTCTGCATACAATGCCAGAGACCTGGGTTCGATCCCTGGGTCAGGAAGATCCTCTGGAGAAGGAAATGGCAACCCACTCCAGTATTCTTGCCTGGAAAATCCCATGGACTGAGGATCCTGGTAGGCTACAGTCCATGGGGTTGCAAAGAGTTGGACATGACTGAGCGACTTCACTTCACTTCACTTATGATTTGTGAGCCAAGATGTAGTCTCTCCTAGAGAATGTTCCATGTGCCCTTGAGAAGAAGGTGTATTCTTCTGCATTTGGATGGAATGTCCTGAAGATATCCATGAGATCCATCTCATCTAATGTATCATTTAAGACTTTTGTTTCCTTATTAATTTTCTGTTTTGATGATCTGTCCATTGGTGTGAGTGGGGTGTTAAAGTGTCCTATTTTTATTGTGTTACTGTCAATTTCTCCTTTTGTGTCTTTTAGTGTTTGTCTTAGGTATTGAGGTGCTCTTATGTTGGGTGCATAGATATTTACAATTGTTATGTCTTCCTCTTGGATTGATCCCTTGATCATTATGTAGTGTCCTTCCTTATTCTTGTAATCTTTATTTTAAGGCCTATTTTGTCTGATATGAGGATTGCTGCTCCAGCTTTCTTTTGCTTCCCATTTGCATGAAATCTACTTTTCCATCCTCTCACTTTCAGTCTATATGTGTCTTGTGGTCTGAAGTGGGTTTCTTGTAGACAGCATGTATTGGGTCTTGTTTTTGTATCCATTCAGCAAGTCTGTGTCTTTTAGTCAGAGCATTTAATCCATTTACATTTAAAGTAATTATTGACGTATATGTTCCTGTTGCCATTTTCTAATTGTTTGGGGTTGATTTTGTAGATCTTTTTTCTTCTGTTGTATTTCTTGACTATATAAGTCCGTTTAACATTTGTTGTGAAGCCAGTTTGGTGGTACTGAATTGTCTTAACTTTTGCTTGTCTGAAAAGCTTTTTATTTCTCCATCAATTTTGAATGAGATCCTTGCTGGGTACAGTAATCTTGGTCGTAGATTTTTCCGTTTCAATACTTTAAATATATCCTGCCATTCTCTTCTGGCCTGCAGAGTTTCTGCTGAAAAATCAGCTGTTAAGCATATGGGGTTTCTCTTGTATGTTACTTGTTGCTTCTCCCTTGCTGTTTTTAATACTCTTTCTTTGTGTTTAGTCTTTGTTAGTTTGATTAGTATGTGTCTTGGCCTGTTTCTCCTTGGGTTTATCCTGTATGGGACTCTTTGTGCCTCTTGGACTTGATTGACTCTTTCCTTTTCCATATTGGGGCAATTTTCAAGTATAATCTCTTCAAAAATTTTCTCACAAAACCCACTGCAATGTTGTGAAGTAATTAGCCTCCAACTAATAAAAATAAATGAAAAAAATTTTTTTCTCATTTTTTTCTTTTCTTTTTCTCTTCTTCTGGGACTTGTATAACTCATATGTTGGTGCATTTGATATGGTTCCAGAGGTCTCTGAGACTTTCCTTAGCTCTTTTCATTCTTTTTACTTTATTCTGCTCTTCAGAAGTTATTTCCACCATTTTATCTTCCAGCTCACTGATTTGTTCTTTTGCTTCACATATTCTGCTATTGATTCCTTCTAGAGTATTTTTAATTTCAGTAGTTCTGTTTTGTTTGTCTCTGTATGCTTATTCCAAAAGAATCTACAGAACAAGTCAAAAAATAAGAATAACAAATGTTGTTTTGAGTCTTTACTGTCAGAGTCCTTTCCTGCACTGGGAATCACCATCCACTTTACCTCCCTAGGATGCCCTCCAATTGTGTACTGATCTCTGGACCTGCTGTCGAGAATGTTCAGATTCTAATCTGGTCCTACTCCTGTATGTTCTTGCCTCCAACGTCCACAGCTATCAGAGCTGGTGCGTTTTCTTTTGTGGGAGCTCTCAATGGCCTTTTATATATTCCATAGACACAGAGTCTGCTTAGTTGATCATGTGGATTTAATCTGCAGCTTGCATAGCTGGTGGAAAACTTTTGGGTCTTCCTCCTTAGCCACACTGCCCCTGCGTTTCAATTGTAGTTTTATTTCCATTTCTACATGTGGGTTGTCCACTGGGGTTTAGCTCCTGAGGCTGCCCTAAAGGGCTTGAGTTTGTCCCTTGCAGGGCCAGGTGTGGAAGTGGTGCAGCTGCTTGGGTCACAGGGGCTCTGGCAGCACCAGGTACTCAGGGGCGTTGGCAGCTAGGGCAGCAGGAAATACCATGCTCAAGAAGAGTATGACACCCAGTGTTTGCCAAAACGCTCCAGTATTCTTGCCTGGAGAACCCCTTCTCTGATAGAGAAGCCTGGCAGGCCACAGTCTACAGAGTCACAAAGAGTCAGACAAGACCGAAGCGACCCTGAGCACCTAAACACAAGATTTTTTTTTTTTTTTTTTTTTGCCAGTGGCAGCTCTGCCCCAGTGAGAGTTGAGCATGAGGGTGGTACAGCTGCTTGGCTTGCAGGGACTCTGGCGGAGCCAAGTGTTCAGGGACACAAATTGTCTCCACAGCAGGAGTTATGGCCCTGTCAGAGTCTTTTTTCGAGCCTCTTGTAGCTGGCAATCAGAAGGCCTCTTTGGCCAGTCTTTCTCAGTAGTTCTACCTGTTCAGGCACTTAAAGGGATCCCTTGTCTGGGGTCCTTCTTTGTTGTTCAGCACATCAGGCACATAGAGGGGCCCCCCTGACTGGGGTCCTACTCTGTAGTTCAGCACATCAGTCACTTAAAGGATCACTCTGGCTGGGGTCCTACTCTAGTTCAGTGTGTCAAGCGTTTGATCGGCCAGCCTCTCTCTTATTCAGCTGCTGATGCTGGTGTGTGGAGACAGAGAGGCTACTCGTGACTCAGCAGTATCACCTTGCTTCAATGGCTGCCTGGCTTTCCTCCACAGGCATTTCCCACCATGATCTCCACCCTCACATCCCCTTGATCTGTCTTGCTGCAGTCAACAGCAGCCCTCGCCCTGGGATTGCTCCACAATCCCTAAACTCCAGCTCCCAGCTGCTGCCAATTCCAGGAGACCCGCATTCCTGCCCAGCATATGTATGGCTGAGGCAAGGACTGTCTGATTCTCATTCCATTTAGGCTGCCACAAATCAGCTGTTTCACTCTCAGCCTTAAATGTTTTCCCTCTGACTCAGACAGTTGTTTCACTGTGGGGATCAGATCCCTGCTTCAGTTCCCCCACCCACCGAGGGTAGGTCCACTGCTACTAATACTCCTATTTTTCCCCCTAGTTTCTTTGTTCTACTGAGTTTTGCATGGCTCTATATATTCTTTTCCACTGGTCAGGTCCTCCTGTCCAGAGTCTCATTTTTTATGCTTGTTTGTTTATGGCACACCTTTAATTACCTGAATTTAGTGGAGATACACTTATAGTGGTCAAAAATTGTTTGAGTTTATCAACTTTCAGAAAATTGACAAAATGTTTTATATGAAGATGTGAAATATTATGCACCTGTATTATTGATTTTTTTAATCTTAAAACCAATAATAGAATAATAAGTAGTTCTAAACCTTAATTAAAATTACTATTTAATATACTTCTTGGATCTGACTATATATAAGTTATTTCACTAATATTACAGCATATTTAAAATTGGGCTTCCCAGGTTCCACTAGTGGTAAAGAACTCACTTGACAGTGTAGGAGATGTAAGAGACACAGGTTCAATCCCTGGGTCGGGAAGATCCTGAGAGAATATTTAAAATTAGGAGGTGCTTATTTCATATTTTAGTTCACTGTTTCTTTACTTTTTACTATTGTTATTATTTGTTTTCTCTATGCATGTTGAGAATTAGAATTTTCAAGATATTGAAAGCAGTGGCATATTTATTGTGGTTCTCCACTTGATGTCCTTTCATCCTTTGGCTTCTATTTGTGTCAGTCTGTTTAATGCTCTGGCTGCATTTTCATACATACTCACATGGAAAAGGTATTCTAGAATAACTTTTATTATTCTGTTATCTAGAAAACATCCTATTTATTACCAGTTGTACACTATAGTGTAGTCCTACAGTACAACACATTGGGCTTTGCTCTATATCACAGGGCAAGCCACCTGAGAATGTCCATCTGACAGATATTGCTTGAGTAGTATGTTATGCAGAGGTTTCACATACCAGTGTGCGTGGTTTACCAGTTCGGAATTTTGTGACCAGGGATGTGGGAGATCCAGCGGGCTCAGGCTCCATTTATGGCTTGGAGATGAAGGGTGTTTTGAACTTATTTTTCAAGGAGGAGGGGATCCTGGAGGTCACAAAGGAGAGATTCTATGTGGGAAGGAAAATAGTCAACAGGTAACTTCAGGTGGCAATGAGCATGCCTTTCTACTTTTCATTACCTCTATTTGTTTTCTTGGTTATTAGAAAAATATTTTCCCAAGGTCCTGGTAGACAAAAAATGTGAGTGAACATAGGGGGAAGTCATAGTAGGTGAGAGAGGAAAGCATACATAGTCTGAGAATGTCAGAAGTGCTCGGATACCGGTGGAGAAGATCAGTTGATTGCAAACCTTAGAAAAGTTAGCTAGAAACTGTTAATTAATCAATAAAGAAAATAAGTAAAAATGTAGTGATATAAATAGACTCTTTGCTGCCAAATAAGCAGGTGTAGTTGAATTAGATGTATTTTCTACTGAGTCTGGTGGGTGAGATAGACACAGACATTGCAACAGGGAATATTCTGATGGTGAGACCAGGGTGTGATACTTTCAGTAGCAATACAGAGGAGGGTATCTCTAACCCATCCTGGGGCAAGGCTCAGAGAAGACCTCCTGGAACGGCCCATGGGAAGAACTTAATTTTCTATAGAAGTAGCAGTTAACCTGGCAGTGGATGAGAATCCTCTGGGTGTTGGGACCAGAAAGCAGGTGGTCATCTAGACCATGTAGGTCATCTAGTCTTGAGCTTGGCAACTACCTGAAGAAATGAAGAGTTGGAGGCCACTCTAGTCTAGAAGAACTAGAAAAGCGGGGCAAATAGAAATAGTTTCATAAATGGTTTAATTTATGTTACATTGATCACCTTAAAAAGCAGAGACATTACTTTGTCAACAAAGGTCCGTCTAGTCAAGGCTATGGTTTTTCCAGTAGTCATGTATGGATGTGAGAGTTGGACTATAAAGAAAGCTGAGCGCCAAAGAATTGATGCTTTTGAACTGTGGTGTTGGAGAAGACTCTTGAGAGTCCCTTGGACTTCAAGGAGATCCAACTAGTCCATCCTAAAGGAGATCAGTCCTGGGTGTTCCTTGGAAGGACTGATGTTGAAGCTGAAACTCCAGTACTTTGGCCACTTGATTCGAAGAGCTGACTTATTTGAAAAGATTGAGGGCAGGAGGAGAAGGGGACAACAGAGGATAAGATGGTTGGATGGCATCACTGACTCAATGGACATAGGTTTGGGTAGACTCTGGCAGTTGGTGATGGATAGGGAGGCCTGGTGTGCTGTGGTTCATGGGGTTGCAAAGAGGACACGACTAAGCAACTGAACTGAACTGATTGATCACCTCAGCCTTCATGGAAGAGCAGCCACTTCCATTTCCCTATGAAATTATCAGTTTCTCTATATGCCCTCATCTTGATCTCATAAAGGTGTTCTAGTATATCTTCCTATAAAATTTTTGTAATCTTCAGAATTAGATTTATGACTCACTTTGAATTCATTTTTATGTATTGTATTATGTAGAGATCTTAAATTTTTTCTGAATGATTAAGCAGTAGTTCAAGGACTGTTTACTGTGTTGTCTGTTCTTTCTCCACAGATTTATAATGCTATCTCTATAATATACCAAGTTGTTATGTATGTATATATTTATGTATCTGTTTTTAGATTTTCTGTTCTGTTCTACTGGCCTATTTGTCTCTTCTATACTGGTATTACACTGTTAATTACTGTAGTTATATAATGTATCTGATATTTGATAGGGAAAGACCCCTTCCTTATTCCTCTCCCTCATAAGTATGTTCTTTGCTGTTTACCTTTTCATGTGAATTTTGAGATAAGGTTAATATGGTCTCTAAGAAACCGAAATTTTGATTCGAACTACATTTTGGTTATAGATTATAGATACAGAAATGGCATCTTTATAACAAAGAATGTAGTTTATCTCTTTTATCTAGGTATTTTAATGTCTTTGAAAAAAGTTTTATAATTTTCTCTGTAAGGGTCTCATACCTGTTTTGTTTCTTTGCACTGATAGTTTTTGTTGCTGTAGTTAATATTTTTAAATTATACTTTGTAATTTGTTGTGACTAGAGTATGGAAATGCTTGTTTCTAGTGTATGGTTTTTAGATCCATTCACCTTACTAACCTTTCTCCAGGCCCAATTGTTGATTTGCAAATTTTATTGAGTTTTTACATAACATTTATATAAAACATACTTAGAAGTGTGTTTTATACATGAATTATACATTTCAATCATTACAAAGTGTTTTTGGTTTGTTAATGTAATTTGTGAATAACTGCAATTGTTTTTCCCATTCAGTCCTTATACCTCTGTAAGTTGATGTCATTGTAGATAAAGTAAAGTAGAATTCTTTTTTTTAAATTAATTCTTTTGTGAAACAGTTTCACTTGAGCATCTCTGAGGCTTCCTGCTCTAACGAGCTGTGTTTGATGTGTAAATACTGCAAAATTCATCAAAGAAAGGAAATTACCTTTATTTGGAAATTTTACCAGTACTAAATAAAAAAAAACCCTGTTGTTGTTTAGTTGCTAAGTTGTGTCTGACTCTGCGACCCCATGGGCTGTAGCCTGCCAGGCTCTTCTGACCATGGGATTTCCCAGGCAAGAATACTGGAGCGAGTTGCCATTTCCTTCTCCAGGATATCTTCTCAACCCAGGAATCAAACCACATCTCCCACATTGCAGGTAAATTCTTTACCACTGAGCCACCAGGTGGTAGTATTTCAGTTAAGTGACTACTATCTGGGTGGTGCTAGTGGTAAAGAACCCACCTGCCAATGCAGGAGATGTAAGAGACCTGGGTTCCATCCTTGGGTCAGGAAGATCCCCTGGAGGGAGGGCATGGCAACCCACTCCAGTATTCTTGCCTGGAGAATCCCATGAACAGAGGAGCCTGGCGGGCTACAGTCCATGGAGTTGTGGAGTCAGACACGACTGAAGTGACAGCACACACGCACATCCAGGATTTGGTCTTGCTAAAGTGAAAAAAAAAGAAACTTGGTGATAAACAAATACAAATTAATTTACTGAGACTAAGATAGATACAGAGAGAAAAGCACACGTCTTACACTAATATTTTCTTTCTGATAGCCAGAATACTCAGGTCCTCTCTCTAGGGCATGTCATTTGGGGTACTTGGAAAGTCAAACTAAGAAAACATCATGTTGCTCATTATAAGCATGGAATTAAAGAAAATAGAGTATCTCACAAACATGGAGTTTTTTCTGCAGCTGTGGTTTGTCCGAGGAATACATTTAGATGTTCTACCCTCTCTTCATCACGTCCCAAGTAGTTTGAGAGGCAGCAAGATGTAGTGAAAAAATATTGGACTTTGTAGCCAGTAGATAAGGATTTGAATCCTAGCTCTTTGTGTACTGACCTTAGATGTTTCATTTTTCTCACTGATGAAATAGAAATCATTACAAATATATCCTCTCAAAGTATTTCTTACATAGTGAGTCCACTAGAATCATGGCTTTATGTTTGTTTACTGATGCCTATGGGTAGAGAAGAAAGTGCCAATGATCCATACCCAAATTGTCAGAATGATCTTAGAAGTATTAATCTGTTTTTAAATGGAGAGATGGCAATTTCAACTTTATCACCAGATGTATTAGTTACCTATCGCTGCTGTAAAAAAAATTGTGGCATAGATAATAAACACAAATTTAATAAGCATAAATTTACTGTCTTGCAGTTCTAGAGGTCAGCAGTCCTAAAATCAATGTATTATCAGAGTTGAGCTCCCGCCCAAGGTTCTGAGCGGAAATCTTTTTCCTTGCTTTTTCCAGCTTCTTAGAGGCTGCCAGCATTCCCTTGGTTCATAGTCTTTTTCTCCATCTTCAGATCTACCTGTATATCATCTTCATCTCTCTGACTCTGACCTTCTACTTTCATGTTCATAGTTCCTTCTCTGACTCTGATCCTCCTGCTTCCTTATAAAGACTCTTGTAATTACATTGAGTCCACCAGGATAATTCAGGATAATCTCTTCATCTCAAGATCCTTAATCACAAATGCAAAGTTCCATTTGCTATGTAAGGTGACAAATTCACAGGATCAGGATGTGGACATCTTGGGAAGGCCATTATTCTGTCTACCATACCAGGTTAATGAATTACCAAGTAAGAATTATACATGTCTTTTGTGGGTTATTTTCATAGAACAAAACATCAATTTCTAAAGTTGTAGAAGTCTTATCCCTTTCTTTAATACTTTTAAGGAAAGATTTGTATTAACAGAGAATAGAATTAGTTGGTAGAAGTTATGAATATTCATAAGTCTTCGTATTGTAAAAGAGCACAAGATTGACATCTTATTAAAATTCTCAATTTAACACCTTTCAAATTTAGAATATTTGAAATAATTGTGAAGCAAAATGATTTCCACCCCTCCAAGGCTGTAGGGGAGTGAGTACAGAGCCCACATCTCTTTTTGAGTTTCCTTTTGTTGATTGTGAACATTTGCATTTGTAAAATTAGGTTCTGGACTTTTACTAGCTATATTTTAAAGAAAAAGCAGGTCTGGAACCCAATTTTGCTTTTAGAAATGGAGAAAAGATATGAAAAGGATTTTATTTATTATCAATGAAATTCTGTATTTTGTGTCTCATAAAATAGTTGTTAAGATTTATTTTGTGTCATCAAGTAGTTGTTAAGATTTAGTGTGATCACTTTTGCAAAGTTCTTATACCTGCTTGGTGAGTAAGAGCAATTTGAGTCTTTTACAGTCTTCTGGCACTAGTGGTAAAGAACCCTCCTGCCAATAATATAGGAGTTGTAAGAAACGCAGGTTCAATCCCTGGGTCAGGAAGATCCCCTGGAGGGGGAAATAGCAACCTACTCCAGTATTCTTGCTGGAAAGTTACATGGACAAAGGAGCCTGGCAGGCCACAGTCCATAGAGTTGTACAGAATCAGACATGAGTGAAGCGATTTAGTGTGCACACACCTATACTTACGTTCTTCTTTCCACCTTTTGACTCTTATTAATTTCCTCTGACTTAAATTTTCACAAATTATTTTCCTAGTCTCCCGACTGAAGCTATTCCTTGAGCTTTTCATTTGGGGTATTGTATTTTTTTTTAAGTTTGATTAGGTTTAATTATGATATACTAGTTGTAATTTCCTGTTGCTTGGAAATATCTTTAAGTTTGTTATTTATCTGTGAAAAATACTTATTTTATGGCTTGTGTTCACTAATCCCAGTGTTTGAAATCTTTTCTGTTATCAGCTGATCCTGTTGATTTGCTTCTTTGTCTAATTCAAGGTTCATGGATCCCAGGGCAAGTCCTGTAGTTCAACTTGATCTGCAAGATGACCTCCTTCTCATCTATCCAGCTGGTTGTAGGGAGGGTCTCCTGATAGTTTTCCTACTCTGAGTAGTTGTGGGCTTTAATCTGTTTCCTTTGCCTTTCAAGACAGCTGAAATAGAAGTTAAATTTGTGGGGATTGCCCTCAGGGCAGAAATTGCCTCTGCTTATATTTACTTCTCTAGGTTCCCCTTTTCTCATGGTGTTGCTCTGTTGCCATATTTTTATTGCCGTTTTTGTTGTTTTCAGGTAGTTGTTACTTCTTTTTTACCAAGATTTTTTTCAGTTGTCTTATTATGAGAATTTGTCCAAACAAGCTGGGGGGCAATTACCAGAACTGGAAAATTTTCCTTGAACTCTTTCCTACCTTTCTTTTTTTGAGATAAGATTTAGGCTCAGGATGTTTCATTACCTTTTGGGTTTTATTTTCTTCATTTTAGAAAGGAAAGATCTGTTGGCTGAATTAAAATGTGCAACCTAAAAGTTGGGAGTTAAGTTTGATTCGGGAACCTTACTGAGGGAGGAGACAGGAGGTTTTTTTTTTTTTTTCTAGGAAAAAAATGTACTCTAACATCAAAATATTAATGCTGATCACAAAGATATACATCTCTAGTTAATGATTTTAGTGTTTATGTTTGGGAAGATGCAAGAGTCTGGGATCAATTTATTTCTTACATATGCATCTTATGACTATCTAGAGCAAGTATCCCCAGCATAGAATGCTTCCTGTTTTTCTCTAGTGAATTCCCTTCAGAATGAACCACCTGGAGGGGGCGGGGGGCGGCTCCAGTGGTTGTTGACTTGATGGTGGGCAGCATTTGTTGTTTACTGGAATGGCTGGCAACATTCTGTTTCCACACATCCAGTGCTCAAAAAAGTAAAGATACTTGCCCAAGGTCCAATAGCAAGGAAGAAACAACATTGGGATTTTAGCCTTGCTCTGTTTAACCCTGAAGACTGTGTGCTTAACCAGTTCAGTGCACTCTAACCTTTGGATTCCAATGTTTTTTGTTTGTGGATTATGGAACAAATCCATGAAGAGTAAATGACATTTTTTTTTTATCAGGTTTTTAATCGATCAAGGTCAGTACCCTCTCCCTGGCCCTTGGAAACACAGCCATTTCTATGCCTCTTTCGTAAGACCTTTGCCTGGCTCTGAAACCTCCTGAGTAAGAAACCCCCTTCCACCGCCCTCCCTATACCTTTCAGAACTGAATTTAGGGACATGAAGTACCCCAGTTCTAACCACGAAGTTTTGTTTACTTTTCAACTGCAGGATTTTCCACATCAAAAGACCAAAATAAATTCCCAGCTGAATTTGGAAAGAGCTGAGAAAGGAGCTAGGAAAGAGCTGAGGACAAAGAAACCCAGAAAGAAGTCCTCTTAGGTGAGCACAGAAAGGAAACTGAGGCAGGAAGGGGCTTGTGAACTTATACCTTTATTAGATAGTGTTAGGGTAGTTTTGGAATTTTGATTGGTGAATGCCCACAGGCCCCTTGGCATGGTGGGAAAACACAGGTTAAGAGCCTGGCATACTTGAATTGGCTGTCAGTTCCCATACTTACTAATTCTAAAATACTGAAGTCAGTTCCCCTCTCTGACCATCAGTTTCTTCATCTATACATTTGAAATACTAATATCTATCTCTCAAGGTTTTCCATGTGAAGTACAGCCTTTCAGTGAAGTGCTTGTGGTTTTGTTATGTTTATTGTTGCAACTGTGGGGGGGAGATTTTTTCCTTCTTCCTTTCTAGGTTCTTTGACTGATCTAATAATTGACATGTGACAGATTAACAGGAGAAAAACTAGTTTAATTTTTTTAATTAATTTATTTTAATTGGAGGATGATTACTTCACATATTGTGATGTTTTTGCCATATATCAATATGAATCAGCCACAGATACACATGTGTTCCCCCATCCTGAATCCCCCTCCTACCTTCCCCCCACCCTGTCCCTCTGGGTTGTCCCAGAGCACCAGCTTTGAGCACCCTGCTTCATGCACCGAATTTGCACTGGTCATGTGTTTTACATATGGTGATGTACATGTTTCAGTGCTATTCTCTCAAATCAGAAAAGCTAATTTAATTTTGTATATACAGGAATCCTACAAAAGTGTGAAACTCAAGTGACCAGAGCAGAGCTGTTACACCTTTTAGACAAAACAAAACCCAATAAATTTATGAAGTATCAACAAGGCATAGAGGGTTTGGGGCTAGAAGTAGTAAATAGTGAAGAATTAATAAGGTTTTTTTGTCCAGCCTTCTTGAGCTCTAAATTACCTGTCTCTTGTGATAACGACGCCTTCTTCCCTTCTGGTACAGGGAAGATACCTTTCCCTTGAGAAACTTTTCTCTTGCTTTCAGGGAGACAAAGGAGGTCCAGAGTATTCTTGTACCAGCTGTTTCTCATGTACCTTTAATTCAAAATAATTCAAAATAATCAGTATGCCAACATGGCATATTTTGGGGTGACATTCTGAACCCCTGCACCCCTCTCAAACTCTCCATCTGGTGGTTGCCACAAGACCAGGCAAAGGAGAATCTTTTCTTATTTTCTTTGTGGCTACCTTTTTGTTAGCATGCCCAGTTACTTCTTACTTCTCTATTGCTTCCCCTTTTTCAGTACCCTGAAAATGAATCTCTTGCTGTCTCCCTTCTTCCAAATCCTTGCTTTTCACTCTTAGCACCTCCTTTGTTCAGGTCATCTTATTTCTCTACTCAGTTGAATCTCCTTCACTGTCTCTGCCACTACCTTCCAAACAAACCAGTCATCCTGACATTACTTTGCTTCTCCAAGCCTTCCTGAGTTGAGCAGCCACCTAAAAATGAGACAAAGGCAAGAAGTTCCTTGGTCTTACTTTTCTGACCAATTTTCTTTCTACTTCATTTTGGCAGCTTCATCAAGTAAAAGTTATATGATTTTTCCTGTCTGTTCTTTTTTAATTATTTGCTTATGGATATCTTTACCTTTTTAACATATTTTGTATTATTAAGGTAGAGATATGCTCATCATGAGGAGTTTTGGAGACTAATAAAACTTTATAAGGAAGGAAATAAACTTGTTCATTTCATTACCCAGCTATAAATCCTATTAACTAATTGATATATTTTCTTTCAGTATATACAGTTTTGTATCCTGCTGTATTAGTTTGCCAGTACTGCCGTAATGAAATACAGGGTATTGATAGGGTTGGTTTCTTCTCAGTCCTCTATCCTTGACTTGTAGATAGCTATCTTTTCCTCTGTGTCATGTCTTTACATGTTCTTCCTGCTATGTGTCTCTGTGTTCTAACTTATTCTTGTAAGGACACCAGTCATATTGGATAAAGGCCTGCCCTAATGACCTCATTTTAACTAAATTACCTCTTTAAAGGCCCTATATCCAGATAGTCACATTCTGAGGTATTGGAAGTTAGGACTTCAACATGAGAATTTTGAAGGGATGCAATCAGCTCATGCTTTGTCCTCTAAAACCTGCTTTCTTTAAAAATTATCTCATGAGAATCTCCCTTGTCAGTAACAATTTTTGGCAACATTTTTGATGTCTGCATAATATCCCATCAGAAGAGTATACTGCAATTTGTTGAATATACTGCAGTTTCCATGTTTTTGGATATTTTGTGTTCCCATTTTTTTCACTAATATTAATGCTTCAATGAGTCATTTTGTACGTGAATTTTTATTTGCATATCTGACCATTCTGTTGGATAGATTTTCTAAAGAGTGGCTCAAAAGGTACAACTACTTTCTGACTCATAATTACACACTGGGAAGTTGTTTTCTAGAAATTGGGACCAGTTTACATTCATACCAGCAAAGACAACAGTCAAACATGCACTCATATAAACTGCTTGGTGAGAGTGAAAGAAGAACAGTTAACTTCACATGGTTGTTTCAATTTAGTTATTGATGACTATTAAGGTGAAATATATCATGTGTTTATTATCTGTATTTCCTTTTTGTGACTGGTTTACACATATTTTTTACCCATTTATGTTTGAGGATCTATCATTTATAACTAAGAGTATGATCTACTCGAAAGAGGGAAATTTCAGAAAAAGCCAAATTTCAGAGAATAGTATGGATCCAGAATCCAAGACCAATTGGTCAGAGTCTCTTTTGTGGAGAAAACTAGCATGTGATGACATAAGCTTCAAGAAAGCTTGGTAGGAAAGAATCTAACATGTTCCCTTTTCCAGGGAGGTCTGTTGCAGGCACAACACTGCCTGCCACTTATAAAGATAATCCTACTGAAGAGAAAGGCTGAGAGTGCGATGGCTGAGAATAGGCTGAGCTAGATGTCTGCTATATGAGGAAAACGTCTAGAAGAAAGAGCATAGAGTTACAGTTCCTAGGACTATCACTCTGCAAAATTTTTAGAATGTGTGAGACATTGAGAAATTTTGATGCACAGAAATCCTACGTTTATGATTAGTGTCTGAAAGCTTTTTGATGTTGTTATTAGTGTTCATGGTTGATGCCTCAGAATACTCTAGTAGAGAGAAATCCTATGAAGGTAATGAATATAAAGTAACTTTTAGTCATCGAGGTTGGTTTTATTTGACATCTGAGGATTCACTCCTGAGAACTTATTCATTCATATGACTGTAAAAATGTGGGAAGGCCTTCAGGCAGAGCTCAATTCTCTTTCAACACCAGAAATTTCATAGGATGGGGAAACATTCCCAATGTGAAAGAAATTGCAGTGAATAATCAAGCTTTTTCCAGCATATGAAGAAGCATAGTGAAAAGAAACCCTGTGAATGTATTAACTGGAAAAGACTTTAGGACAAGCTCAGAGATTTTCTTTTGAAACATGAGAGAGAGAAGAGAAAATCCGATGGGAAAAAAAAAATCCTCCATGCTTGTAATGCCTGTGTGGAAAGCTTTTCAGATCCAGTTCAGACCTTACTAAGCATGGAAGAATTCATGGTGCAAAGAAACCTCATGCATGTAATGAATGTGGAAAAGAGATTTTGCTGATATCAGCCCTATAGAACATCAGAAAATTCATAGTGGAGATGGAAAGAGATCCTTCTTTATCATCGGCAAATTCATGGTGAAAAGAAACTACTAGAATGAAGAAGGCTTAAATTAGAGGCTGTCTTATCTATCATTAAATGATACATAAAGGCAAGACCCTCTGTGTAAATAAAAATTATAAGTATGCTTTCAGCAGGATTTAGCCTTATTTGATATCAGTGAGTTCACATTGCAGTAAATGTAGAAAGGCCTTCAGTTTGAAGTGTAATTTTACTCAGCATTAGACAACACAGGAATCGTATTAATGTAATGTTGTGGAAAGGTCTTTGTGAGAAAAATCAAATTTTTGTAGAAATGAAAAGAAGGTTTATAATAAAAGTTAATTAAAATAGTTTCCACTTATTGCATATAATTATGTACCTACCACGTGTGAGAGTTGGACCATGTAAAGCAGACTGAGCGCCAAAGAATTGATACTTTCGAATTGTGGTGCTGGAGAAGACTCTTGAGAATCCCTTGGACTGCAGGGAGATCAAACCAGTCAATCCTAAAGGATATAAACCCTGAATATTCATTGGAAGGACTGATGCTGAAGCTGAAGCTCCAGTAATTTGGCCACCTTATGCGAAGAGCCAACTCTTTGGAAAAGACCCTGATGCTGGGAAAGATTGAAGGCGGAGGAAAAGGGTGCAACAGAGGATGAGATGGTTGGATGGTATCACTGACTCAATGGACATGAGTTTGAGAAACTCTGGGAGATGGTCAAGTACAGGGAAGCCTGGCTTGCTGCCAGGCTTTATGACATGAGGTCATAAAGAGTTGGATATAACTTAGCAACTGAACAACAGTCATGTGCTAAGCACTATAAGAACTTTACATAGTTTGTTTAATCATTTAATTCTTGCAGCAGTCATAATAGAGGAACTCTGATTCTTTTTTTGCACATGAAGAAACTGAGAAAAAGAGATGAAAGAATTTCCCCAAGGTCACAGAGCTATCACTGGAAGAGCTAGGATTTGAATCCCAGAGAGTTTAATTCTTCTCAGTTTATAATGGCAATGTGCAAATCTTCAGAGATGTGTTAGCCTTTATTTATCATTATGGGATTCATTCCAGAAATCACAATTCATTCTTCAGTGCAGTGAGTTTTTGTAGCATTCAGTCGATTTTGGGATCTGGTAAATACTCCTAGAAACTGCACATTGGGCTCCAAAAAATGGAGTAAAGGTTATAAAGAGTTTATCCTATAACTTGTTTGAATAGGGATCACCTCCAATTTTGAAAGATTTCATTAATAGCCTGATTCTCTTCTCAGATGTTCTCCATAACCACTTCTCATGGTGTAGACTCTGAAATTGGCAAAGTTTTGTTGTTGTTTTTCAGTCGCTAAGTCATGTCTGACTCCGCGACCCCATGGGCTGCAGGGAGGAAAGAAGATACTAAGTTGCTGTCTTTGATAATGAATAAAAGGGTCATGAACTAAGAAATGTATAGACTCTCTGGAAGCTGGAAAAAGCAAGAAAATGGATTCTCCCCTAGAACTTCCAGAAGGAATGCAACCTTGTGAACTCATTTTAGACTTTCAACTTCTAGAATTATAAAAGAATAAATGTAATGCTGCTTTAAGCCACTAAGTTTGTGGTAATTTGTACTGACGATAGGAAACTAATACACTGTACAGGTAGCCCAGTTTACCTGGAGGTTCCAGGCCAGTTACTTCTGGCCATGAAAAGTCTTGTCCAATATAGCCCTGTGTCTATACATGTCATCATTTTATATATGTGTTATGGTCTTAAGATTTGGAAACAGTGCTCCGATAAATTGTTGTTCTGTTTAAGAAAAGAGCTTTTACCCTTTTCTGTACTTTTCCCAGAGGTCCTGGATGCAGAAGGAATGAAGATATGTCGATCCATTGTTTTTCCAGGTGTGATATGCCTGTTAGCTCAGGTGCAGCACTTTGCTTGTCAGATTTCTGGTCCTTTAGTCAGAGAGGAATATTTTCTGAATGAGTTGAGACAAAATTGAAGTATAAATCAGAATACCAATATATGGGGTTTTGTTTCTTCTGATGACAAGATGTTTCTGTTTCTTCAGTGGGCAGTGCTGGATGCATATGGACAGAATTGACCTCCCAATGCCAATTTTTGCTACAACATACTGTTGAAAGAGTATTTAGGAGATACTCTGCCATTATTTATGTTACTTCTCCCATGTTAGTTCTCTTAGATCAACTCCACTTATTGCTTAGGCACTCCATTGTGACAGCCTACATTCCAAGATAAGAAATAAATGTCTTGTGCCTATTCCAACTGATTGAAATAAATTTTCATACTATGCTGTCTTGACAGTGATTCTGAGGTGCAAGGGGGCAGTTGTTTGGTAGATTACTGATATTTGCCAGAGATTGGAGACTGGCATCAGGCTGGCCTCATATACTACATCCTGATGATGATTTTTTAAAGAAATATTTTAAGTTTCTTCTCTATACCAGGCACTCTGATACATAGTTTGATAGAGATAAGAAAAAGATATGTTCCTGGTCATAGAGAAACTGATATTAATAAAAAGAGACATGTAAACAAATCTACACAGCAACACATCACAGATGCTTGATAAAAAGTCTATATAGAATACATTAGAGACACAAAGGAAGAAATAGTTAATTCTGCTGGGTGGGAGAGGGTTCCAGAAAAAAATTTATGCATACATCTTGAAAGGTGTGTTGTCAGTTTTAACTGTTGGATCTGAGAAATAGAGTCATTTCAAGCAGTGGTGGTATGAGCAAAGACACATTATATGAAATAATTCAGTGTTTACAGTATATTTATGATATGTTCAAGATCATTAGTATACTTGGAACATAGAGAGTGAGAGGGTATTTAATGAGAAGGAGATAGTGGCTGGATCATAGAGAACCTTGAATGCTATGCTAAGAACAGTGGGAAGATATTTGGGGATTTCAGTCAAAGAATTAACAGGATAGGATTTGCAATTTAGAAATATCCAGTGGATGAGATTGCGATGGATACTCTGAAGAAGACAGAACTGGGTACAGGGAAACCATTTCAGAGGCTATTACAAAAGAGGAGAGATGTTGATGCCTGAGTTAAGGCAGTGGGAATGAAATTAGAATACATGTATATAAGGAATTAAGAACTTGGTGCCTGACTGAAGGATATATGAAGGCTGATGAGAAGAAGGAATCTAGGATGATCCTCAGTTTTCTTACTGCCTTGGGTGGTTGAGATTTAAAAGCCATTCCCTGAGCTGGGGAACTCAGAATGAGGAACAGGTTTGAGGGGGAAAATGATGAGTTCGATTTTGAACAGTTGAAATCTGAAGCACCTTTGGACTGTCCAAGAGGAATTACTCCATAAGCAACCAGCAATTTTATTCTGCTGCTGTGAAGAAAGTAGGGTTAGATAGTTTTGGAGGTCATCAAGTGCAGAGGTGGTGGTTTTAATTAAGGCATGAGTGAGACTGCCCCAGGAGAATATGTGGAGTGAGAAGGGGGAGCAGGACAGAATCTCAGAAATACACACATGTGAGGGTGAAGGATGGGGGCAAAAAAGATGAGCAGCAGGAAAGATGGCGGGGAACCAGGGGAAATACTGCATTCTTGTTGTGCCCTCTTGTGGCGGTATGAGTTTCTCTCTCAGAATAAATTTCCCCTCTCCTGTCTTCAGTCTCCTCTGTCCCTGACTGTTTTGGACCAGTAATTTCCAGCTCCACTCTATCTGTGACTGGGGCTACCAAGTCGTGTGGTGGTTCACCTTGTGATTCATCCAGCCTGGCATTTCCCATGATGTACTCTGTATAGAAGTTAAATAAGCAGGGTGACAGTATACAGCCTTGACGTACTCCTTTCCCAATTTGGAACCAGTCCATTGTTCCGTGTCCGGTTCTAACTTTTGCTGCTTGGCCCACGTACAGGTTTCTCAAGAGACAGGAAAGGTAGTCTGGTACGCCTATCTGTTTAAGAATTTTCCACGGTTTGTTGTGATCCACACCATCAAAGGCTTTCAAGTAGTCAATGAAGCAGAAGTAAATGTTTTTCTGGAACTCCTTTGCTTTCTGTTTTTCTGGAACTCCTTTGCTTTCTCCGTGATCCAACAAATGTTGGCAATTGATCTTTGTTTCCTCTGCCTCTTCAAAACCCAGCTTGTAAATCTGGAAGTTCTTGGTTCACGTACTGCTGAAGCCTATCTTGAAGTATTTTGAGCATAACTTGCTAACATGTGAAATGAGTGCAATTGTACAGTAGTTTGAACATTTTTTGGCATTGTCCTTTTTTGGGATTGGAATGAAAACTGACTTTTTCCAGTCCTGTGGCCACTGCTGAGTTTTCCAAATTTATTGACATATTGAGAGTAGCACTTTTAACAGCATCATCTTTTAGGAAATAGCTCAGCTGTCAACTCGACTAGCTTTGTTTGTAGTAATGCTTCCTAAGGCCCACTTCACACTCCAGGATGTCTACTGTCCAGCTCTAGGTGAGTGACCACACTATTGTGGTTATCCAGGTCGTTAAGACTTTTCTTGTATAGTTCTTCTGTGTATTCTTGCCACCTCTTCTTAATCTCTTCTGCATTTGATTTAGGTCATACCTGAATGGCCTAATGGTATTCCCTAAATTCTTCAATTTAAGCCTGAATAATAAGGAACTCATGAACTGAGCCACAGTCACTTCAGGTCTTGTTTTTGCTGACTGTACAGAGCTTGTCCATTTTCAACTGAAAAGAACATAATCAATCTGATTTCAGTATTGACCATCCATGTATAGAGTCATCTTTTGGAAAAGTTGGAAAAGTGTTGTTGGAAAAGTCTTTGCTGTGACCAGCATATTCTCTTGACAAAACTCTGTTACCCTTTGCTATATTCCCTGTGTTTTACAATATATCCTTGTAGCTTATTCACTTTAGGGTTAGTTTCAACCTCTTAAATCCCTACCTCTATCTTGCCCCTCCCCTTTCCCTCTCCCCACCAGTAATCACTGGTTTGTTCTCTATATCTGTGAGTTTGTTTCTTTTTTGCTACAGTCACAAGTTTGTTTTATCTTTTAGATTCCATGTATAAGTGATATCATAGAGTATTTGTCTTTCTAACTTCACTTAGCACAGTATACTCCAAGTCTATCCATGTTGCTGCAAATGGCAAGGTTTCATGCTTTTCTTTGACTGAGTAGTATTCTGTTGAATATATGTGTGTATATATATATATATATATGAATATTTATATATATATGTGTGTGTGTATATATATGTGTGTATGTATATATATATATAAAACTTCTTTGCTGATGGACACTTTGGTTGCTTCTATATTTTGGTAATTGTAAATAATACTGCTATGGATAAAAACTATTATATATAGAATGAATAGCAACAAGGTCCTACTGTATAGCACAGGGAACTATGTTCAATATCTTGTGATAAACCATAATGGAAGAAAATATTTTTAAAAGAAGGTTTATATTTGTATAACTGAATCACTTTTTTTACAGCAGAAATTAACATTGTAAATTAACTATACTTCAATAAAAATAAATTGAAAAAATTAATAAAAATAAATAATGCTGCTATGAACATTGAGGTCCATGTACCTTTTTGAATGAATGTTTCCATTTTCTTTGGATATGTACACAGGAATAGAGTTGCTGAATCACATGGTAGTTCTTAGGTTTAGGTTTTTTTGAGGAGCTTCCATAGTGTTTTCCATAGTGACTGCACCAATATACATTTCCACCAACAGTGTGAGAAGCTTCCCTTTTCTCTACATCCTCACCTACATTTTTTACTTGTATTCTTTTTCATGATAGCTGTTCTGACAGGTGTGAGGTGATAGACCTCATTGTGATATCTCATTGTAGTTTTGATTTGCATTTCTCTGGTGATTAGCAGTGCTGAACATATTTTCATGTGCCTGTTGGCCACCTGTATGTCTTCGTCAGAAGAATGCCTGTTCAGGTCTTCAGCCTGTTTTTTGTTGAGTTGTTTGTTTTTGATACTGAGTTGTACGAGCTTTTTATAGTTTGGATATTAACCCCTTGTTGGTTGAGTCATTTGCAAATATTTTCTCTGGTTCTGTAGGTTTTCTTTTGGTTTCATTTATGGTTTCCTTTGCTGTGCAAAAGCTTTTAAGTTAATTAGGTCCCATTTGTTTATTTTTGCTTTTTCTTTTTTCTTTAGGAGACAGATCCAAGAAAACATTATTTATGATTTATATCAAAGAATGTTCTATGTTCTCTTCCAGGAGTCTTTTGGTTTCAGGTCTTACCTTTAGGTTTTTAATCCATTTTGAGTTTACTTTTGTCTATGGTGTGAGAAAACGTTCTGATCTCATTATTTTACATGTAGGTGTCTAGTGTTCCCACTACTACTTTTGTTGATGAGACTATCTATTCTCCAGTGTATATTCTGGTCTCTTTTGTCATAGAATAATTGAAGATAGATGCTTGGGTTTGTGTCTGGGCTTTCTATCTGTTCCATTGATCCATGCCACTACCATACTGTTTTGATTACTATAGATTTGTAGTATAGTCTGAAGTCTTAGAGGATGATACTTGCAATACTCTTTTTTTCTCAAGATTTGTTTGACAGTTTGGGGTCTTTTGTGGTTCCATGTAAAATTTAGGATTATTTATTCCAGTAGTATGAAATATGTCATGGGTATTTTGATAGGAATTGCATTAAATCTATAAATTGCTTTGGATAGAACAACCATTTCAACAGATTAATTCTTCTAATCCAAAAGCAGGGAATATCTTTCCCTTTTTTGGTATCATCTCCAATTTCTTTCATCAGTGTTTCATAGTTTTCATTTTTTTACATAATTAATATTTATACAATTTTCACACAACAGTAGAATACAAATTCTTTTCAAGTTCCCATAGACTATAAGTTAGGAGACACTGGAACATATCCAGGGACATAAAACAAGCTGCAAAAGTTGCATGGTCTAAATGTGTTGAAGTCCTACAGAGTCTGTGCCTTTATCACTGTGGAATTATTTTAGAAACCAATATCAAAAGATATTTGGAAATAGCCCACATATTTTCAAGTGCAATGTGACATTTACCAAGAGAGATCTTTGACTTAGCCACTGAAAGCCTCAATAAAATTAGAAGACTGAAAACACACAGAGGGTGATTGCAAAGAGGAAATGAGAAATTAATATCAGAGATTTTTTTAAAACCTCATGTATTTTGAAATTAACTGTCCACTTTTAAATGATGGGTGTGAAGAAGCCATAACAAGGGAAATTAGAAAATACTTGTAACAGAATAAAAATGAAGAGAGAATTTACCAGAATTTGTTGCAGGCAGCTGAAGTTGCTCAATGCAACTAAATACAATGTGGTATCTGGAATGAGGTATGAAAGAAAATAGTGGACACTAGCATAAAATTTTGTGAAGTTTGAACAAAATCTGCACTTTAGTTAATAATATGGTATCACATGTTAATTTTCTGTTTTTTTAAAACAATATAGTATTTATTTATATTCTCAGAATTGAATTAGAAATTTCAAGCCTCATTAACAAATTTTTTTAATCACTAAGGTAATAAACTTTCTAGACATTTAGCTGTAATACTAGATGCCAAAGTACATGGTACTATATCAAAGTTTTGAGTGAATATAAATTACAGATTTAGCATTCTATTCATATTAATTCAAACAAGTGGAATCAAGATGTCATAAACTTTTTAGCTAGGCAAAAATTAATGAGTTTTCTAAAATATATATTATACATGCTATATATATATATGTGTGTGTGTGTGTGTGTGTGTGTGTGTGTGTGTGTATACAAAAGCTTTTCTACTATGCTTAAAAAGGGCTTGAGCAGCAGCTTCTGTAGCTCAATCCCAGAAAAATAAACGACCCAATCAAAAAATGGGCCAAACAACTAAACAGACATTTCTTCAAAGAAGACATACATAGATGGCTAACAAACACATGAAAAGATGCTCAACATCACTCATTATCAGAGAAATGCAAATCAAAACCACAATGAGATACCATCACATGCCAGTCAGAATGGCTGTAATCAAAAAGTCTACAAACAATAAATGCTGGAGAGGGTGTGGAGAAAAGGGAACCCTCTTACACTGTTGGTGGGAATGCAAACTAGTACAGCCACAATGGAGAAAAGTGTGGAGATTCCTTAGAAAACTGGAAATAGAGCTGCCATACGACTCAGCAATCCTACAGCTGGGAATACACACCGAGGAAACCAGAATTGAGAGAGACACATGTACCCCAATGTTCATCGCAGCACTATTTATAATAGCCAGGACATGGAAGCAACCTAGATGTCCATAGGCAGACGAATGCATAAGAAAGCTGTGGTACATATACACAATAGGATATTACTCAGCTATTAAAAAGAATGCATTTGAATCAGTTCTGATGAGGTGGATGAAACTGGAGCCTATTGTACAGAGTGAAGTAAGTCAGAAAGAAAAACACCAACACGGTATATTAACGCATATGTATGGAATTTAGAAAGATGGTCATGATGACCCTGTAAGCAAGACAGCAAAAGAGACACAGATGTAAAGAACAGACTTTTGGACTCTGTGGGAGAATGCGAGGGTGGGATGATTTGGGAGAATAGCATTGAAACATGTATATTATCATATATGAAATAGATCACCAGTCCAGGTTTGATGCATGAGACAGGGTCCTCAGGGCTGGTGCACTGGGATGACCCTGAGGGATGGGATGGGGAGGGAGGTGGGAGAGGGGTTCAGGATGGGGAACACATGTAAACCCAGGGCTGATTCATGTCATTGTATGGCAAAAACCACTACAATATTCAATACTGTAAAGTAATTATACTCCAATTAAAATAAATAATTTTTTTAAAGAAGGGCTTGAGAAAGAACAACAACAAAGATGGAGAAACTGGAAAACATAAACTAGGTGAAATGGGAGCACTGAATAAGAAATAGAAAAAGTTTAAAAATTCGAAGTAAAAGATCATCATATAGACTAATTGTTTTTAAACATGGCTGCTCATTAAAAACACATTTGGAGCTTTGGAGAAAAAAGCAATACCTGGGCATTTGTGTTTTTCAGAAATTTCCAAGATAATTTTGATATACGTCTGGAATTTAAAAAGTGATTATGGGCTTTTCTATTAAATGGTGGTTTAAATGATATAGAATTACATTATTTTCTGTTGATCAATCTTGATACAATGGTATTTAGCAAATAATACTTACATAATTACAATAGTAAAAGATGTTTATCAATTTTCACATTCAATAGCCAGACAAAAAATAAAAGATAATTATAATTGCAAGTCATAATGGAGATATGATTAAACTAACATCCCGTGGACAGAGGAGCCTGGCAGGCTACAGTCCATAGGGTCACACAGAGTCAAGACTGAAGCAACTTAGCATGCATGAATATAAAATAATTATATACAGTTTGGTGGGTTAAGTGATGTGATGAGTGGAAGTACATACATGCGCCTGTTTTCATCTACTCAGCCTGTCTTTGTCTTTTGGTTGATGCATTTAATCCATGCACATTTAAGGTAATTTTATATATGCATGATCCTATTACCACTTTATTATTTTGGGTTTATTTCCTGTTGGTCTTTTCCTTCTCTTGTGTTGCCTGCCTAGAGAAGTTCCTTTAGCATTTGTTGTAAAGCTGGTTTGATGATGCTGAATTCTCTTAACTTTTGCTTGTCTGGAAAGCTTTTGATTTCTCTGTCAAATCTGAAGGAGAGTCTTGCTGGGTAGAGTATTCTTGGTTGTAGGTTCTTCTCTTTCATCACTTGAAATATATCATGCCATTCCCTTCTGTATAGTTTCTGTTGAGAAATCAGCTGATAACCTTATGGAAGTTCCCTTGTAGGTTATTTGTTGTTTTTCCCTTGTTGCTTTTAGTGTTTAATTTTTGTCTTTACTTTTCATTAGTTTGATTACTACGTGTCTTGGTGTGTTCCTCCTTGGATTTATCCTGTCTGGGACTCTGTGCCTCCTGGACTTCGTTGACCATTTCTTCCCATGTTAGGCAAGTTTTCAGCTATTATCTCTTCAAATATGTTCTTGAGTCCTTTCTTTCTTTCTTCTCCTTCTGGGACCCCTAAAATGTATTGTTGGTGTAATAATGTTGTACCAGAGGTCTCTTAGGCTGTCTTCATTTTCTTTCATTCTTTTTGCTGTATTCTGTTCTTCAGCAGTGATTTCTACCATTATGTCTTCCAGGCTGTGATTTCCACCATTCCGTCTTCCAGGTCACTTATCCATTCTTCTGCCTCAGTTATTCTGCTGTTGATTCCTTCTGGCGTGTTGCTCATCTGTTTGCTTGTTCTTTAGTTCTTCTAGGTCTTTGATAAACGTTTCTTGCACTCTCTCCATTCTTTTTCCAAGATCCTGGATCATCTTCACTATCATTACTTTGAATCATTTTTCTGGAAGGTTGCCTCTCTCCACTTTTTTAGTTGTTTTTCTGGGACTTTATCTTTTGTCCCTTGAGCTGGGACATAACCCTCTGCTTTTTCATTCTGATTAGCTTTCTTTGATGTGGTTTTAATTCTAACAGCTGCAGGAATATAGTTCTTGCTTCTTCTGTCTGCCTTCTGGTGGATGAGGCTAAGATTCTTATGTAAGCTTCTTAATGGGAGGGACTGGCAGTGGAAAAAACTGGGTCTTGCTCTGATGGCATGCTCAGTAAAACTTTAATCCAATTATTTGATTATGGATTGAATTGTGTTCCCTCCCTGTTAGTTGTTTGGCTTGAGGTGACCCAGCCCTGGGTCCAGGGCTCTATGGTTGGGTTCATGGTGACATCCAAGAGGGATTACACCAAGGGACACCTTCTAGGACTGCTGCTGCCAGTTTTCCCATCCCCACAGTGAGACACTACTGACCTATGCTTCCACAGAAGACCCTCCAACACTAGCAGGTAAGTCTGGTTCAGTCCCCTGTGGGATCATTGCTCCTTTCCCTTGGGTCTTAGTGCATACAAGATTTTGTTTGTGCCCTCTAAGAGTGGAGTCTTTTGTTCTCCCAATCCTGTGGAAGTCCTGTAATCAAATCCCACTGGCCTTCAAAGTCAGATTCCCTGGGAATTCCCAGCCCCTTTTCTGGATCTCCAGTCTGGGAAGCCTGACTTGGGGCTCAGAACTTTCACAACAATGGGAGAACTACTTTGGTATTATTATTCTCCAGTTTGTGGGTTGCCACCTGGTAGGTACAGAATTTTATTATATCATGATTGTGCCCCTCCAACCATCTTGTTGAGGCTTTTTCTTTGTCTTTGGACGTGGGGTATCTTTTTGGTGGATTCCATTGTCTTCTCATCAATGATAGTTCAACAGCTAGTTGAGATTTTGGTGCTTTCACAGAAGATAAGCACACATCCTTCTACTCCACCATCTCAAAGCCATAGTGCTTTATAGTTTAGAGTATAGGTCTTTCACTTTCATAGTTATGTTTATTCCTAAGTATTTTACTCATTTCAGGGCTCATCAATGACTGTCATTTTATTATATAATTGGAATTTTTTTAAGCTTTGGGCTTCAGAAAGGTTTTGGTATATGTGCTGTGCTTGACTTTCCTTAGGTATTCTTATTACTCTTCAGTTAGGTTTCACATATCTTGTTCAGCAGTTTTGTTTTATTTTTCTTTGTTTACTGAGACATGTTTTATATGTGTATTTGTTTTTATGATCACTATTGGCGCCAATGTAGGCTGTAGAGGGTATATTTAGGTCAGTACCACTAGAACACCCAGCTATGTACAAGTATGAAAAATGTTTCTATGCAAAAAAGATCACATGTAAAGTCCAGTCTGCTTTATTTCCAGAGAACAGTTCTTTACAACACAAATTGTCCTAGGGCAAAAACTGAAAATTCCATCATTTGGCCCTACTTACCTTGGACACAAATTGTACTCTGAAATGGTGTTGTTTCAGTAATAGAAGACAAGCACAGTATTTAAGTTTGTATGCAAGGGCTTGAAAGCTAACACAAAGCTAGCTAGCAAAAGGGGAAAAAATAGCCAAAATGACTGTTAGGTCTGAATTTCCAGAGAACTTGTTAACAAGAACATCCTATCAGAGTAAATTCTAGTTGTTTATTAAAAGGTTTTTTTACGCCTTAAGAAATGATTCACTGATGTACAATCTGTCTTACTTTAACAAGGCTTCCATACATTTAGATGAATATTAACTTGCTAATATCTCACATACAGGTTTGTCATCCTATCCCAGGAAAGAGTTATTTTGGTTATGCTCTAGTAAGACTTTATCAGTGTGGCCAAGGAACATAGATCCAGTTGGTGCTTAGCTCCCACCATCCTGATTAATTAAGTAACACCTACTGTACTATAGTATCTCTATCCCTTAAGAATTTGAACTCCCTAGTCCAGGGCAATTGGAAGTCTAGTGGCGGTGGACGTAAAGTTTCATGTTTAGATTTAATCTTCAGTTCAGTTCAGTTCAGTAGCTCAGTCGTGTCCGACTCTTTGCAACCCCATGAACGCAGCACTCCAGGCCTCCCTGCCCATCACCAACTCCCGGAGTCCACACAAACCCATGTCCATTGAGTTGGTGATGCCATCCAGCCATCTCATCCTCTGTCGTCCCCTTCTCCTCCTGCCCTTAATCCTTCCCAGCATCAGGGTCTTTTCAAATGAGTCAGCTCTTCGCATCAGGTGGCCAAAGTATTGGAGTTTCAGCTTCAACATCAATCCTTCCAATGAACACCCAGGACTGATCTCCTTTAGGATGGACTGGTTGGATCTCCTTGCATTCTCTTGACTAGACAGACCTTTAATTGCTGCCAAGTATTTGTCTTAAGTGCTAATCAAAAACAAACTGCACCTAGAAACTTGTTCATGTTAAAAGATGGATAAAGCCAGTAAAGAATTTATGTGATTTCAGTGGTCTGCATCATGTAGGAATTGTAAGGGATCAGTACATGACATCCAGTCCCATCACTTTGTGGCAAATAGATGGAGAAACAGTGACAGACTTTATTTTTTTGGGGCTCCAAAATCACTGCAGGTGGTGACTGCAGCCATGAAATTGAAAGATGCTTACTCCTTGGAAGGAAAGTTATGATCAACCTAGACAGCATATTAAAAAGCAGAGACATCACTTTGCCAACAAAGGTGTGTCTAGTCAAGGCTATGTTTTTTCCAGTGGTCCAGATATTTCTCCTCAACACACTAGACATATAACTCATTTCTTCTCCCATGGGCAGAAAAGCAGGAGTGTTAGTCTAGTTGAAGTTCTTCCACATGGAAACATGAGAAGTAAAGGTTAAGTGTCCCATCTAACATAGCTCAGTGATATATTCAGTATTGCCATTTACTTGAAACTGTCTATCCTCTTCAGTACCAAAAATATCACAATTTTGCTTTTAGGTTCACACAAAAAAAGCTATTGGGCTATTTTGGGAAGACTAAAGTATAGTGCAAATAATTGCATAGTATCATATTAAAGTCATGTCAATGGAACATTTCAAAACTTCATCTAAATGCAGTAACAAAACATGAAGAAATGCTTCTTAAAGGCAAATGTACTGAAAGAAATCCATTCGCAACTAACTATCAAGTGGGAACTCTAAATATTTTAACTTTTGAGCAAGATATGTTCTTCTGGTTACTAAAGCTCTGAAATGAGGCTTCAAGTAAGAAATTTCCCTATTATATTTGCCTTCATGTAATATCCTCATATTGGGAGAGTTGTGGTATGGGGGTAGGAGAGAAGAGAAAGGAAGGGGAAGAAAGAAGAAATGAGAAAGTTTGCAGTGGATTGGCACCATGTATAAAATTGTGGATGATCTGAGCTATGTATTTGATGCAGAAATGGGAAAAGTATTGAGTGACAGTGGGATAGTGTGGTGGTGCAGTGCCAGGGTTTGTGTGATCATGGTGGCAGTGGGGACAATGTGAATAGTGGAGGATGGTATGAAATCACTGGAAATGAAGTTGGGCAATGTGAATGATAGTGACAGGACAAGATCAGAATGTATGTGATAATGATAGTTAGGGACACAGTGTATGTCATATTGTGGAAGATGAGAATTGTGCATGTGAATGGATGTGTGAAAGAGTAGGGTAGGAGAGACAACAGTGAGAAAGGACATGAAGTTAATGAGACATTGAGACCTTTGTGTGTTTGAAAATGTGGATGGGGCATTTCAAGCAATAATAAGAGGATGTAGACAGTGGATGGAATGGGGAAAATGTAGTGTGATGGTAGAAGATAGGTACATGGTGGAAATGATACGGTTAGGGCATTTGTATGCTTGTATGTGATGCTGGGGGCAGTGAGAAGTGTTACCAATTTGTGGGGGCAGATAGTGAGCATGCCTGACAGCAGAGAATGATAACATGATCATTTGGAGCATGGAAATCATGAGTGTCTGAGTGGGGTTGTTGAATAAAGTGTATGTTGGGAAAATGCAGTTTCTGACTGTCAGTGAGGAATGGCACAAGTATGTGTGTGAGGACGGAGGTGATGTGGATATTCATTGTGAGTGTGTATGATATGGAGATGACATGAGCATGTGGGAAAGGAGTTTTGGAGGATGATGGAGGTTTTATAGTGGGGATGTGGACTGTATGTGTGATAGTAGGTGTGGATAGGCACTGTGTGATAGTGTAGGGATTGAGTAATGGTAGATGTGACTGTGAGTGATGGAGATGGTGTGTGTGATAATGTAAGTTGATTAGAGGTAGTCGTATTTGACAGTGGGTATTGTGATACTGTATGGACTCTTGTGTGTATGATAATACAGGACAGAACAATGTATGTGCAGAAATGGGAGTAGTAATGACAGTTGTGTGTTAGTATGAGAGTTTAGAGAATTGGGATAGTATATGGAGATCATAAATTACAGTAATTATCATATAAGTCATAGAAGGAATAATGTATGAATGAGATAGTATGTTAAAGACTGTGTATGTTTGTCAGAGAGAGATTTAATGTTTTGTGATAGACATTTGAAACTGCATTTGGGTATGAGTAACAGTGATCTGAAAAATAAGTTGCTTATAGGGGATAGCTTTATCTTACCCAAAACAAATCCAATGGTATAAAGTCCAAGATTTCCATGATTTTCATCAATATCTTAGCTACCACATATTTTATTGTTTGTTGTTCCATGACCTTTACTTAGCATGTTGTTCCCATCATAGTTGCCCAATGACTGCTGCAACTGTATGTTCCAGGTAGGAAGATGAGGAAGAGGAGAAGGCAAAACATCTTGTCAGTAGAGTTATTCTCCTTTATACAAAGCTTTCCCCCAAATCCTACCCAACAATTTCCACCTACATCCAGTGTCCAGTGGACAGATCTGTGACACATGACCAACAGTATCTGCAAGGTTGTCTGGGAAATATAAGTTTAGCATTGGGAACATTATCACCCATAATAAAAAAAGTTTTATCTAAATAAGAAAAGATGTTGGGTAGGATACAGCCGGTAGACAAAGAGAGGTTGAAGATATAGAAGAGAAGGTATAATTAATAGACTAAAATATCAGATGTGAGAGATGCAGGATTCAGGGTACTATATAATTGGCATAATTTGAGATGCTTGGGATAATGTTGTGGTAGGCAAAAATAAACATATTTTCTCTATCATCATTGAATTTTACTATCTTGTGAAGAAGGCAGACACATTAATCACAAACCAAAATTTTGTGAAGTTGATACTCCTGTGGAGGGGAAGTACATGGTTCTCTGAATGGGTTTAAAGAGAGGCTGATATACTCAGGGAGGTCAAAGACAGAGGAAGTGATGATTGAGCCGAGATCTGAAGGCAGAGTCAGAGTTAACTGGATGAAAGATGATGGATCGTTGGGATGGGGGAAAAGTGTTCCCAAAAGAGGAAACAAGATAAACAAGGGCATTTGTGCACTGTTTTTTAAAAAAAAATTAACTTTAATTTAGAATTTTGCTATTGTTATGTCTTCAAGTTCACTAATCTTTTTCTAGTTAATTCCATCCAGTGTTTTTTTTTTCCATTTATTTTTATTAGTTGGAGGCTAATTACTTTACAATATTGTAGTGGTTTTTGCCATACATTGAAATGAATCATCCAGTATATTTTAAAATTTCAGTTATTATGGTTTTAACCACTAAACCTGTGATATGCATCTTATTAATTATATATCATTTCTCTACTTAACATGACCATTGTTTGCTCTAGCCTTTTGGTCATATGGAAAAAATATATGTTATCTGCTAAATATAGCATCTATATAAGTTCTGCGTCAGTTTGGATTGATTTTTTTTTTCTCCTCATGATGGATCATGTTTTTTGTTTCTTCATATGCCTGGATTTTTTTTTAATTGGATGCCAGACATAATGAACTCCACTTTTTGATAAAATTTTGCTATAAATGTTTATCTTTGGGTGCTATTTTTGTATTATTACACATCTTCTTGAGCTTTATTACAAGAAGCAGTTACTTCGAAGCAGTTAAATCTTTTTCAAGCCATGCTTTTAAGATTGATTAGGCAGGACCACGACAGTGTTTGCTGAATTATCCCAGTGTACTGAAGCAAGACCCGTTTGAATAACCCATGCCTCAGGAATTATGAGTTTTTTTGCTCTGAATGGTGGGAACAGGTATGATCCACAGACCTGTTTGAGCTTCTGACACTTGTTCCCTCTAATACTTTCAGGTGGTTCTTCTCCTAGCCTTGTATGATTTCTTTAAGTGCATTCACTAATCAGTACTCTCCTGAATATTTTATGGCAATCCTTTAAAGGTTTTTTGAGTGCTCCCTAAGTGCAGCTTTCTCCTTTTTAGTATTCTCTGAACTCCAACCACCTTGGTCTTTTCTGGTCTTATCCTTGTCACCTAATAGAATCCTCTGAGGCTTGACTGCATTCTCCCTCATTGTACCACAAACTGGAAACTCCCCCAAATTGTAAAGGTTTACCTCATTTTCCTTTATCTCTTAGGGATCACTGTTTTTCACTTCCCGCTGTCTAGTGTCTTAAAAAATATATATATTTCACATTTTTGGTCCTGTCTTTTTAAGTGTTTTTGTCAGGTTGGAGTGTAAATCGAGTCTCCAGCTTGCCTCCCAGGAAGCTATGTGGAGGAGACTTGTTAAAGAATTCTTTACTTTCTTTCCATTTTTGTTTCCATTTCCTTTTGCTCTTCTTCATTATTCTTCTGCTCTTCTCCTTTAAGCTGGTTGATTTCTTCGCTGCTGCTATGTATCAGATATAAGTGATGGCTGTACTTTAAAATTTGTGTTATCAGATAAAGAGAAAGAGCCTGATCAAGAAAAAGAACTTTATTCGAAATCAAGGATTGGAGGAAGATTTTGGATCATAGGGAATGTGACCACACATTTCAAGGGTCACTCTTCATGACTCTGAATTTAAGGAGCTTCTGAGTGTAAAGACAGGTTAAAGAGGCAGATTAACCTCCTGTCAAAGGATAGATGTTTAAGCCTTGGAATAGATACAGAATTGGCTCCCAACCAGAGAGCTTCCAAGACTATAGTAAGTGTTAGAGTAACTGTGCTCTAATCTCAGACACTGTCTTACATTAGGATAAATCCATACATAAGACAGAGAGTCCATGATGTGGGTCACATGATTATAGCTTCAGTCCAACTGCGGAGATCATAAGTTACCAAGAAGGTCATGATGGTGAGAAAACATGTGCAAATAGCATTGAAGAGCCTTTAACCAGACCTCAGATATTGCTAACACCAGAAAATTCATCAGCAGAAATAAACCTTATGAATGTAGTGATCATGGCTGATCTTTTGCCCAGAGTTCAGATATTACTCAGCATCGCTAGCCATCAGTTCAGTTCAGTTGCTCAGTCGTGTCTGACTCTTTGCAAACCCATGGACTGCAGCATGCCAGGCTTCCCTGTCCATCACCAACTCCTGGAGATTACTCAAACTCATGTCCATCGAGTCAGTGATGCCATCCAACCACCTCATCCTCTATCGTCCCCTTCCCCTGCCTTCAGTCTTTCCCAGCATCAGGGTCTTTTCTAATGAGTCAGTTCTTCGTATCAGGTGGCCAAAGTATTGGAGTTTCAGCTTCAGTATCAGTACTTCCAATGAATATTCAGGACTGATTTCCTTTAGGATAGACTGGTTGGATCTCCTTGCAGTCCAAGGGACTCTCAAGAGTCGTCTGCAACACCATAGTTTAAAAGCATCAATTCTTTGGCACTCAGCTTACTTTATAGTCCAACTTTCACATCCATACATGACTACTGGAAAAACAATAGCTTTGACTAGATGGACCTTTGTTGGTCAAGTAATGTTTCTGCTTTTTAATATGCTGTCTAGGTTGATCATAGCTTTCCATCCAAGGAGCAAGCGTCTTTTAATTTCATGGCTGCAGTCACTATCTGCAGTGATTTTTGGAGCCCCCAAAAATAGTTTCTCACTGTGTACATTGTTTCCCCATCCATTTGCCATGAAATGATTGGACCGGATGCCATGATCTTAGCTTTCTGAATGTTGAGTTTTAAGCCAACATTTTCACTTTCCTCTTTCACTTTCATCAAGAGGCTCTTTAGTTCTTCTTCACTTTCTGCCATAAGGGTGGTATCATCTGCATATCTGAGGTTACTGATATTCCTTTGACATATTAATTATAATGTATTAAATTCCCTAGTAATTCCAATAGTTCTATCATATTTGAGTCTGATGCTTGCTTTGTCTCTTCAAACTTTTTCTTCTTGCCTTTTGGTGTGCCTTGTAATTTTTGTTGAAAGCTGGACAAGTAATAGTAACTTAGAGAAGGGGGCCTCTATTGTGAAGATTCATGTTCCTCTTACTAGGAGTTGGGCTTTGTTTGTTTAGCAATAGGTGGCAGAGGCTTCATATTCCTTTTGTGTCCTTGATTTTGTCTCCTGTCTTGACTTTGGGCTCCTTATAAAGTCTCTGCTTGCAGCTCATTCAGATATAATCCATTATAATATACTTGAGCCCTGTTGGTATGGTGGTAGGTGCTCTCTTGCACAGTTGTGTCCAACTCTTTACAGTCCCATGAACTGTAGCCCGGCAGGGTCCTCTGCCCATGGAATTTTCCAGGCAAGAATACTGGAGTGGGGTGCCATTTCCTACTCCAGGGGATCTTCCCAACCCAGGGATCAAACCCACATCTTTTAAATCTCCTGCATTGGCAGGTGGATTCTTTACTACTGAGCCACCTGTGAAGCCCAAGGTATGGTATGGTATGGGGGAAAGGGAGTGTTTTGTAATATTCCAATTATATTTCAGCGTTTTAGTGGGCCTGTGACTCTGGCCTATGGCCTTTATAAGTATTTCTATTTGTTTAGTCCTCCCCTGCCCCCACCCCTACCACCCCTTCTTTGCCACACACACACCTTAGGTGAGACAAGAAAGGTAGAGAGGGGCTGGAACAAGGCTCTGGTAGTTTTTCCTCTTGAAAAGTAGGACTTTGTTACGGAGAAGGATCTGTGCATATTTCACAAGTATAATCACAAAGACTCTTCCCCTGCTTCTGCTGGGGCCATAGCGGGGGGATCTTTCTCAGATCTTGACTATGAGAACCTGGTGAGATTCCTGAAATAAAGCCCATGAAAGTGTGCTTCCCCAACAGGACTACCACTCCCAAGAGTTTCTCACTCTCGTTTTAGTCCACATTCAGCCACTCGGAGTTTGTCACATTTTCATTTACGAGTTCCTACAAGTTTATGGCTCTAGTGTCTTCTGCCTTAGGTAAGCAGATCTTATTTGTGACCCTTGATTTGCCTGTTCTTCAGTATTTCAGGATGGTGATTTGCTCTGAAACCTCATTTTTCTGTTGAGTACAAGAAAAGTCATTGACTGTTAGTTTGTTTAGCTTTTTTGTTGTTCGCACTTATTTTCAGGACTGTCTCTAGCCTCACAATCATTGTTTTGTGAAGAAATGCAAATAAAGAGTCAGTTGATATTGTGGGTTCCTGGAAAAAAAAGGAGAACTCTAGACCCTGTATTCTAGCGATGGGAAGAAACCCCAGATAGGTTTGTGAGATCCTCTAGCAGTGTGGCCTTGTGTCTCACTTCCTGGGAAAGGCCAGGAAGAGGATGAGAACAAGACTACAAAATAGAAATGGTTGTGTGGTGTCTGTAGGCATTCTGAGCTTTGGGTCTCCTCACATAGTTTCTCTCAGCTCAGGATATCATGGAAGTATAAGAAGAGTATGTTCATCAAAGACAGCCTCACAGAGATGAAAAATCCTGAGCATATGATAGGAGTAGCAGGGTATTTCCCATGTATATGAGCGGAATATGACACCCTCAGAGAGAGTGAGACCCCATCAGGGCTTTGTGGTAGAAACTGAGGCTCAACTCAACAGCTACCTGCTTGGACAAACAATGGCAAACCAAATAGGACATCATATCATGCCGGCATGTGTATATGATACCCAACATATATTGCCCATCCTGATGTTTTGACACTGAGATACCATAATTTAGACACAACCCCAATAAATGAGGTGAGGAGAACTTCACATTGCTGGAGTTGAGTTTCAGTCACTCAGTAGATTGGGAACTTGACAGAATTCAAGCTAAATTGCAGAGAAAAAACTTGCATTTCTTGCATACCTGATTTGTCAGATGATATCCATACCTGATGAAGAACCAGCAGCAGAAAGTATGTGATAAATGCTGAGTGTGTGCATGCTAAGTCACTTCAGTTGTGTCCAATTCTTTGTGATCCTATGGACTATATAGCCTGTCAGGCTCCTCTATCCAACGCATTCTCCAGGCAAGAATACTGGATTTTGTTGCCATGCCCTCCTCCAGGGGATCTTCCTGACCCAGGGATCAAACCCATATCTCTCTATGTCTCCTGCATTGGCAGGAGGTTACTTTACTACTAGCACCAGCTGGGAAGCCCTATATATGCTGAGTATCACAGACAAATTTATGCTATTCAAAACATGGGCCACGTGGCTCTTATTGATTGAAAACCACAGTGGTCTTACCTCCAGGCAAGAGTGACATCATGTGAGAAATGACCCCTGATACTTTGATGAGTACCAAATATAAAGGGAACTAGGTATTTGAGGAGCAAAAAGAAAGAACTTCTAATATTAAGCATTCTTCTTTCTGCAGAGTGAAAGCTGCCATTAATGAAGTGTGATTCCACATCACTCCTCCTCCTCCACCTTTTCCCTCTTACTTCAGACACTTCTCTTTTCTCCCTAGTTATTTTCTCTACATTCTTCTTCTTTTTCTTCTTTCCTCTTGTTTATTTTCCTTTCTTTTTCATTTACCCCTAACCTGTTTTATCTCCTTCCATTTCTTTTACACACTCTTCCATCCTACGTCCCTTCTCCCTTCTGCATTCTACTTCCTTATTCTCTTCCTGCTTTTTCCATTTCAACTTAGTATCCATTGTTTCTCCATTCTCTTATTTCTCATTATCTTAATAATTCCATTTACTTGCAGTTGCTATTGTCATTAATTCTTTATTAGTTTTCCTTTTTCTTTTTTCCTTCCTTCCTTTTCTTTCTCTTATACCCTCTCTTTTCAACTTCTCTGTCTTCATTCCTCCCTCTCTTCATGCTTCTAACAACAAGGTGATAAAAAGTAAGAGAATAGAATGGAACCAAGGTGTACTTAAAATGGTACAATCAACAGGAATAGGATTTGGGAACAAGGCAGAAAGAAACATGAAAAACTATAAGTAAAATAAGAGGAATAAACTACTAAATATGATGTTTAAAAACTACTTATTAAAAAGCAACAAACATTCTAAATAGTGAAATGGTAAAATCATTTCAAGAAAAAGAAAGGGATATTACTTACTGAGATTATTACTTAATATCTTTTTTGATGTTTCACCAAGTCATCAAAATAACTGTAATATATAATGTAAATTCAGTTCAGTTCAGTCACTCAGTCATGTCTGACTCTTTGTGACCCCATGGACTGCAGCATGCCAGGCCTCCCTGTCCATCACCAACTCCCAGAGTTTACTCAAACTCATGTCCATTGAGTTGGTGATGCCATCCAGCCATTTCATCCTCTGTCATCCCCTTCTCCTCCCGCCTTCAGTCTTTCCCAGCATCAGGGTCTTTTCAAATGAGTCAGTTATTCGCATCAGGTGGCCAAAGTATTGGAGTTTCAGCTTCAACATCAGTCCTTCCAGTGAATATTCAGGACTGATTTCCTTTACAGAAAATGTAGTGTAATTTTTAATGTAAATTAAGTGATCAAATTATTTTTATAGTATGGTTTTGCATTAGAGATCTCAATAGTTATAATTTTTAAAAAAATACTTGAATTGGGGACTTAGACTTCCAGCAAGAAGGAATAAATGGTGTAGATGTACTCTTCCATGTTTGTCCCTGGGTGCATTCTATATAATCTAAACATGAAATCACCCTGAAAGTAGAAGATAAGATGGTGTGCTTTCTAGGGAGCTTAGATCCCAAACAATGGCATGGTGTGAGTTCTCTGGCTATGTAATTAGGAGCCCAGGTCTCTTCCAGTCAGGGCAGTATGCCTACAAGCTTAATATGGAGCTGGAACTCTCATTTATCCCTCAGTAACAAGGAGCCCCTCTCTCCCAGGTGTCAGTGGAGGCTGAGTGGGAACATGAATTTCTGCTCACATGTGATAAGCCAGAAGATTAAATAAGATTCAGATCCTTATAAGATGCAAAATATCTTGGATACAATTGAAAATCACTTGTCATATCAAGAAATATGATAATCACACCTTGAATGAGAGAAGACAGTCAATACACACCAACATCAAGATGATACAGATACTAGAATCATCTCCAAGGGTTTTTAAACAGCCATTATAAAGATGTTTCAATGAGCAACTGTTCATACAATACAGAAAGTCTTAGCAAAGAAGTAGAAAATCTCCAAAAGAAATAGAAGGTATAAGGAGCAATCAAAAAGAAATTTAGGAACTGAAAAATCCAAAGTCCAATAAATGAACTTAACTAATAATAAATGAACTCAGAAGTAGAATAAATAAAAAAATGAATTAGTGAACTTAAGGTGGAATGACAGAAAGTATCATATCTGACAGGGAAAAATAGACTGAAAACAAAAAATAAACAGAGCTTCAAGTATTTGTTGGACTACTGCAAAAGATCTAACATAGGTGTCATCATAGTCACAGAAAGAGAGGAGGAGGGGCTGAAAAATGTCTGAAAACTTCCCATGTTTGGGAAAAAGCATAATTGGATAGACCCAACATCATCAACCAACAGGATCTAATCGATATTTATAGAACACTCCCCCCAACAATGGCAGAATAACAAAAAAACTCTGATGAAGAAATGAAAGAGAATCAAAATAAAAGGAGAGAATGCCCACAGGTTGAATGCAGTTGCTATCAAAATTACAGTAAGATGCTTTGTGTGTGCGTGCCCTGTCATGTCCTACTCTTTGTGACCCCCATGGACTGTAGCCCACCAGGCTCCTCTGTGCATGGGATTTCACAGGCAAGAATACTGGAGCGAGTTGAAATTTCCTTCTCCAGGGGATCTTTCCAACCCAAGGATTGAACCCAAGATACTTTGTAGATATAAATTATTCCAAAAAGTATGGGAAAGCAGAAGAACTAGAATAACAGATAAAATAATTCTGAAAAAGAACAAAATTCTGTTCAACTTCAGGACTATTGTATAGCCACAGTAATCAAAACCATTGCGGTATTGATGGAGGAGTAGACACATAGACCAATGGAACAGGATAGAGAACTTGAGAAATAGCCTTACACAAGTATGGTCAACTGAGCTTTTACAAAGGTGCAAAAATTACTCAATGGGAGGATTATCTTTTCAACAAATTGTGCTGGAATGATAAGATGGATTTTTATAGCTCCTCCTCTCCCATCCCCCCAAATAAAACTCAACCTAGACCTCACATCTCATTCAAAATTTAAATCCAAATGGAAGATAGACTTCCATACAAAAGTTAAAACCACAAGACTTCTGGAATATAATACAGGATAAAATCTCCAGATCTTTAGGGCTTGTTCAAGAGTTCTTAGAAATGACACAGATCTTTAGAAGAGAAAAAAATCAATAAACTGGACTTTCTAAAAAATGTGCCATGTGACTCTCTTAAAGAGGATGAAGACAAAAGTTACAAACTGGGAGAAACCAGTTTGCAAACCATGTATCTGACAGGGGACTTATACATAAAATATATAAATTCTCAAGGCTCAACACTTAAAAAAAAAACCACAAGCAATTAAATTAGAAAACTGGGTAAAAGACATGAAGAAACATTGCACCAAAAAGGATATATCAATGGAAAATAGGCATGTTAAAAATATTCAACATCATTAACCATTAGGAAAATGTAAGTTATAACCACAATGAGTTATTATTTCACATCTATCAGAATGCCTAAAAAAATACAATGGGTGCTGGCAAGGATTTGGAGAAAATAGATCCACTCACACATTGATGCTGGGAATGTAAAATGATACAGTCACTGGGAAAGTTTGGCAAGATTCTTATAAACCTAACATGCTCTCATTACACAATCCAACAATTGCCCTCTTGGGCATTTATCCCAGAGAAATAAGAACTTATGTTCACAGAAGAAATTGTACACAAATGTTTACAGCAGCTTTATTCTAATAGCCCACACTGGAAACCACCTAGATGTACTTAAGTGGGTGAATGGTTAAACCAACTGTAGCACATCTATACCATTGAATAGTGCATGTATGCATGCTAAGTAGCTTCAGTCGTGTCTGATTCTTTTCGACCCTATGAACTGTAGTTCTCTAGGCTCCTCTGTCCATGAGGATTCTCCAGGCAAGAATACTGGTGTGGGTTGCCATGCCCTCCTCCAGGGTGTCTTCCCAGCCCAGGGATCAAACCTGGATCTCTTATGTCTTCTGTATTGGCAGGCAGGTTCTTTACCACTAGTGCCACCTGGGAAGCCCCACCAAATAGTACTCACTAATAAAAAGGAAAAGACACACAACTTGAATATATCTCACAGGCATTACGCTGAGTCAAAGAAGTCACTCAAAATGTGATACGTATGATTTCAATTTTATAACCTCCCTAAAACGGTAAAATTATAGAAATGGAGAAAGAACATGTTAATGTCTTCCAAGGGTTAGGGATAGTGGAGGAAATGGGGTTAAGTGTGACTATAAAGGGATAGAGTACAGGGAAATCTTTGTGGTGACAGAATAGTTCTGTATCTTGATGGTTATGGTGATTACTGTGGAAACCTCCACATGTGATAAAGTAACATAGAGTGATACACACGTGACACCAATGTCAGTTTCCTGGTTTTGATACTGTATTATAGATGTGCCCACTGTATTATAGATGTGCCCACTGGGGGAAGCAGCTGAAGGGTGCAAAAGGCCTCTCTCGACTATCTTTGCAATTTTCTGCATATCTGTAATTAATTTTAATTTTTAAAAATTCTTAAATATGTTAAAATAATAGAATTAAATAAAGTAATTTGCTAAAAGCAGCTGGCCCAGCTGTATTTCAAAAATCATGCCATAAAAATTTAGCTGTTTGGATACCATTACTACCACCACTCAACACGGGATTTTGGGTGCTGCCTTGGCCCTGCTACCTAATGGTGCACCTAGAAACTGGATTTTCTTGCAGTTCCTGCTCCCAGCATCATGGATATGGCATTGAATTCCATCTTTGAATCCCTCCTTTTAGGTTCAAATGTTAGGTTGGAATTATGACTGTTTGTGCAATAGAAGACTTGACTCGGCAGGTCTGAGGTGTTCAGACCCTGAGCATTCCAAAAAAAATGTCTGCACATTCCAAAGAAAGATCCAGCTCTTGAAAAGCTCCTGGGAGATAACCTCTAAACCTTTGGCATATTATGCCTGATTAGAATCTTTTTGTTCAGCCGGGGCTTTGGGTCAACAGATGGTTTATGTTAAGAGTGTGATTTATAGTAGGGCCTTGAGCCTTGTGGCATTAGTTTGACCTCGGCACAGGCTGGCGACTGAGTAGCTAAGGTTAGCCACCCAGGTGTTCCATGCCTACGTGACTAAACTCCAGTAAATCCCAGGCACAAGGGATCAGGTTTGTCACACATCTTGCTGGGAGAATTAAGCACTGGCCATACAATTCCACTGAAAGGGAACAAATGGAAGCTCACCCCTGTTCTCTCCTGGACATGTGAGTTAGGCACCTTGTAGCTTTGTGGATTTAAATTGGTATCCTTGCATTGTAATAAACTATAGCCTTGAATGTAACACCTATCCTGAGTTCTGTGAGTGCTTCTAGTGAATCATTGAACACAAGGGTGGTTTTCAGGACCCTACCACTGATAAATCCTAGGTCACAGTTTTGTAGCTGCTAAGGTGGCTCTTGCAGTTGGAACTGTTACATAATATGAGTATACACACTGTATTACCTTACCAAAATGTGAAAAATATATTTGCAATATATCTAGTCCTACGGGATTTCAATTAGCATCTGTAAGACTGTTCAAAGAAATCTCCAAGATAATTAAGACAAAGACAACACAAGAAAAATAGGCAAAAGACTTGCACAAGCACTTTACAAAAGAAATCCAGTAGGTCCATTGACATATGAATATGTATTCCATTACTTAACAGAAATGTAAATTAAAACCACAAGGAGATACCAATAAAACACACATCAGGTTGGGAAAAAAATTGGAAAAGGCTTATGATACCAAACACTGTAGAGTGTATTGATCTTACTCCTGGGCATCTGATGTCTCAGGAATAGATATTAAGCATTAAACGTAAGGATATATGTAAAAGTATTTTATTGCAATGTTGTCAGTATGTGCTCCCTCCACACACCAAAACACCTGAAACCAAAATGAATTACCATCAATGAGGAAATGATTTAATATATTGTGGTCCATCCCTATCATGGAATAGTATGCAGCAATGCAAAAGAATGAATCAGAAGTGGATTAACATTAACTGAGATAAATAAGATAGATTAAAATATATATAATATGATCTTCATTTTTGTAAAACAATAAAAAAGGACTTTTTGAACATGATAGAATATAAAAAATGGTTTTTAAAATGCATGTCTCAGATGAGGGTAGAGGTAAAAGAAAGTAGGAGGCAATAAGTATTAATAAAAGAATGCAATTCAAAGTATGGCATATATAATGTAATCCCATTTATGTAAGAATATATGTACATAAAGTGTTGTATGAGAAATTAGCAACAAAACCTTAACAGTTACCTCAAAGTGGTGAAATCTGGAGTGATGGCTATTTAATTTCTGAAATACTAAGGTAATGTTTGAATTTTTAATGACAGATATACATTTGTGTAATGAGGAAAAGTAAGTGAATTCATTACGGGAAAGAAACAAGAATGCCTCTGAGGTTTCTTGTATAAACAACAGAATGGATGGTGGTATTCATTCATTCATTAAACAAGTATTTTTTGAGCATATAAAATACACTAGGCATCATTTTAAGTTCTAAGGATACAGCAATGAATAAAACAAAAATCCATCTCCCTAAAAGGATTCTAATGGAGAGAGAAGGGCATGACAGGACAAACACAGTGTTGGTGAGGAGGAGGATATATGGGACCTGTTAATTGTGAAAATACAGAGACAATTGCCAAGAGTGGGGTAGGTTGTCAGATTACAGATTTAGAATTCAGAAGTCAAGATTGGAGATAATAGATATGGGAACAGAAAGCATATAAAATGGTGTTTTAGGCCTCCTTTCCTGAGTCTGATCACGTCCCACTGCAGACACTTTTCAGAGGAAGTGCTGAGAAAAAACAGGCAGCTGACAGAGGAGGTTGCTATGCAACAGATGGGGAAAGTTACCCAGCCAGGCAGAATTGATGTTGGCCCCTGGGGACCAAATGCTGCAGTACTTCCCATCATTAGCTTCCTTTTGTATGTTGGCTCCTGGCAGGAGCTGATGCCAGAATAAATGTGAAAGGTACAAAGATGTACCTTGGATTTTTGGAAAGTATCAGTTCAGTTTGAGTCATTTCACATCTATATAACATTTTCTGCCTTTTTGAGCCTCTCTATTCTTGAAGCACAGTTTGTGTCGTTGCATAGGACCCCAGTAAGTGCTAATTGTCTTTCCCATTTTGCATGTTGAGAAGCCAGACTCAGATAATTCCAGTGGCTTGAGTGGGCTCACACAGCTAGTGACAAACTGGCCCAACACTCCATCCCAGGAACTGAGGCCCAGCCCCGGAAGGAACCAGGGCAAACATTTTACTCTCAGTCAAGGCTTGCCATGATTCAGACACACAAGTACCTGAGTGTCCTGGCCGCTCTGGAGGGCACCAAGAAGGCCTCAGGGACATTTGTGCCACTCAGAGCAAAAGATGCTTGACAGTCGGATCAGAGAGTGGACCCCAAAGAGCAATTCGCTCACCTGGGTGGACCACATAGAGCAGGCAGGGGCGGGGAGGGGGTGCTGGGGCCCCACCTGTGTTCTCCAGGATGCAGAGCATGAGCTCAAGTTTGGGACAGATGTTGACAGAGCAGGGGAGGTTGGGTGAATCTTTGCTCAAACTGAAGAAGTGAGGGTGCCTCAGTCCCTGAGCCAGCAATGGTGCAAATTGGGTTTTAGGGTCTGGAAAACCAGGCCCACATTTTTCATTTTCCGTTTACTGACTGTCCTTGTCTAGCTCATGCAATGTGTCTGTACCTCATTATCTTAATCTGTAAAATGGAGATGCTGATATCCACTTCTCAGGGCTTCTGTGAGAGGAAAACAAGCCCCAGCAGAGATCCTGCTGTGAAGTACAAGCTGTGCCCATCCCTCCCCACCTCCCCACACAAAATAAACAGCTGGAGCTGCACAAAGGGCAGGAAAGTAGCTAATGTTTGAGTCTGGAAGCTGTTGAGTGGGGAGGAGATCTTGTAGGGTCACGTGGCAGGCACAGACTTTTTCTACCTCCATTAATGTATCCCTCTCTGGCCATTTTCCTAGGTCCCTAAATGGATAAGATTATTTTTAGCAGGAGCCTGGCACTTGTTGCAATTTGAGACCCTACACAGAGACCTCTTTAATAGTGACCTAAATGCTGCTAGACAAGCGGGTGGTTGATGTATGCTGACTGACAGGAGGGGCCACGAGAGGGGAGGGAAAGAACAGAGACGCATTGCGGAAAAGGTAGGGGGGCCGATGCGTGGGGCGAGGGGTGGGATCTAGAGGCACAGCGCATCTGTTTGGGGGAGGGGCCGCAGCATACTGTCAACCTGGTTGGTGATGGGATGGTGTGTTGGCAAAGGGGCGGGACTGCCTCCCACTGCACATGCTCAGCATAGCCTTCAGGGCGAAGCTTTTGTTGGGGAAGCGGGCGGGACTCTTATTTGGTCGATCAGTTCTTGCGCATGCGTACAACTATCTGAGGTGGTGGGTGGTATATTAGGAGAAGAGGCGGGGTCGTCTTAGCTGCCGCGCTGGCATTTTCTCCTGGACAAGGAGAGGGTGCGGCTGCTGAGAGCCGAAAACTGCAATCCCGATCCTCTGAGTCGTGAAGAAGGGAGGCTACGAGGGGGTTGGGGTTGGGGCCTGAGGCAAGGTGAGATTTAGCCCCCAGATAGGGCATCTTGCCCCCTGGTGCGGGCCCCCTATTTTTCATCCCGATCCCTTTATCCCGGATTCTTATCCCTCTTCCACTCCCCAAGCCCCGATTTACACCCCTCACCCGATTCTCCCTTATTCAGAATCCCTGTTCGCTCTCTAAACCCCTCCCATCGTTCAAAACCTCCGCAGATTTCTCGACTTCGGTCTGTACTGTTATACGATTCTCCTTATTCAAAAACTCCATTCAATTTCCCAAATGCGAATCCCAACTCAATCTGCCTGGATTCAGAATTCTCATCTGAATCCCGATTTGAAGCTTCTCTTCGTAGCTTCTCAGGATTCAGAACCTCCATCCGGACACCCATTCACTTTTCCCACTCCAATCTGGCCCATTCCTCTCATATTCAGCCCCCTCATCCGCCCCCACAATCAAACCTCAAACACCACCATTTCCCCAAATTCGTTCCTTCCCGTTTGCCCTCTAGTATAACGCCCAACTCCTCCTCCACACCCCCCAGGCTCTGCTCTTGCCAGAGGGACAAGAATCATGTCTCAGAAAATGGACTGTGGTGCGGGCCTCCTCGGCTTCCAGGTGAGATTTCCACTCCCCACCCCACCGTTTCCCTAGCCGACAGTTCCCCCGGGGCGCCTTTGGCTGTCCAGACGCTTGGATCTGATGTTGCCTTCTTGATGCCTAGATTCCGTCATTTTTCAAATTCCCATGGTTTAAGGTGTGTGTGTGGGGCGGGGGGTGGTGTCATCCCTTTTCAGCCATCAGTTCCCCTTCAGATAAAGGGGAGACCCTGTTAATAGTAAGGGCAATCTGCCCAGAGAATGCCGATTGAGTAAGGAACCTTCCCCCCGCCCCCCATAGTCCTGACGCTTCTGGAGCTCTTTGCCACCCCCTCCCCCAACCTCCTGCCTCCACCTTCCCTTTCTCCTGCATTCCCCACCCCCTGCGACCCCCTTATTTTCCTCAACTCCTCAAGGCGGCACTCTTGTTCCGGCTCCTACTCCAGGCTGCATTGCTCTGCTCTAACTTCACTCCTAGATCAGCAGCCCCCCTCCACACTTGTCCCCTCTCTTCATTTGGCCCCACTCCTTGTTTAGCCCCTGCTTCACTCAACCCCTATCAGATGTTTTGTTTCCCCTTCACGCCACTCAGGCCTCTAGATGTCTTACTCAACCTTCTCTTTTTGCACCAACCAGCCTCACCTCCTGTACACATCCTGCCCCCCGCCTCACCCTGCCAACCCCACTTTGGAAGCCCAGAGATTTAATTTTTACCCCTTATTTGCAGGCTGAGGCCTCCGTAGAAGACAGCACCTTGCTTATGCAGACCCTGATGGAGGCCATCCAGATCTCGGAGGCTCCGCCTACCAACCAGGCCACAGCAGCTGCCAGTGCACCGAATGCTAGTCCTCAGAGTTCACAGCCCCCAGCAGTCAGTGAGACGGCTGATACGCAGGCTTTAGCAACTGCCGCTAAGCCTAAGACAGCCTTTAAGGTCCAGAATGCCACCACAAAAGGCCCAAATGCTGCCTATGATTTCTCCCAGGCATTTAATGCCAAGGAGACTTCCAACATGCTGCCTACAGCACCCTTTAAGTCCCAGAATGCCCCCCCAAAGGGCCCAAATACTGCCTATGATTTTTCCCAGGCAGCCCCTACCAGTGAGTTAACTCCCAACAAGTCAGAGATGGCCTTTAAGGCCCAGAATAGCACTACTAAAGTGGTCCCAAATGCGGCCTACAATTTCTCTCAGTCTCTCAACGCCAGTGAGATGGTCAACACTCAGCCCAAGACAGCCTTCAAGGCTTGGAATGACACCACTACGGCCCCAACTCCTGATACCCAGACCCAGAATGTTAACCAAGCCAAGATGGCCACTTCCCACGCTGACATAGAGGCTGACCCAAGCCCAGGTATCTGTGAATCTGATGGTGCAGCTGCACAGACATCTGCAGATGGTTCCCAGGCTCAGAATCTGGAGTCCAGGACTATAATTCGGGGCAAGAGGACCCGTAAGGTGAGATCCCTGCTAGTTCTACTTTGCTTTGGGCTCTCTCCTTTCTTCTCTGAGGTGGTTCATTTGTTCTAAACAAGACAAAACTAAATATATATAATTGTCTGTATTCACCTACGTTGTAGGGGATGATAAGGTAAATATGATGATTCTTGTTAGTCCACAGACTAATGGGGAGATGAGACACGTAATATATACAGTCCGTATGTAATTCAGTTTCGTTTTAAAAGTAGCCATGTGTTAGATCTTGGCCTAGGCACATTCACACAGGTTATCTCACTCAATAAATCTTCAAGGTACCTCATACCAGCTAGGGGTCATAGTTTCAGTTTTATAGAGAAGGAAACTAAGTCCCAGAGAGGTGAAGTGACTTGAGTGATTTGTCCAGGGTGGTTCAAGCAGAGCCAGTGATGGACATAGGAAGAGGAGAAGCCTCAGGCCCCACCCTTGGGTTGCTCCTGGCCTGGTTCAGAGATGAAACTCCTGCCTGGAAGACAGTGAAAGACAAGCCCAGGACTCAGGGTGACCATTGGCTAGTAGGTCAGGCTGTCACTACAGGTGAGGGTTTTAGGGGGCCTTCCTGAAATAGATATGGTAAGGATATAGAAACACTTGGTAACCCTGACCTTCCTTTTCTTTGATGATGCAGATTAATAACTTGAATGTGGAAGAGAGTAGCAGTGGGGATCAGAGGCGGGCCCCACTGGCTCCAGGGACCTGGAGGTCTGCACCAGTTCCAGTTACCACTCAGAGCCCACCTGGCGCACCCCCCAATGTGCTCTGGCAGACCCCATTGGCCTGGCAGAATCCATCAGGCTGGCAAAATCAGCCAACCAGGCAGACCCCACCAGCACGTCAGAGCCCCCCAGCTAGGCAGACCCCACCAGCCTGGCAAAACCCAGTTGCTTGGCAGAACCCCGTGATCTGGCCAAACCCAGTGATCTGGCAGAACCCAGTGATCTGGCCGAACCCCATTGTCTGGCCTGGTCCGGTTGTCTGGCCAAACCCACTGGCCTGGCAGAATCCACCTGGGTGGCAGACCCCACCTGGATGGCAGACTCCACCAGGCTGGCAAGGTCCTCCAGATTGGCAAGGCCCTCCCGACTGGCCACTACCCCCTGACTGGCCACTGCCACCTGACTGGCCGCTCCCCACTGACTGGCCGCTCCCACCTGACTGGATCCCCACTGATTGGCCAGTTCCACCAGACTGGCAAAACCTGCGCCCCTCACCGAACCTGCGCCCCTCTCCTAATTCGCGTGCCTCACAGAACCTGGGTGCCTCACAGCCCCGAGATGTGGCCCTTCTTCAGGAAAGAGTAAGAACTGTAACTCCCCAGTTGTTTCTCCCTACCCACCCTCGCTTCTTTTTTTTGTTGTACTTCCATCTATAATTCAACCAAGTGTTCTGTCAGTATCTTATAACTTTAATGATTTCCTTTTTCTCTCTCAGGCAAATAAGTTGGTCAAGTACCTGATGCTTAAAGATTACACAAAGGTGCCCATCAAGCGCTCAGGTAGGCATCCAGTAACCTCTTCCAGAGATCTGCCCTTCCCCTCACCCCATTCTCTGTGGATATTTCTGTGCTTCTATGTTCCCTCCCCTTCAATCCTCTCCTTCCATGGTTGAGTCTTCTTTTTTCACTTACTGTGCTCTGCTGGGTAGGGGTGGCAAAGATGTCACAGCTCTGTGGCCCCTGCTCAGCTCAGATGCTCCCTCCTCTCACCTGCAGAAATGCTGAGGGATATCATCCGTGAATACACTGATGTGTATCCAGAAATCATTGAACGTGCGTGCTTTGTCCTGGAAAAGGTGAGAAGGCAACCCTGAAGGACAGAATGATGGGGAAAGGTTTGCGGGGAGGGGCTTTGATAGATATTATGAGAAAGTCTTGATTTAAAAGATTCATGGGATTCCTATTGCGAGTTTGGTGCAGATCACAGGGAGTGAATATGGGTATGCTTATGCTAGATTCTGTAATTTCATAGTTGTTTTCTTGCCCCTGTAGAAATTTGGAATTCAACTGAAAGAAATTGACAAGGAAGAACACCTGTATATTCTCATCAGCACCCCTGAGTCCCTGGCTGGCATACTGGGAACGTAAGATGGGAAAGGAAGGGAAACATTGCCATTCTCTGGTGGTTTATTCCTGAGAGTTTCAAGTAGATCATGGTTCAGGATTCAGGGTCACATAGCAGGTCATGGGCAGAGTTGGGGTAGAGTTGTCTCCTAGCTGAGAATACTAGGGAAGCTGGATGGGTAAACTGCCTGGGGTGCCTGTGTAAATGACTGCTGAAAATATATATATATATATATATATTTTTTACTTCTTTAGGACCAAAGACACACCGAAACTGGGTCTCCTTTTAGTGATTTTGGGTGTCATCTTCATGAATGGCAACCGTGCCAGTGAAGGTGAGTGGCCGGGCCAACAGCTGGGGGTTGGCTACCACCTGATTTCCATGCTCATTTTCCATCCCTTGTCTCCCCTTGCCTCCCATTGCAGCTGTCCTCTGGGAGGCACTACGCAAGATGGGACTGCGTCCTGGGTATGATTGGGCTCTCTCATCTCTTGCCTGTTATATGATCCTTTGGCAACAGAGGATGGTTCCAGGATTGCATCAACTTGGTAGTCTAAGGGAATTGGCTTGGGGAGGTACAGAGCCCAAGGATATGACCTGGGTGGATGGGGAAATAGTCCTGATCTCTGCCTCTTCTCTTATCTCTGACTTCTGTGCTGGAAAACTCTTTTCTTTCCTTTGGGCAACGTCATAGTCTCTAATTATGGATCTTCTTGTTTTTTTGGTTTTTTTTTTTTTTTTTGCTTTCAGGGTAAGACATCCCCTCCTTGGAGATCTGAGGAAACTTCTCACTTACGAATTTGTAAAACAAAAGTAAGTGATGCCTAAGCGGCTTTGTCTTTGTCCTTGTGTATTCTGTGTGCTGGTCAGCCTCAGAAAGCCCTTCCCATGCTGCTTATTTCTTATATTAACTATACCTATGCATATGCACACATATATACACAGGAGTATTTACTGAGTATATTCCTTGTGGCTGAATTTTCCTGCAGTATAGTTATCTTGCAAGTGGAGCTTGTCCACCACACCCCCAGTAGATATTCCCAAGGCTGGGCTTAGCAGAGGCTTTGCAATGGGCCTATCTGTGGTTCAGTAACAAGATTGTAAGAACCTGGAGTTAGAACTGTGGCAGAGGGGGTGAAAAAGTGTTGTCCTTTCTATGACTCTACATAAGTCATCCTCCAGTCCTAGGTGACAGTTTGGTATAGAAGCACAAGAATTCGAAGGCCTGATTATTAGAGGGTAAATAATCGGTGTTTAGGAATGAGACTGGAGAGAGTTGCTACCTGAAATCTGAGGTGTCAGAATCTCGGATTATTATGCATTGATGGACTCTCATTTTGGCTGGGTAGAAACAAAGGCCTTTCTCCTTTTTCTAAGGTACCTAGACTACAGACGAGTACCCAACAGCAACCCTCCTGAGTATGAGTTCCTCTGGGGCCTCCGATCCTACCATGAGACTAGCAAGATGAAAGTGCTGCGATTCATTGCAGAGGTAATAGAGGAACAGCTCTAGACTTGATAGGTTAAGGGATGAAGTATGACTGGCTGGGAAAAGTCCAGAGCAGGAATGAGATCTTCCTTAGGTATTGCACATGGTAGGTGCCACATTATTGGTGGCATTTCTTGTTGTTACTATGTAAACAGTAGCACAAAGTAGGGTGCTAAATGTATAGTGGGTGCTTCATAAATATTAACTAATACTATCATGGGCTTTATTTTCTACTCCTCATCTCAGGTTCAGAAGAGAGACCCTCGTGACTGGACTGCACAGTTCATGGAGGCCGCAGATGAGGCCTTGGATGCTTTGGATGCTGCTGCAGCCGAGGCTGAGGCACGGGCTGAGGCGAGAACCCGCATGGGGATTGGAGATGAGGCCGTATCTGGGCCCTGGAGCTGGGATGACATTGAGTTTGAGCTGCTGACGTGGGATGAGGAAGGAGATTTTGGAGATCCCTGGTCCAGAATCCCATTTACCTTCTGGGCCAGATACCACCAGAATGCTCGCTCCAGATTTCCTCAGACCTTTGCCGGCCCCATTATTGGCCCTGGTGGTACAGCCAGTGCCAACTTTGCTGCCAACTTTGGTGCCATCGGTTTCTTCTGGGTTGAGTGAGATTTTGGGTAGGTATATCACTTTGGATTGGGCACTTAGGGTCACTGGGAGTTATAGAGTCCATGGGAATGTATTTATGTGCTCTAGCTGGGAGTTCTAAGAAACCCATGGTGATGAGATGAAGGAAGTATGGGGAAGCAGTATTTGTTATTTATATTCCTTACTACTTGGTATATGCATTGATTTTTAATCTTTTTTCTTTTTTATGTTTATAGATACTGCTAATCCGTTGCAATTGTCTTTCCCCTGAGTGAGGATGAAGCCTCAGAATCCTTCTAAACGCAGCTATCTAGAGAGCCACATCCTGTTGACTGAAAGTGGCATGCAGGAAAAAATTTATTTGCTGTTCCTTGTCTATTGCTTACCCCCTCCCTTGTGTGCTGTCAAGTTTTGGTATCAGAAATAAACGTTGAAACTGCAAAGTAAGTTAGATGTGTTCCCTGTTTTTTCTGTGTTTAATGAGAAATCACCATGTTTGTATGGGAGAGATGGGACCTCAGTACTAGCCTGAAGGGCAGATCAGTTCCCTAGCTAATGGATAGGGAAACAAAAGAGTGATTGATGAACATGAATGTTAAAGAGGTCTAAAAATAGGTATGGTATTAAATATCACTTAAGTGAATCATGTGATATGCTGCTAGGTGTTTTGGAGTGACATTGAAAGATGAAATAATGAGAGAGGGTGTAGGTGGTCAGACAGTTGCATTTAAGAAGACAGAGGAGGTAGAACTCCAGGTAATAATAATTCAGAGAGTGGGTGGTTGAAGGGAAGGGAATATAGCTGTTCCTGGAGATAATGTTCTGTGGACTCAAGGATGTTGGTTATATTATCCATGTGGAAAGTGAAATAACTCCATGATCGGGGCAAGAATAGGAGCAGAGAACATGATGAACCAGGTGCCAAAGTTTCCTGTGTGAGAAGAAAAGTCTCATACCTAATCACATTGCCTGTAAAGGAGTGGGCCCACTGACCCCCACCCCCACCCCAACCCCCACTGCTATCTCTGGAAATGCTGCCCAGGAATATGCCTCTAGAAAGCCTTTGCAATTCCCCACCCCCACAGGAACAGGCTCTCATCACAGAGACAACATTTTATGCATAGTGAAGGAGGCCTCACAATGGCTCCTCCCCTCCTGCAGGGAGAAAAAGGAAATTATTGTTTATGCGTGCATGCTAAGTCACTTAAGTTGTGTCTGACTCCGACCCTACAGACTAGTCTGCCAGGCTCCTCTGTCCAAGGAATTCTTCAGGCAAGAATACTGGAGTGGGTTGCAATGCCCTCCTCCAGGGGGTCTTCCCAACCAGGGATTCAACCCTGGTCTCATATCTCCTGCATTGGCTGGTGGGTTCTTTACCACTAGCACCACCTGGGAAGCCCCCTTTATTGCTTAGGGAACAAGAATTGAGAAAGTAAGTGAAGTTCCACACAGAGCCAGTCAGCCTTTTGGCTGTTGAATGGGAGTGGCTTGAATTGCTGAGGTCTTGCTGGAAGCAGAGTTCTCTTGCTGAGGATCAAGTTAGGTTGAGGTCATAACTTCCTCAAAGGCTTAGTGGTGCCTAAGCATATGGGCAAGGGCAGATGTAGGAGCTCTTGGGGCTGAAGAAAGCAAGAGCAAAGAGTTTAGCCTCCTGGGAAGGGCTCAGCAGTGGGCAAGGACAGTGTCCAAGGCTTCTTTCAGGTTCCTGGGTAATGTCCACATTCTGAGAGGAAGAATCCAGTGTTAGTAGGAAGGAGCCAGTAGTCTGGAGCCCCCACCCCTCCCTAACTTTTGTCCTCACTGCCAGGCTTCCCTCTTTCAGCCAGGCCTGGGTCCTGACCATTTTCTTAGGCAAGCCTGGGGGAACTGTTGAATCCTGCCCCAGTCCCCTTTTACCAAGGCCATAGAAGCAGAGCCGAGAACCAAGGACACTTCCAAAGCTAACTGAACCCCTTTGTAATGTTGCCAAAAGCCCCTGATCATCATTAACAAGCTTCCTGACTCCAACTTATCCAAAGATGCCCACTCCAGTAAACACTTATTAGCACCCCAACCAATCACCTAATGCCAACCTTCCAGCAGGATTTTTCTTTGACTTGAGGCTATAAAAATTGGCTATTAACTCATGATAACTGTTGACTCTCCCTGGCTTGTCAGGAGTTGTCAGCCTGCTGCACTTGCAGTGCCCACTTTATCTCTCATCTTTGTTCTTGATAAACTTACTCCTATCTGTGGTACTCTGTATTCGGAAATTCTTTTCCAACTCATGGTCAGACTGGCCTAACATTTGGTGGCCTGTACAGGGACTACTCTCAGGGAGCGCTACCGCACTCTCCTTTCCTCTCTTATTTTTTTCTCAAACCCTCTGTGAACAGACAAGTGGCCGTGGAAGCAATTGAGGAACTCTGGCCAGGGTTACTCTCTGGCATGTTCCAAAGGCTCCACTGCCCACTGTGCCCCAGTATCTGCCACCCAAGTGGATGCTGCTGCTAAGTCTCTTGTCATGTCCGACTCTATGCGACCCCATAGATGGCAGCCCACCAGGCTCCCCTGTCCCTGGGATTCTCCAGGCAAAAACACTAGAGTGGGTTGCCATTTCCTTCTCCAGTGCATGAAAGTGAAAAGTGAAAGTGAAGTCGTTCAGTCGTGTCTGACTCTTCACAACCCCATGGGCTGCAGCCTACCAGGCTCCTCCGTCCACGGGATTTTCCAGGCGAGAGTACTAGAGTGGGTTGCCATTGCCTTCTCTGCAAGTGGATGAGGGCTCTCGTTTTCTCTTTCTCCTCCTTCTCCTTTAAGCTGAGGACCAGGCCAATTAAAATTGTGTGGGCGTGGGTCAGGCACTTAAAAACCATTAGGGCACTGGCTGCTTGAAGACTCCCATGACAGGATAAGGGGAAATCACAGAACAGACCAGGCTATCAGAGCATCTACCCCCAGCAAGTCTACTTTGTGCACTCTCTCAGGCACATACTGCTTCAAGCAAAACTGAGCCCACTCCCCAGGTCGCCTCCTTCCCAGCAGGGCTACAAGGCAGATTCCTCAGCCTGTCTTCTCTGCTACTTTCACTTTTTGTCCATCTGTCCAGATTAATTTACAGGAGCCTAAAAGCAGCCTCTGAGTCATCCCAAAGAGTGCCTTCCACATTTCAGGGAATCGTCAAAAAGCATTCACAGCTGGTTCCAGGAGACTCCTTTCTGTTGTTACTGGCCTTAGCCACAAGGTGCATTTTCACAGTTTGTGCCTAGGCTTGGGCCTAACTGCATGGTTTTGTGCCACTCTCTGTCAGACACTCGGGGTCACTTCTCACTGTCAGATGCGGTTGTTGGGACAGTTGTCCATTTGTGCCATTAGTCACATGTGGTGCCTTGTCACACGTGGAGGATTCACTGGGAAAGTTGGGATGCCTTTTGTGGCTGGCGAGCTCTCAGCACTCCCATTCTAAGAATGGACCCAGGTACATCTTGAGAACCTTCCCTAGACTCACCTCTAGGCTATATTCTCAGTAACTGGAAAAATTTGACCCTGAAAATCTTGAAAAACTTGGATCTGGTACAAATTGGAGAACCAAGAAGAATGGCCTCTTAATGGCACATTAAATTATAACACGATCCCCAACTTGATTTCTTTTGCCATTTCTTGTGCTGAAACCTTAATGGCATTTAGTCAGAATCTGGACTTGAGGGACTCATGCCACATATGTCTTGCTGTTACCACCCCATCTCCTCAACTCCCTCTGTCACTCCCTTTCCATAAGATCTCTTAACCCAGGACTTTCTCCTATAATCAAAAGGCTGGGAAAAATTCTTCTAACATTCTACAGAATCCCCTTCTAACTCCTCCTATCTCTTGGGGCAGTGGAGGGTGGGGGGAGGAGAAGAAAATGGGAAAAGAACCAAACTTCCCCTACTCCTGCAAGTTACCTTACTCCTTCAGATTCTTCTTATCAAACTAACACCCCACCTCCCCAGATAAACAGTACTTGCTGGGACAACATCTTATCAGTCAGTCTGCCTCTGTCATCAGAGTCAATCTGAACACTCTCTGGTTTAAAATTTTTAGCTATGAGACCATGACCACAGAAAAGAAAAAGACAACATAGCCAGGATATTGTTAGACTCTAGAAAAAACTGATTAAAATGAATTTTTTTTGAAACTGCAAAACTGGTTCTTTTCACATATGCAATTAAAAAAGCTGGCTTGTTAAAATACTTTTTTGGAGCTCTGATCCTAATATAACAGAAACACGCCTGGGTAAAAGCCTTAAGTTAACTCTTACAATGTCCTTCAGATATGCAACCGACTCTGCTTGAAAATTCAGCACTTGGGCAAATTAGTATAGCTTCAAGCCAACAACAACAAAAAAGACAAACTGACTTTAAATCTCAAGCTGAAAACTGTGAGATCTCTTTCTGTCTTGATATATAGGTATGTCTCACTGTGTGTCTTTGTCTTTGGGTAATATTGCTGAGGTTAATTTGCAGATGAGCTCTAACTTAATTGGCCTAAAGAAAAGTAAGTGCTTACAAACCAAATGACCCTAAATTCAAAAGAAATTAAAATAAATGAATTTCAGATTCACATGAACTGGAGAATATTTACTATTAAACTAATACCTGATATTAATGTTTATTAATCTAATTAACATAGACACTGTAAAGAAACTTTTAAGAAAGAAAATGCAAATGAGATAAGAGCTTTGGTGGTTTATGTTTACCAATCTACAGAATGCTGATATAAAGGACAGTTCATGGTTGCTGAAGTAAAGTAAAATGTATGTTTGTTTTTTTAAAAAGTTACAGGGAATGGGAATGAACGGATGGAGCCAAAGCAAAAACAACACTCAGTTGTGGATGTGACTGGTGATAGAAGCAAGGTCTGATGCTGTAAAGAGCAATATTGCATGGGAACCTGGAATGTTAGGTCCATGAATCAAGGCAAATTGTAAGTGGTCAAACAGGAGATGGCAAGAGTGAACATCAACATTCTAGAAATCAGCGAACTAAGATGGACTGGAATGGGTGAATTTTACTCAGATGACCATTATATCTACTACTGTGGGCAGGAATCCCTTAGAAGAAATGGAGTAGCCATCACGGTCAACAAAAGGGTCCGAAATTCAGTACTTGGATGCAATCTCAAAAACGACAGAATGACCTCTGTTTATTTCCAAGGCAAACCACTCAATAACAGAGTAATCCAAGTCTATGCCCTGACCAGTAACGCTGAAGAAGCTGAAGTGGAACGGTTCTATGAAGACCTACAAGACCTTCGAGAACTAACACCCAAAAAAGATGTCCTTTTCATTATAGGGGACTTGAATGAAAAAGTAGGAAGTCAAGAAACACCTGGAGTAAAAGGCAAATTTGGTCTTGGAGAACAGAATGAAGCGGGGCAAAGGCTAATAGAGTTTTGCCAAGAGAACGCACTGGTCATAGGAAACACCCTCTTCCAACAACACAAGAGAAGACTCTACACATGGACATCACCAGATGGTCAACACCGAAATCAGATTGATTATATTCTTTGCATCCAAAGATGGAGAAGCTCTATACAGTCAGCAAAAACAAGACCAGGAGCTGACTGTGGCTCATATCATGAACTCCTATTTGCCAAATTCAGACTTAAATTGAAGAAAGTGGGGAAAACCACTAGACCATTCAGGTATGACCTAAATCAAATCCCTTATGACTATACAGTGGAAGTAAGAAATAGATTTAAGGTACTAGATCTGATAGAGTGCCTGATGAACTATGGACAGAGGTTCGTGACATTGTACAGGAGACAGGGATCAAGAGCATCCCCAAGAAAAAGAAATGCAAAAAAGCAAAATGGCTGTCTGAGGAGGCCTTAAAAATAGCGATGAAAAGAAGAGAAGTGAAAAGCAAAGGAGAAAAGGAAAGATAACCCATTTGAGTGGAAAGCTCCAAAGAATAGCAAGGAGAGATTAAAAAAAAAAAGTCTTCTTCAGTGATCAATACAAAGAAATAGAGGAAAATAGAATGGGAAAGACTAGAGATCTCTTCAAGGAAATTAAAGGGACCAAGGAAACATTTCATGCAAAGATGGGCTCAATAAAGGACAGAAATGGTACAGAGCTAACAAAAGCAGAAGACATTAAAAAGAGGTGGCAAGAATACACAGAAGAACTGTACAAAAAGGATCTTCATGACCCAGATAACCACAGTGGTGTTATCACTTACCTAGAGCCAGACATCCTGGAATGTGAAGTCAAGTGGGCTTTAGGAAGCATCACTACGAAGAAAGCTAGTGGAGGTGATGGAATTCCAGTTGAGCTATTTCAAATCCTTAAATACGGTGCTGTGAAAGTGCTGCAGTCAATATGTCAGCAAACTTGGAAAACTCAGCAGTGGCCACAGGACTGGAAAAGGTCACTTTTCATTCCAATCCCAAAGAAAGGCAATGCCAAAGAACGGTCAAACTACCCCACAATTGCACTCATCTCACACACTAGTAAAGTAATGCTCAAAATTCTCCAAACCAGGCTTCAGCAATATGTGAACCCTGAACTTCCAGATGTTCAAGCTGGTTTTAAAAAAGGCAGAGGATACAGAGATCAAATTGCCAACATCTGCTGGATCATCGAAAAAGCAAGAGTTCCAGAAAAACATTTATTTTTGCTTTTTTGACTATGCTATGCCAAAGCCTCTGACTCTGTGGATCACAATAAACTGTGGAAAATTCTGAAAGGAATGGGCATACCAGACCATCTGACCTGCCTCTTGAGAAACCTGTATGCAGGTCAGGAAGCAACAGTTAGAACTGGACATGGAACAACAGACTGGTTCCAACTAGGAAAAGGAATACGCCAAGGCTGTATATTGTCACCCTGCTTATTTAAATTATATGCAGAGTACATCATGAGAAACGATGGGCCGGAGGAAGCACAAGCTGGAATCAAGATTGCCATGAGAAATATCAATAACCTCAGATATGTAGATGACACCACCCTTAAGGCAGAAAGTGAAGAACAACTAAAGAGCCTCTTGATGAACCTGAAAGAGGAGAGTGAAAAAGTTGGCTTAAAGCTTAACATTCAGAAAACTAAGATCATGGCATCCAGTCCCATCACTTCATGGCAACTAGATGGGGAAACAGTGGAAACAGTGCCAGACTTTATTTTGGGGGTCTCCAAAATCACTGCAGATGGTATTGCAGTCATGAAATTAAAAGACACTTACTCCTTGGAAGGAAAGTTATGACCAACCTAGACAGCATATTAAAAAGCAGAGACATTACTTTGTCAACAAAAGTCCTTCTAGTCAAGGCTATGTTTTTTCCAGTAGTCATGTATGGATGTGAGATTTGGACTATAAAGAAAGCTGAGCACTGAAGAATTGATGTTTTTGAACTGTGGTGTTGGAGAAGACTCTTGAGAGTCCCTTGGACTGCAAGGAGATCCAAGCAGTCCATCCTAAAGGAGATCAGTCCTGGGTGTTCATTGGAAGGATTGATGTTGAAGCTGAAACTCCAATACTTTGGCCACCTGATGGGAAAGCTGACTCATTTGAAAAGACCCTGATGCTGGGAAGGATTAAGGGCAGGAGGAGAAGGAGACGACAGAGGATAAGATGGCTGGATGGCATCACCGACTCAATGGACATGGGTTTGTGTGGACTCCAGGAGTTGGTGATGGGCAGGGAGGCCTGGCATGCTGTGGTTCATGGGGTCGCGAAGAGTCAGACACGACTGAGTGACTGAACTGAACTGAACAGGGAATGGAATTACACTTTATTAAGTGAAAAGGCAGTAAGTCTGATTTTACAGGTGGTTGTTCTCTGAATGGGCAAATAAGTGATGAATACAGAAAGTGAAAAAAGGTTTGTGGGAACTGGACCCTGAGAAGAGAGCTTTGTTTGTGGTACAAGTTTCTTAAGAAATTAAATTGCATTTGAAATCTTTTCCTGTTACTTTGGCTAAGCAAATAACTTTGGTTTCACAGTAAATGTAAGCTGGTACCAAACTGGAATTTGGTTTCTTCTCCCTGTTAAAAGAACAGGGTTTTCTTGGAATGTAGCTTTTGAAAAAAGACTATGTAGATTTCTTCACCTTTAAGATCTATATTTGTTTTTAAAACTTAGTGTTACTATGATAAAGTAAATATTATTTCACAATGATCTATGGAAACCGAGGCACACGTAGACAAAGTTCATTCTGCTTCTACAAAAATTAACCCCTCATCTACTCCTAAATCAAGAAATTTAAAATGGGTAAACAATGGCTATAAATCAGTCAGGGCTATGGAAAATATAAGATGGCCACTTGACTTTTCCTGGCTCCCTGACAAACTTCACTTGTATTTGATGGGATAAACCCTGGCTACAGGGTTGATGCTCTCACAATGGAGAAAAATGGTTAAAAGTGTGTCTTCCACTTAGGTGTAGGTTCTACAATCCCCAGTGATCAAGGTACCCACTTTACTTTGACAAATCATACATGCCTTAACAAAATCTTTTCAAACTTCTTAAAACTATCACTGTCACTTTCATCCTCAATCATCAGGCAAGAACAACAGGACAAAGCTTAATTACACGAAATTAAATAAACTGCTAAATATGGATATAACTTTCATAACTTTTTGTCTGAGTATTACTAGCCTCCAGTCTTTGTTTTCAGATATAAAGAAGCTCTTCTCCTCAAGCTATTTATGGTTCAAAGCAACTTTGTAATTTACACATGTGGATAAATTTAAAACCTTTTTCCTTTCTCTCTGCCTAGGTCCTCCAGAAATTGGAGACACGTGCATTCTGAACAGCCTTATCAGGTAAATAAAAGACTGTATCCTGACATGTACAGGAATCTCAAATTATTATGAGGACCTCTAGAAGAAGGAAATACACACTAAGGCAAAATCTGATGTCAGGTCTATGGTATCTATAGTCAATGGACCCAACTTATTTTAAAAACAAATTGGTCTTTGCTGTGTTTAATAAAAATGGGGGTAATGTCAAAAAATTATGTTTCACTAAATGTTAAATTCTAGTTTTGTTAATTAAGGTCTACATTTATCAAGACTCACTTCCCAGTTAGTTCCTTGCTGTTATGTTATACGGTTACAAGATTTAACTGAATTAATAAGAGGACCTTCAAAGTTTGTTTCTGAAGCCTAACTTCATAATCAGTCTTTGGATAAGGATCAGATGCTCCATGATCTACAACAAGGAGAGTCACACCAGGCTACAGTCATTTAACAAACTAAATGAGATGATCTGGGATATACTGGGCTGCACCTAATCAGTTCAGTTCAGTTGCTTAGTCGTGTCCAGATATTTGTGACCCCCATGGACTGCAGCATGCCAGGCTTCCCTGTCTATCACCAACTCATGGACCTTGTTCAAACTCATGTCCATTGAGTCAGTGATGCCATCCAATCATTTCATCCTCTGTCGTCCCCTTCTCCTCCTGCCTTCAATCTTTCCCAGCATTAGGGTCTTTTCCAATGAGTCAGTTCTTCGCATCAGGTAGCCAAATTATTGGAGTTTCAGCTTCAGCATCAGTCCTTCAAATGAATATTCAGGACTGATTTCCTTTAGAATTGACTGGTTGGTTCTCCTTGCAGTCCAAGGGACTCTCAAGAGTCTTCTCCAACACCACAGTTCAAAAGCATCGATTCTTCAGTGCTCAGCTTTCTTTATAGTCCAGCTCTCACATCCATACATGACTACTGGAAAAAGCATAGCTTTGACTAGATGGACCTTTGTTGGCAAAGTACTGTCTCTTTTTAATATGCTGTCTAGGTTGCTCATAGCTTTTCTTCCAAGGAGCAAGAGTCTTTTAACTTCATGGCTACAGTCACCATCTGCAGTGATTTTGGAGCCCCCCCAAAATAAAGTCTGGCACTGTTTCCACTGTTTGCTGATCTATTTGCCATGAAGTAATGGGACTGGATGCCATGATCTTAGTTTTCTGAATGTTGAGTTTTAAGCCAACTTTTTCTCTCTCCTCTTTCACTTCCATCAAGAGGCTCTTTAGTTCTTTGCTTTCTCCCATAAGGGTGGTGTCATCTGCATATCTGAGGTTATTGATATTTCTCTCAGAAATCTTGATTCTAGCTTGTGCTTCATCCAGTCCAGCATTTCACATGATATACTATGCATATAATTTAAATAAGCAGGGTGACAATATACAGCATTGACATATTCCTTTCCCAATTTGGAACCAGTCTGTTATTCCATATCTGGTTCTAACTGTTGCTTCCTGACCTGCATACAGGTTTCTCAGGAGGCAGATCAGGTGGTCTGGTATTCCCATCTTTTAAAGAATTTTCCACAGTTTGTTGTGATCCACATAGTCAAAGGCTTTGGCATAGTCAACAAAGCAGAAGTAGATGTTTTTCTGGAATTCTCTTGATTTTTCTATTATCCAACAGATGTTGCCAATTTGATCTCTGGTCTTTGCACTTTCTAAATCCAACTTGAACGTCTGGAAGTTCATGGTTCACGTAATATTGAAGCCTAGCTTGGAGAATTTTGAGCATTGCTTTGCTAGCATGTGAGATGAGTGCAATTGTGTGGTAGTTTGACCATTCTTTGGCATTGTCTTTCCTTGGGATTGTAATTAAAACTGACTTTTTCCAGTCCTGTGGCCACTGCTGAATTTTCCAAGTTTGCTGACATATTGACTGCAGCACTTTCACAGCATTGTCTTTTAGGATTTGAAATAGCTCAACTGGAATTCCATCACCTCCACTAGCTTTCTTCGTAGTGATGCTTCCTAAGGCCCACTTGACTTCACATTCCAGGATGTCTGGCTCTAGGTGAGTGATCACACCATTTTGGTTATCTGGGTCATGAAGATCTTTTTTGTACAGTTTTTCTGTGTATTCTTACCACCTCTTCTTAATATCTTCTGCTTCTGTTAGCTCCGTACCATTTCTGTCCTTTATTGTGCCCATGTTTACATGAAGTATTCCCTCGGTATGTCTAATATTCTTGAAGAGATCTCTAGTCTTTCCCATTCTATTTTTTCCCTCTATTTCTTTTCATTGATCACTGAAGAAGACTTTTTTTTTTTTTTTTTGATCTCTCCTTTCTATTCTTTGGAGCTTTGCATTCAAATGGGTTATCTTTGCTTTTCTCCTTTCTTTTCACTTCTCTTCTTTTCACAGCTATTTGTAAGGCCTCCTCAGACAGCCATTTTGCTTTTTTGCATTTCTTTTTCTTGGGGATGCTCTTGATCCCTGTCTCCTGTACAATCACGAACCTCCGTCCATAGTTCATCAGGCTCTCTGTCTGTCAGATCTAGTCCCTTAAATCTATTTCTCACTTCCACTGTATAGTCATAAGGGATTTGATTTAGGTCATACTTGAATGGTCTAGTGGTCTTCCCCACTTTCTTCAATTTAAGTCTGCATTTGGCAAATAGGAGTTCATGATGTGAGCCACAGTCAGCTCCTGGTCTTGTTTTTGCTGACTGTATAGAGCTTCTCCATCTTTGGCTGCAAAGAATATAATCAATCTGATTTCGGTGTTGACCATCTGGTGATGTCCATGTGTAGAGTCTTCTCTTGTGTTGTTGGACGAGGGTGTTTCCTATGACCAGTGCATTCTCTTGGCAAAACTCTATTAGCCTTTGTCCTGCTTCGTTTTGCACTCCAAGACCAAACTTGCCTGTTACTCCATGTATCTCTTGACTTCCTACTTTGCATTCTAGTCCCCTATGATGAAAAGGACTTCATTTTTGGTGTTAGTTCTAGAAGATCTTGTAGGTCTTCATAGAACCGTTCCACTTCAGCTTCTTCAGCGTTACTGGTCAGGGCATAGACTTGGATTACTCTGTTATTGAGTGGTTTGCTTTGGAAATAAACAAAGATCATTCTTCATATTTGAGAATGCACCAAAGTACTGCCTTTAGGACTCTTTTGTTGACTATGAGGGATACTCTAAGGGATTATTTCCCACAGTAGTAAATATAATCAAGATGGCAGAGTAGTAGGATGTGCGGTCATCTTCTCCTGTTTGAACTCCAAAATTACAACTCACTGCTGTACAACCATCAATAGGAGAACGTTGTATTCCACCAAAAAACAATACCCCATGTCTAAGAGCAAAGGAGAAGCCCCAGCAAGACTGTTGGAGGGTAAATGTTCTTACCCTTAGCACTCTTATTTGCATATTCAACTGAATAATTCTTCATGAGAGGCTGTTCTGGGCATTGAGTGATGCTCAGCAAAAAAAAAAAAAAAAGACTGTTGGAGGGGCCAAAATCACATTTTGAATGAAGCCCCATCCCCACTAAAGATGCTTGAGGGCTCAAACAAAACCTTGTGTGCACCAGGACCCAGAGACCCCAAAGAGACTGAGCCAGACCTGCGTTTGAGTGTTTGAGTGTCTCCTGTGGAGGTACGGGTCATCAGTGGCCTGCCACAGGGGCAGGGACTCTGTGTGCAGCAGACCTGTATCACACAGCTTGTGCCATATGCCCTCTTGGAGGAGGTCACCATTAAACCACCATAGAGCCACTGAGCAGATGACCCACAAACCGCAGAACTATTATACCAAATAACTTCTCATACAGTTAAGAAAGTTCTAGGACCCACAGCAGATTTCCCAACCTGGGGATCTGGCAAACGGACTGAGAACCCCCAGGTAATTTGACTTTGGAGGCCAGTTGGATTTGATTACAGAACTTACACAGGACTGGGGAAACAGACTCTTGGAGGACACAAACAAAACCTTGTACACACCGGGACCCAGCAGAAAGGAGCAGTGACCCCACAAGAGACTGACCCAGACTTGCCAGTGAGTGTCCAGGAGTCTCCGGTGGAGGTGTGGGTTGGCGGTGGCCTGCTTCAGGGTCAGGGGCACTGAGTGTGGCAGTGTGTGCATGTGACCTTTGAAGGAGGTTGCCATTATCTTCATTACCTCAACCATAGTTTGGTCTCAGGTCAAGCAACAGCCCTGCTCATCAACAGAAAATTGGATTAAAGATTTGCTGAGCATGGCCCTGCCCATGAAAACAAGACCCAGTTTCCTCCACAGTCACTCTCACACATCAGGAAGCTTCCATAAGCCACTTATCCTTATCTGTCAGAGGGCAGACAGAATGAAAACCACAATCACAGAAAACTAATCAAACTGATCACATGGACCACAGCCTTGTTTAACTCAATGAAACTATGAGCCATGCCATGTAGAGCCACCCAAGACGGACAGGTCATGGTGGGGAGTTATGACAAAACTTTGTCCACTGGAGAAGGGAATGGCAAACCACTTCAGTATTGCGTTGAGAACCCCATGAACAGTATGAAAAGGCAAAAAGATATGACACTGCAAGATAAACTCCCCAGATCAGTAGGTGCCAAATATACTACAGGAGAAGAGTGGAGAAATAACTCCAGAAAGAATGAAGAGACAGAGCCAAAGCAAAAATAGCTCCCAGTTGTGGATGTGACTGGTGATGGAAGTAAAATCCAATGCTGTAAAGAACAGTATTGCATAGGAACTTGGAATGCTAGGTCCATGATTCAAGGTAAATTAGAAGTGGTCAAACAGGAGATGTGAATATCAACATTTTAGGAATCAGTGAACTAAAATGGACTGGAATGGGTGAATTTAATTCAGATGACCATTATATCTACTACTGTGGGCAAGAATCCCTTGGAAGAAATGGAGTAGCCTTCATAGTCAACAAAAGATTCTGAAATGCAATACTGGGGTGCTATCTCAAAAATGATAGAATGATCTCTGTTTGTTTCCAAGGCTGCACCTAAGGAAAGTTCTTAAATTCTTACTTATGACCTTTCTATAAGTGCTAACTATATTGTTTTCTATATTCCCTGTTTTACAGAATTGTTGTCTCTCACATTACTAAATGTGTGACTGAGTTTCTAATGAAATGATGACATATAGTTCCATATGAGATCAATGATTGTAATAATGTAACTCTATATATGGGAAGCAACAAGAGGGAATACTTTTCTGGACTATGAGACTACTAGTTAGACAGATATGACCCAGGACTTTTGCTACTTTCATGGCCTAGTCCAGTAACAACATATTGAGTGACCTTTCAGAAAAATCTTCACCAGCCCTGGGAATGAGTGTTCACAGCACTATAGGACAAAATGGTCATAAAATACCCCCAGATCATGGTCAAATTAATGACCATGAAGAGGTCCTGCCAACTGGAAATTGGCACTTGCTATCTACCTCTGCAAAGATTAAAATAGGAGCTGCTGCAACTGCTGACTTTGAACATTCCCTGAAAAGAGTTCATGGTATAACTCAGGAATGAGGCAGCCTGTGCTCTGGGAAAAACTGGCAGGACAGGCCTTCAGATAGATATTTTCAAGTAAAGGTTTTCATGAGCCCCAATTCTTGCATCTTCCTCATACCCAGAGAAACACTTACATCACGGGCCAATGTCTGGTCCTGACTCTCCTGACTGGCCTCTTTTCTAGGCCCCATGGCAGCTTAACAGAAAATGCTTCTGTTAATCTTTGGGCCATGTATCTCTAGCCTTCTTGTTGAGTTTGTTTCATCTAGAATGTGATAAATAAACCTCCAGTTGTTGCTACAACAAGGATAGCAGCCAGTTAGTACACAGACTGCAGTGGAACAAGTCACTTTTTCATTCCGCAGACTCTCATCTCCCTCTGCAAATGCACCCTGGCAGAGAGCGGGCACTGGGACGCAGGACCCCACAATGCCTCTCTCCAGAAGGAAGAAGCCAGAGTGGTCTCTGCCCCTTTCCCAATGACCTGGGTCCTCTTGATCTAAGATGAGGATAAGCAGGTAGACATGTGCATGTGTTAAGGGGCCAAAGATTTGGCACATTGATAAGAAGAGAGGAGAATGTAGAGTCTTGCCCAAGGCCACAGGTGTGAAGCCTTGTACCAAGGCCACAGAAGCAGAGCCCAGAACCAAGGACACCTCCAAAGCTAACTGAGCCCCTCTGTAACATTGCCAAAAGCTGCCGATCCTCACCTACAAACTTCCTGACTCCAAAGTAGGCAAAGATACCCACTCCAGTAAACATCCTATAGCACCCCAACTGATCACCTACTGCCAACCTTTCAGTAGAAATTTTCTTTGTCTTGAGGCTATAAAAATTGGCTATTAACTCACAAAAACTGTCCCTGGTCTGTCAGGAGTTGTCAGCCTGCTGTGCTCGCAGTGCTCACTTTATCTCTGCTATTTGTTCTTGATAAACTAACTCCTATCTGCAGTATTCTATATCTGGAAATTCTTTTCCAACCTCTTTTAGGACTGCCACAACAGAAACCTCACCCAGAGGCCTTTCAGGCAGGGTTACTCTAGCCCTGCATCTTATGGTACCTTGGGTCTGGATTGATGTCCTTACATTTTTGGGTGCTGGTTATTCTACGTGTTGGTGGAAACACCCAAGCTCTGTTGGACTGGGGCTGCCTTTCTGCAGGGGAGGGTGCTTTCACCACATCCCAGCTTCGGCCACAGAGTCCCTCACCTACCCCAGGCTTATCCTGATGCGTGTATACAGCATCCACGTTCAGGTAGATGGACTCTACTTTGCAGCCTCAGAAAAGAACAACGTGTCCATCCATAAGCCACCTGGGTAAGCACAGGTCTCCCCTGAGCTGTCATTCCCTCTCCCCATCAACACCCACACCTCCAGCTCCAATTTGTGTGCAGATTATAGCTGACCTTTAGGGAGGGGAGCTGTTGGGCTTTTTGGCAATGCTATAAAACTTGTCTTTAGACCAGCTGTGTGATGTCTGAGGATGACACCAGGCCTAAGAGGCAGGATCTCCCCCTAATAGTCTTAGAGTTCTTTGAGCCTCCCTTGCCCAGTTGTCAATGGAAATGAGAGATGAGAAGAGATTATCTCTTCCCCCATCCCCAGCTCTTGTCTGTGAGACAGAAACCTAATCTGTGTAATAAGGATGGAGCTCTGTGGATCCTCCCAGTTGTGTTAGGTGCTGAAGTGCTGGAAGAGTCTTGGGGTCACTACCTTTGGACAACTAATTCCAGGTAAATTATATTTCGAGAACTATGTGATTACTGCAGCAAGAAGAGCAGCAGTGTGCAGATGGCTCTGAACTTTCTCCACCTCTGAGGACACTTGGGGAACTTTTCATTCTTCTCTTACCCCTCCCACACTCTCCTTTGGAAAATAAATATGTTTAAATGTGCAGCAGAGAGATAACTGGCTTTAGTGTGAGATCTGAATTTGAATCCAGCCTTCACTTATTCTTAGTGCAATACTGGTCAAGATATTCAGTCTCGAGTCAGTTTTCCTACCCGTAATATAGAGGCAAAGAGCTTGTCTGGTGGCAGACCATGCAGGCAGCAGGTTGGCCCTGGGGCAGCCAGAAGCAGCAGTAAGGTCTGAATGTCCTCCAACCTTGACTCCAGCCTTCTCCAGACCTCCCAGTGACTCCAGCAGGGCCTCTGCCCAGGCCCCCAGGTGGCATGCTGACCAACACCTGGTGGCTGGTGTAGGTTTACATGGTCAGTGAGGACCAGCAGTGAGACAACCAGGGCACCATACATGTCATCCAGATATGTGGAGCAGCTGAAGGGCATGTCTCTGCTAGACAGAGCCTGACAAAAAACATGGTCCACTGAAGAAGGAAATGGCAAACCACTTCAGTATTCTTGCCTTCAGAACCCCATTAACTCAATGAAAAGACAGAAAGAACGACACTAGAAGATGAGCCCCCCAGGTCAGTAGGCCTCCAATATGCTACTGGGGAAGAGCAAAGAAACAACTTCATAAAAAATGAAGAGGCTGGGCCAAAGAGGAAAATTGGCTCAGTTATAAATGTGTCTGGTGGTGAAAGTAAAGTCCAGTGCTGTAAACAGGTTCTCATTGTATAGGAACCTGGAATGTTAGGTCCATGTATCGAGGTAAATTGGAAGTGGTCAAGCAATTTTTTTTTTGCAAGAGTGAACATCAACATTTTAGGAATCAATGAACTAAAACGGACAGGAATTGGTGAATTTAATTCAGATGACCATTTTGTGGGGGCAAGAATGCCTTAGAAGAAATGGAGTAGCTGTCAAAGTCAACAAAAGAGTTTGAAATGTAGTACTTGGGTGCAATCTCAAAAATGACAGAATGATCTTGGTTTGTTTCCAAGGCAAACCATTCAACATCAGAGTAATCCAAGACTGCCACAACCACTAATGGCGAAGAAGCCAAAGTTGAACAATTCTATCAAGACCTGCAAGATCTTCTCTAGAACTAACACTCAAAAAAGATGTCCTTTTCATCAGAGGGGACTGGAATGCAAAGTAGGAAGTCAATAGATACCTGGAGAAACAGGCAAGTTTGGCCTTGGAGTACAAAATGAAGCAGGGCAAAGGCTAACAGAGTTTTGCCAAGAGAACACACTGGTCATAGCAAACACCCTGTTCCCACAACCCAAGAAATGACTCTACACAAGGACATTACCAAATGGTGAATACTGAAATCACACCGATTATGTTCTTTGCAGCCAAAGATAGAGAAGCTCTATACAGTCAGCAAAAACAAGACTTGGAGCTAACTGGGGCAAAGAGCATCAGCTCCTTATTGCAAAACTCAGGCTCAAACTGAAGAAAGTAGGGAAAACCACTAGGTCATGCAGGTATGACCTAAATCATTTCCCTTATGATTATACAGTGAAAGTGATGAATAGATTCAAGGGATTGATCTGGTAAACAAAGTGCCTGAATAACTATGGATGGAGGTCCTAACATTGTACAGGAGGCAGTGACCAAAATCATCTCCAAGAAAACAGAAACACAAGAAGGAAAAGTGGTTGTCTAAGGAGGTATTACAAATAGCTGAGAAAAGAAGAGAAGTGAAAGGCAAAGCAGAAAGGGAAAGATATACCCAACCAAATGCAGAGTTCCAAAGACTAGCAAGAAGAGATGAGAAAGCCTTCTTAAGTGAATAATGCAAAGACATAGAGGAAAACAATAGAATGGGAAAGACTAGAGATCTCTTCAGGAACATTGGAGATACTAAGGGAACATTTCATGCAAAGATGGGCGCAATAAAGCACAGAAATGACAAGGATCTAACAGAAGCAGAAGAGATTGAGAAGAGGTGGTAAGAATACACAGAAGAACTATGGAAAAAAGATCTTAATGACCCAGATAACCACTATGCTATGATCACTCACCTAGAACCAGACATCCTGGAGTGTGAAGTCAAGTGGCCCTAAGAAGCATCACTATGAACAAAACTAGTGGAGGTGATGGAATCTCAGCTGAGCTATTTCAAATCCTAAAGGATGATACTGTTAAAGTGTTGCACTCAATATGCCAGCAAATTTGGAAAACTCAGCAGTGGGCACAGGACTGGAAAAGGTCAGTTTTCATTCCAATCCCAAAGAAAGACAATGTAAAGATTGTGCAAACTACCATACATTGCACTAATTTCACATGCTTGCAAGATTATGTTCAAAATCCTTCAAGCTAGGCTTCAGCAGTATTTGAACTGAAAACTTTCAGATGTACAAGCTGGATTTAGAAAATGCAGAGACCAGAGATCAAATTGCCAACATCCCCTGGATCATATAAAAAGCAAGGGAATTCTAAAAAACTTCTGCTTCACTGACTATGCTAAAGCCTGTGACTGTGTCAGTTCAGTTCAGTCACTCAGTGATGTCCAACTCTTTGTGACCCCATGGACTGCAGCACAACAGGCTTCCCTGCCCATCACCAACTCCTGGAGCTTGCTCAAACTCATGTCCATTGAGGCAGTGATGCCATCCAACCATCTCATCCTCTGTTGTCCCCTTCTCCTCTCCCCTTCAATCTTTCCCAGCATCAGGGTCTTTTCCAATGAGTCAGCCCTTCCCATGAGTTGGTCAAAGTGCAAGAGCTTCAGCTTCAGCATCAGCCCTTCCAGTGAATATCCAGGACTGATTTCCCTTTGGATTGACTGGATTGATCTCCTTGCAGTCCAAGAGACTCTCAAGAGTCTTCTCCAACACCACAGTTCAAAAGCATCAATTCTTCAGCATTCAGCTTTCTTTATGGCCCAAATCTCCATACATCACTACCAGAAAAACCATAGCCTTGACTAGATGGACCTTTGTTGACAAGGTAATGTCTCTGCTTTTTAATATGCTGTCTAGGTTGGTCATAGCTTTTCTTCCAAGGAGCAAGCACCTTTTAATTTAATGGCTGTAGTCACCATCTGCAGTGATTTTGGAGCACCCCAAAATAAAGTCTTTCACTGTTTTCATTGTTTCCCCATCTATTTTCCATGAAGTAATGGGTCAGTTTTCATTCCAATCCCAAATAAAGACAATGCCAAAGAATGCTCAAACAACCACACAATTGCACTCATCTCACATGCTAGTAAAGTAATGGTCAAAATTCTGCAAACCAGGCTTCGGCAATACATGAACCATGAACTTCCAGATATTCAAGCTGGTTTTAGAAAAGGCAGAGGAACCAGAGATAAAATTGCCAACATCTGCTGGATCATCGAAAAAGCAAGAGAGTTCCAGAAAATCATCTACTTCTGCCTTATTGACTATGCCAAACCTTTGACTGTGTGGATCACAATAAACTGTGGAAAATTCTGAAGGAGATGGGAATACCAGACCACCTGATCTGCCTCTTGAGAAACCTGTATGCAGGTCAGGAAGCAACAGTTAGAACTGGATATGGAACAATAGACTGGTTCCAAATAGGAAAAGGAGTATGTCACCCTGCTTATTTGTATATTGTCACCCTGCTTATTTAACTTATATGCAGAGTACATCATGCGAAATGCTGGGCTGGAGGAAACACAAGCTGGAATCAAGATTGCCATGAGAAATATCAATAACCTCAGATATGTAGATGACACCACCCTCAAGGCAGAAAGTGAAGAAGAACTAAAGAGCCTCTTGATGAAAGTGAAAGAGGAGAGTAAAGAAGTTGGCTTAAAGCTCAACACTCAGAAAACTAAGATCATGGCATCCAGTCCAATCACTTCATGGCAACTAGATGGGGAAACAGTGGAAACAGTGGCTGACTTTATTTTGGGGGTCTCCAAAATCACTGCAGATGGTGATTGCAGTCGTGAAATTAAAAGACGCTTACTCCTTGAAAGGAAAGCTATGACCAACCTACATAGCATATTAAAAGGCAGAGACATTACTTTGTCAACAAGGGTCTGTCTAGTCAAGGCTGTGGTTTTTCCAGTGATCATGTATGGATGTGAGAGTTGGACTATAAGGAAATTTGAGCACCAAAGAATCGATGCTTTTGAACTGTGGTGTTGGAGAAGACTCTTGAGAGTCACTTGGACTGCAAGGAGATCCAAACAGTCCATCCTAAGGGAGATCAGTCCTGAATGTTCATTGGAAGAACTGATGTTGAAGCCGAAACTCCAGTACTTTGGCCACCTGATGGGAAGAGCTGACTTATTTGAAAAGACCCTGATGCTATGAAAGATTGAGGGGAGGAGGAGAAAGGGAAAACAGAGGATGAGATGGTTTGATGACATCACCAACTCAATGGACATAGGCTTGCGCATACTCTGGCAGTTGGTGATGGATAGTGAGGCCTTGCGTGCTGCGGTTCATGGGGTCGCAAAGAGTCAAGGCACGACTGAATGAATTGAACTGAATGACACCGGATGCCATGATCTTAGTTTTTTGAATGTTGAGTTTTAAGCCAACTTTTTCACTTCCTCTTTCAGTTTCATCAAGAGGCTCTTTAGTGCCTCTTCACTTTCTGCCATAAGGGTGGTGTCATCTGCATATCTGAGGTTCTTGATATTTCCCTCTGCAATCTTGATTCCAGCTTGTGCTTCATCCAGCCCAGCATTTCACATGAGGTACTCTGCATATAAGCTAAATAAGCAGGATACAGTGTTGACGTATTCCTTTCCCAATTTGAAACTTGTCCATTGTTCCATGTCTGGTTCCTACTGTTGCTTCTTGACATGCATACAGATTTCTCATCACAACAAACTGGAAAATTCTTAAAAAGATGGGAATACCAGACCCCCTTACCTACTGCCTGAGAAACCTGTATGCAGGTCAATGAAGCAACTGTTAGAATAGGACATGGAGCAACAGACTGGTTCAAAGTTGGGACAGGAGTATATCAAGGCTATATATTTTCACCCTGCTTATTTGAGTTATATGCAGAGTACATGGTGCAAAATGCCAAGCTGGGTGGATGACAACCTGGAATCAAGACTGCCAGGAGAAATCTCAAGAACCTGAGATATGCACATGATACCACTCTAGTGGCAGACAGCAAAGAAGAAGTAAAGAGACTCAGAATGAGGGTGAAAAAGGAGCATTGTAGCACCCAGTCCCCTCAAAAAACGAAGTCTTGGTATCTTGTTCCAACACTACTTGGCAAATAGAAGGGGAGGGAGGTAATTGGAAACAGTGACAAGTTTTATATTCTTGGGTTCTAAAATCACTGTGGATGATGACTGCAGCCAAGAAATTAAAAGATGTTTGCTCCTTGGAGAAAGAGCTATGGCAAACCTAGAGAGTGTATTAAAAAGCAGAGACATCACTTTGCCAACAAAGGCCTGTATAGTCAAAGCTATGGTTTTTCTGGTAGTCATGCATAGATGTGAGAGTTGGACAATAAAGAGGGCTGAGGACCCAAAAATTGATGCTTTCAAACTGTGATACTGGAGAAGACTCTTGACAGTTCCTTGGATAGCAAGGAGGTCAAACCTGTCAATTCTAAAGGAAATCCACCCTGAGTATTCATTGGAAGGACTGATACTGAGACTGAAGGTCTAATACTTTGCCCACATGATGTGAAGAACTGACTCATAGAAAAAGCCCCTGATGTCAGGAAAGATGGAGAGCAAGAAGAGAAGGGGGTGACAGAGGATGAGATGGTTGGCTGGGCTCACCGACTCAGTGACATGAGTTTGAGCAAACTGCTGGAGATAGCAAAGGACAGGGAAACCTGGTTTGCTGCAGTTCATGGGGTCAAATGAGTAGGACATGACTTAACGACTAAACAAAACAGTGTTATTACTGCAGGATCATAGGTGTGGAAGGCCACAAGGTAGTTCTTGGGAGCCTGAAGTAAGAGGAAGGTGGTGCCATTGGGTCCTGGAGCTGGCAGAGGAGGCCCAATGCCTGTGGAAGCCCTTTTGGCTTCATCTCTGTGGATTTCACCTTAGTCCTGGCTTTAGTGTACCATCTGCCCTATTCACACATCAGAAGAGATTCGATACTTTCCCTTCTCTGCTCACAAAATTCTGGTGCAATTTGGACAGCTGACAAAATCCAAATAAGGTCTATTAATATCAATGTTACTGGTCTGGGTTTGATTATTGTACTGTTTTCTGTAAGAGAATGTCTGCAACTTACTCTCAAAATATTTTAAAATTTGTGTCTTCATGTGTGTGTGTGTGTGTGTAGAGAGTGAGAGATAGAGGGAGGATAATACAAATATAGTAAAATATTAACATTGGAGGAGGTAGGCTAAATATATATGGTAATTCTTTTTATTATTCTTGCAACTTTTTTGTAAGTCTTAAATTATTTAAAATAAAAATTTAAAAGTTATTTTTATTTTTAACAAATATTACTCAAGGTCTCTTATCCAACATCTACACACACTTCTTGCCACTGCACTCTTTGCAGTTATATATGGTCTCAGGAACATGATTTCCCTGCTCAAAGGCTGATACCCAACTTGTCAACACTATACTGAATTCCTAGTACATACTAATCTCAAGGGGACCAGTCAGTCAGGTACCGAGGGCATACGTTAATTAATTTGAACTCATTATATCATGGAAGAGTTAGTTAGCTTTGTAATTTCTCTGGAATAAGTGAGTATTCTAGACATGGACTTACCTTCACTGCCTGCAGTACTTCTGTCAATACCACCATCTGTGATTTTACAGAACATTTCATCCATATTACAGAAATTTCATCCATGTGAAATTTCATGAAGAATTGCTTCTGATCAAGGGATTATTTTAAATCCAGAGTGTGGTGATTGGTTTATACCTGTGGAATTCACTGCTTTTGTCATGCACTCCATCACTCAGAAATTAAAAAGTTGTCCTTATCCAATGGAATAATGACTGTATTGAAGACAGTTATGCCACTAGTTGAGAGACAACACCTTGTGTGTTAGAGGTGCTGCCCTACAATATATGCTATATGTCTTGAAGTAGCCACAAATATATATGAGGTCATCTAGTGGCTCAGTCAGAGAAGGCAATGGCAACCCACTCCAGTACTCTTGCCTGGAGAATCCCATGGACAGAGGAGCCAGGTGGGCTACACTCCATGGGGTAGCAAAGAGTCGGACTGGACTGAGCATGCATGAATGCAATCAACGACCAGATTTCCTATGTCTAAGAATGGAAGAATGGAAGTTAGAGTTGCTCCTAAAGACCTATTCACAAAATGTTTTTGTTCCCTGAAACTTTGGACTCTACTGGGTTAGAAGTTTTTAGTATCTAAGGAAGGCATAGTCCTATCAGATTATTCAACAATGTCTCCATAAAGATTTGGAAGTTTAGATGGCCACCTGGTGATTTTGGAATCTCAGAGCCAGTAGACAAATAGGCAAAAATTGGGTCTTTTGAATTGGCTAGACGATTGATTTCTTTTCTTTTTCTTTTCAGAGTGTTAGGATTTTATGTAAAATAAGAGGTTTAGAGTTCCCTGTAGAAAGTAAAGGAAAAGATTTCCCTCCTTTCTTTTTTCATGTGCTTTAGAAAGCTTAAAGTTGTTAGTAAGTTCTTTACATTTCTTTGAAATGTAGACAAATCATTTCAAAAAGTAGATAGGACTTTTGTCAGCTTTACAACCCAGAAATGCCTTTCTCAAAGACTAGAACCCATCTCTTTAAAATGTCAAGGCAGATAGCACCCCTAACTCCCATTTTCTGGGAAGTAGGGGTAGGAGTCTAACATCTGTGGGCACCTGGATCCAAGCTGTACAGCTACCTTCAGTCATAAAGAGATTAGAAATTTGTTTTCCCTCTATATAAAATCATTTAGCTAACCTATATTATCACCCCAATTACTGGATAAAATTAGTGACAAATGGTGTTGTCAAGTGCTAAGATGACTGATTTCAATCTTCAAGGGGAAGTAAGGTTGATCCTACATAATGGAGGCAGAAAGAAGTGTGTCTGGAGACTAGGAGACCTTCTAGGGTAACTTATCATGTCCCAACATGGCTAAAGTTATTACACAACTACAGCAGCCCCATAGAGACAAGGCTACCAATCTCTCCAACTCCACATAAATAAATGTTTGAATTATTCTTCTAGATCTAGAAACCATCCAACTGAAATGCTCACTGGATAAGAGGAAATAGGACATAAAGAGTAAAGAAAGAAAGTTTATATCAACTTTGACCTTGCAACCAGTTTTAGAAATGAAGACTGCAATAGTTAACCATATTTGATTCTTTACAACAATATACATATAAGTATATATTCTTAGCGTGCCCCTTTATCATTCTCTTTTTAGCTACTATTTTATATATGATGAGGGTTTCCCTGGTGACTCAGATGATAAAGAATCTTTCTGCAATGCAGGAGATCCAGGTTCAATCCCGGTTCAGGAAGATCCCCTGGAGAAGGAAATGCTAACTCACTCCAGTATTCTTACCTGGGGAATTCCATGGACAGAGGAGCCTAGTGGGCTGCAGTCCATGGGGTCACAAAGAGTCGGGCACGGCTGAGTGACTAACACTTATATATGATGAGTTAGTGGTAGATTTATTTTTTATTTATCCATATTATTACAGAATATTGATTCAATATTTGTATTGAACCAGAAGAAGAATTGATGCCATCTGAAGATCCTGAACTTGGACCTGGATACTATGATTGGTAATACCTCAGGTTTGGCTCCCTTTGGGGATGAGTGAATACATTTCTGCTTGTATGAAGAATAGTTTCATGTTGTCATTTTCCCAAAGTATGAGATGGCAAAAGTATGTGTAGATAGATATTGGACAAATGGAATGTAAGGAATATCTGTCTTGTTGGTATCCATTCATCTTCCTAATGGCACTCAATTTCCTTTTAGAATATTATAGTTCTTCCATTTTTGTAGCAGACAAAACTATGGTAGTTAGGATTCTAGGATGAATCACAAGATCCCCACCTCTGGTATACATACAGCTTCTCCCAGTTATTCAATAAAGCACCTATCTAGACACTGATGTGAAGAGATTTTCCGCATGTAATCAAGGTCCCTAATCAGTTGATCTTAAATTGGGAAGATCATCCTGAGTGGGCCTGCCCTAATCAGATGAGGTCTTAGGGGAACCTGTACTCTTCCTGTTAAAAGATATTTGAAGAGTGAGAAGGATTTAGTGCATGGAATTTATCCATTCCTGGATTTGAAAATTGAGGGGCTATATGGCAAAGAACATGGGTGGCCTCTATGAACAAATGAAGCCTTCAGCTGATAGTCAGGAAAGAAACAAGGACCGCAGACCAACAACTACAAGGACAGGAGTTCTGCCAATAGTCTGAATGTACATGGAATTGGATTCTTCCCCTCGAGGCACCATAAAGGAATGTGGGCCTACTAATACTTTGATTTCAGACTTACCTGAACAGAGAACCCAGTCAAGTTGTGCCTGGACTTCTGACCTACAATTACTATGAGATAATAAATGGATGTTATTTTCAACTCAAATTGTAGTCAGTTGTTTTTCATTAATAGAAAACATACATAGTCTTTGTGGGATGACATGTTCAGATATGTGCCTCATCCTATTGAAATGTCATAAGCCAAATTCTTCCCCTCCCTGTCCTGCTATTGTAAAGGGGCAGGCATGCAACGTACTCTGCTCAATCACATGTCTTTCCCTTGGACCTTGAAGCTTAACTTGACACAAGAGTGAAAAAATGGTTTATGTGATTTTTATCCCCAGAGCAGCATCCTGATCAGACTATTCCTGTTTTTCTGCTTTGTGCTCCCCATCCAGTTCTCAGATTCCTTTTTCCAATCTTCCTCCAGTTCTGTGAGTCTCTAGCATCTTTCTAATAAAGTCAACTTCCTATTGCTTATGACCAATAATGTGCTGGGGCCAGCTTTCCTCTGTGTGTACTTCATCCTGTCTTTACATTCAGTGAAACTGGTAACTTGAAATTGGTTATGGTGGGATTATGTACTCTCTGAAAAGTGGCAAGGACTACCAATCAGGGATATTTTTTTGTTTCATTTTGAGAACCAGTTGTTAACTATTACCAGCATACCATGCTTATAATAAAAATCTTAGATGGTGAAATGTGTGAGTGCATGGAAAAGGGCTGGGATAGTGTGAGCTTTAGGAGGGCAGAGATAGTAAGATGTTGTAGAAAGAACTTAGATTTTGCCGTCAGAGAGCCCTAGCCTCTAATTCTGCTTCCACCAATGGTGTGATTTGAGGCAAGTGTTTTCTCCTTTCTGTGTTTTAGTTTAGTCATCTATGAAAGTATATGAGAAAGGCCATCTATGGCAAACCCACAGCAAACATCATTCTCAATGGTGAAAAAATGAAAGTACTTCCTCTAAGGTCAGGAATCAGACAAGGATGTACACTTTTGCCACTTATTATTTGTTTCTTTGCTTTCTTTTCTTTTTTTAAAATTTATTTTTTGATCAGAAGAAAATTGCTTTATAATAATGTGATAGTTTCTGCTGTGAAAGTGAAGTGAAAGTCACTCAGTCATGTCCAACTTTTTGCAACCTCATGGACTATACAGTCCTTGGAATTCTCTAGGCCAGAATACTGGAGTGGGTAGCCTTTCCCTTCTCCACGGGATCTTCCCAACCCAGGGATTAAATCCAGGTCTCACACATTGCAGGCAGATTCTTTAGCAACTGAGCTATCAGGGAAGCCTGTAAGACACTGCAAATTAGCCATAATTATACATTTATCACCTCTCTCTTGAGCCTCCTTCTGCTCCCCATTCCTATCCCTGTAGATCATGACAGAGATTATGCTTGGGCTCCCCGTGTTAAACAGCCACTTCTCACCATCTCTCTGTTTCACACATGGTAGTGTATATATGTCGATGCTACTTTCTCCATTCATCCCACTCTCTCCTTCTCTCACTGTGTCCAGAAGTCCCTTCTCTATATCTGCCTGTCAATTCCTTCCTGGCAAATAGGTTCATCAATACCATATTTTTAGATCCCATATATATGTGTTAACGTACTATATTTATTTTTCTCTTTCTACTCACTTCATTCTGTATAAAAGGCTCTAGGTTCATCCACCTCACTAGAACTGACACAAATTTATTCTTTTTTTTTGTGGCTGAGTAACATTCCATTGTAATATGTACCACAGTTTCTCTATCTATTCATTTGTCAATGGACATTTAGGTTGCTTCCATGGCCTAGCTGTTGAAAATAGTGCTGCTATAAACATTGGGGTGCATGTGTCTTTTTCAATTATGGTTTTCTCAGGGTATATGCCCAGTAGTGAGATTGCTGTGTCATATGGGAGTTTTATTCCTAGTTTCGTAAGGAGTCTCCATACTGTTCTCCATAATGACTGTATCAATTTACATTCCCACCAACAGTGCAAGAAGGCTCTCTTTTCTCCACATTCTCTCTACCATTTAGTGTTTGTAGACTTTTTGATGATGGCCATTCTGACCAGTGTTGATTAGCATTTCTCTAATAATTAGTGATATTGAGCACCTTTTCATGTGTTTATTAGCCATCTGTATATCTGCTTTGGAGAAAGATCTGTTTAGGCCTTCTGCCCATTTTTTGATTAGGCTGTTTGTTTTTCTGATATTGACCTATATCAGCTGCTTACATATTTTAGAGATTAATTCTTTGTCAGTTGTTTCAGATGCAATTATTTTCTCCCATTCTGAAGGCTGTCTTTTAATCTTGTTTACTGTTTCCTTTGCTGTGCAAAAGCTTTTAAGTTTTTAGGTCCCATTTCTTTATTTTTATTTCCACTACCCTAGGAGATTACTCAAAGAGTATCTTGCTGTCATTTATGTCAAAGAGTGTACTGTCTATGATTTTCCTCTAAGAACTTTATAGTTTCTGGCTTTACATCTTTAAACCATTTGAGTTCTTTTCGTGTATGGTGTTAGGAAGTGTTCTAGTTTCATTCCTTTACATGTAGCTGTCCAATTTTCCCAGTACCAGTTATTGAAGAGGTTGTCTTTTCCCACTGTATATTCTTGCCTACTTTGTCAAAGATAAGATTCCCATAGGTGCATCGGTTTATCTCTGGACTTTCTATCTTGTTCAATTGGTCTATATTTCTGTTTTTGTGCCAGTCCTACACTGTTTTGATGACTGTAGCTTTGTAGTATAGTCTGAAGTCCTGAAGGTTAATTCTTCCAGTTCTGTTTCTCTTTTTCAAGATTACTTTGGCTATTCAAGGTCTTTTGTGTTTCCATACAAATTGTTAAATTTTTTGCCCTAGTTCTGTGAAAAATCCTATTGGTATTTTGGTAGGGATTGCATTGAATCTGTAGATTGCTTTGGGTGTGTGTGTATGTTAGTCATTCAGTCATGTCCGACTCTTTGGAACTCAAAGACTGTAGCCTGCCAGGCTCCTCTGTCATTGGAATTCTCAAAGCAAGAATACTGGAGTGGGTAAGAATTCCCTTAACCAGGGGATCTTCCCGACCCAGGGATTGAACTTGGGTTTTCCCCATTACAAGCAGATTCTTTACCATCTGAGTCACTAGAGAAGCACAGGTTCCTTTGGGTTGTTGTTCAGTTGCTCAGTTGTGTCTGACTCTTTGCAACCTCATGGACACCAGGCTTCCTTGTCCTTTACCATCTCCCGGAGCTTGCTCAAACTCATGTCCATTGAGTCAGTGATGCCATCCAAAAATCTCATTCATGTCATCCCTTTGCCTCCTGCCTACAATCTTTCCCAGCATCAGGGTCTTTTCTAATGAGTTGGCTCTTTGCATCATGTGGCCAAAGTTTTGGAGCTTCAGCATCCGTCCGTCCAATGAATACTTAGGATTGATTTCCTTTAGGATTGACTGGTTTGATTTTCTTGCCGTCCAAGGAATTCTCAAGAGTCTTCTCCAAAACCACAGTTCAAAAGCATCAATTCTTTAGCACTCAGCTTCTTTATGGTCCAACTCTAACATCCATACATGACTACTGGAAAAACCATAGCTTTGACTAGGCGAAACTTTGTTGGCAAAGTAATGTCTCTGCTTTTTAATATGCTGTCTATGTTGATCAAGCTTTTCTTCTAAGGAACAAGCATCTTTTAATTTCATGGCTGCAGCCAAAATCTGCAGTGATTTTGGAGCCCAAGAAAATAAAGTCTGTCATGGTTTCCATTGTTTCCCCATCTATTTCCCATGAAGTTATGGGATCAGATGCAATGATCTTAGTTTTTTTTTTTTTTTTTTTTAATTTACACGTATTCCCCATCCTGATCCCCCCTCCCACCTCCCTCTTCACCCGATCCCTCCGGGTCTTCCCAGTGCACCAGGCCCGAGCACTTGTCTCATGCATCCCACCTGGGCTGGTGATCTGTTTCACCATAGATAATATACATGCTGTTCTTTCAAAACATCCCACCCTCACCTTCTCCCACAGAGTTCAAAAGTCTGTTCTGTACTTCTGTGTCTCTTTTTCTGTTTTGCATATAGGGTTGTCGTTACCATCTTTCTAAATTCCATATATATGTGTTAGTATGCTGTAATGTTCTTTATCTTTCTGGCTTACTTCACTCTGTATAAGGGGCTCCAGCTTCATCCATCTCATTAGGACTGGTTCAAATGAATTCTTTTTAACGGCTGAGTAATATTCCATGGTGTATATGTACCACAGCTTCCTTATCCATTCATCGGCTGATGGGCATCTAGGTTGCTTCCATGTCCTGGCTATTATAAACAGTGCTGCGATGAACATTGGGGTGCACGTGTCTCTTTCAGATCTGGTTTCCTCAGTGTGTATGCCCAGAAGTGGGATTGCTGGGTCATATGGCAGTTCTATTTCCAGTTTTTTAAGAAATCTCCACACTGTTTTCCATAGCGGCTGTACTAGTTTGCATTCCCACCAACAGTGTAAGAGGGTTCCCTTTTCTCCACATCCTCTCCAGCATTTATTGCTTGTAGACTTTTGGATAGCAGCCATCCTGACTAGCGTGTAATGGTACCTCATTGTGGTTTTGATTTGCAATTCTCTGATAATGAGTGATGTTGAGCATCTTTTCATGTGTTTGTTAGCCATCTGTATGTCTTCTTTGGAGAAATGTCTGTTTAGTTGTTTGGCCCATTTTTTGATTGGGTCATTTATTTTTCTGGAATTGAGCTGCAGGAGTTGCTTGTATATTTTTGAGATTAATCCTTTGTCTGTTGCTTCATTTGCTATTATTTTCTCCCAATCTGAGGGCTGTCTTTTCAGCTTGCTTATAGTTTCCTTTGTTGTGCAAAAGCTTTTAAGTTTCATTAGGTCCCATTTGTTTATTTTTGCTTTTATTTCCAATATTCTGGGAGGTGGGTCATAGAGGATCTTGCTGTGGTTTATGTCAGAGAGTGTTTTGCCTATGTTCTCCTCTAGGAATTTTATAGTTTCTGGTCTTACATTTAGATCTTTAATCCATTTTGAGTTTATTTTTGTGTATGGTGTTAGAAAGTGTTCTAGTTTCATTCTTTTACAAGTGGTTGACCAGGTTTCCCAGCACCACTTGTTAAAGAGGTTGTCTTTTTTCCATTGTATATCCTTGCCTCCTTTGTCAAAGATAAGGTGTCATTAAGTTCGTGGATTTATCTCTGGGCTTTCTATTCCGTTCCATTGATCTATATTTCTGTCTTTGTGCCAGTACCATACTGTCTTGATGACTGTGGCTTTGTAGTATAGTCTGAAGTCAGGCAGGTTGATTCCTCCAGTTCCATTCTTCTTTCTCAAGATTGCTTTGGCTATTCGAGGATTTTTGTATTTCCATACAAATTGTGAAATTATTTGTTCTAGTTCTGTGAAAAATACCGTTGGTAGCTTGATAGGGATTGCATTGAATCTATAGATTGCTTTGGGGTAGAATAGCCATTTTGACAATATTGATTCTTCCAATCCATGAGCATGGTATGTTTCTCCATCTGTTTGTGTCCTCTTTGATTTCTTTCATCAGTGTTTTATAGTTTTCTATGTATAGGTCTTTTGTTTCTTTAGGTAGATATACTCCTAAGTATCTTATTCTTTTTGTTGCAATGGTGAATGGTATTGTTTCCTTAATTTCTCTTTCTGTTTTTTCATTGTTAGTATATAGGAATGCAAGGGATTTCTGTGTGTTAATTTTATATCCTGCAACTTTACTATATTCATGATCTTAGTTTTTTAATGTTGAGTTTTAAGCCAGTTTTTTTCACTCTCCTTTTCAAATTCATCAGGAGGCTCTTGAGTTCCTCTTCACTTTCTGCCATAAGGTTGATGTCATTTGCATATCTGAGATTTTTGACATTTCTCCCAGCAATCTTGATTCCAGCTTGTGCTTCATCCAGCACAGTATTTTCCATGATATACTCTGCATATAAGTTAAATAAGCAAGGTGACAATATACAGCATTGATGTACTCCTTTCCTGATTTGGAACCAGTCCATTCTTCCATGTCTGATTCTAACTGTTGCTTCTTGACCTGCATACAGGTTTTTCAGGAGGCAGGTAAGGTCGTCTGGTATTTCCATCTCTTTAAGAATTTTCCACAGTTTGTTGTGATCCATACAGTCAAAGGCTTCAGCTTAGTCAATGAAGCAGAAGGAGATTTTTTTTTTTCTGAAATTCTCTTGCTTTTTCAATGATCCAATGGCTGTTGGCAATTTGATCTCTGGTTCCTCTGCCTTTTCTAAATCCAGCTTGAATGTCTGGGAATTCACAGTTTATGTATTGTTGAAGACTGGCTTGGAGAATTTTGAGCATTACTTTGCTAGCATGTGAAATCAGTGCAATTGTATGGTAGTTTGAACGTTCTTTGGTATTGCTTTTCTTGGAGACTGGAATGAAAAGTGATCTTTTTGAGTCCTGTGGCCACTGCTGAGTTTTCTAAATGTGCTGGTGTATTGAGTAGAGCACTTTGACAGCATCACCTTTTAGCATTTGAAATAGCTCAACTGGAATCCTATCACCTCCACTAGGTTTGTTCATAGTGATGCTTCCTAAGGCCCACTTGACTTCACATTCCAGGATATCTGACTCTAGGTGAGTGATCAGATCATCATGGTTATCTGGGTTATTAAGATCTTTTTTGGTACAGTTCTTCTGTGTATTCTTGTCACCTCTTCTTAATATCTTCTGCTTCTGTTAGGTCCATACTATTTCTGTCCTTTATTTTGCCCATCTTTGCATGAAATGTTCCCTTGGCATCTCTTAATTTTCTTAAAGCAATCTCTAGTCTTTCCCATTCTATTGTCTTCCTCTATTTCTGCATTGTTCACTTAAGTAGGCTTTCTTATCTCTCCTTGCTATTCTTTGGAACTCTGCATTCAGAAGTGTATATCTTTCCTTTTTTCTTTGCCTTTTGCTTCTCTTCTTTTCTCAGCTATTTTGTAAGGTTTCCTCAGACAACCATTTGCCTTCTTGTACTTTTTTTTTCCTTGGGGATGGTTTTGATTACCACCTCTTGTACAATGTTACAAGCCTCCATCCATAGCTCTTAAATGACTCTATCAGATCTAATCCCTTGAATCTATTTGTCACTTCCACTGTATAATCGTAAGGGATTTGATTTTGATTGTACCTGAATCACCTAGTGTTTTTCCCTACTTTCTTCAATTTAAGTCTTAATTTTGCAACAAAGATGTCATTATCTGAGCCACAGTCAGCCCCTGGTCTTGTTTTTGCTGTCTATAAAGAGCTTCTCCATCTTCGGCTGCAAAGAATGTAATCAGTGTGATTTCAATATTGACCATTTGGTGATATCCATGCATAGAGTCATCTCTTATCTTGTTGGAAGAAGGTGTTTGCTATTACCAGTGGGTTCTCTTGGCAAAACTCTGTTAGCCTTTGCCCTGTGTAGTGTAGTCATTTTCACAGTATTGATTCTTCCAGTCCAAGAATATTATCTCTTCATTTCTTTGTGTCATCTTTGATTTCTTTCATCAGTTTCTTATGGTTTTCTGTATACAGGTCTTTTGCCACTTTAGGTAGGTTTATTCCTAGGTATCTATTCTCTTTGTTGCAATGGTGAATGGCGTTGTTTCCTTAATTTCTCTGTTGCAATGGTGAATGGGGTTGTTTCCTTAATTTCTCTGATTTTTTTTCATTGTTAGTGTATAGGAATGCGAGGGATTTCTCTGTATTAATTTTATATTCTGTGACATTACTATATTCATTGATTAGCTCTAGTAATTTTCTGTGGCATCTTTAGGGTTTTCTATGTATAGTACCATGTCATCTGCAAACAGTGAGAGTTTTACTTCTTTTCCAATCTGAATTCATTTCATTTCTTTTTTCTTCTCTAATTGCTGTGGCTAGGACTTCCAAAACTATGTTGAATAGTAGTGAGAGTGGGCACCGTTGTCTTGTTCCTGATCTTAGAGGAAATGCTTTCAGTTTTTCTCCATTGAGAATAATGTTTGTTGGGTATTTGTCATGTATGGCCTTTATTGTGTTGAGGTAGATTCCTTCTATGCCTACTTTATAGAGAGATTTTTATCATAAATGGGTATTGAATTTTGTCGAAAGCTTTCTCTGAATCTTTGAAGTGATCATATGGTTTTTATATTTAAATTTGTTAATATGATGTATCATATTGATTGATTTTCATATATTGAAGAATCCTTGCATCCTCAGGATAAACCCCACTTGATCATGGTGGATGATCCTTTTATTGTGTTGTTGGATTCTGTTGGCTGGAATTTTGTTGAGGATTTTTGCATCTATGTTCATCAGTGATGTTGGCCTGTAATTTTCTGGGTTTTGGGGGCATCTTTTTCTGATTTGTTATCAGGGTGATGTTGGCCTTGTAGAATGAGATTGAGAATCACTCTCACCAGTTTTATTCAACATAGTTTTGGGGCTCTTAGCCACAGCAATCAGAGAAGAAAAAGAAATGAAAGGAATCCAGGCTGGAAAAGAAGAAATAAAACTGTCACTGACAGGATACCACATGTAGAAAATTCTAAAGATCCTACCAGAAAACACCAGAGCTCATCAATGAATTTGACAATGTTGCAGGATACAAAATTAATGTACACAAATTTCTTTCATTTATATGCAACAATGAAAAATCAGAAATAGAAATTAAGGAAGTAATCACATTTATCATCATATAAAAAGAATAAAATACCAAGGAATAAACCTACCTAAAGGAGGCCAAAGACCTGTACTCAGAAAACTATAAGATAACAATGAGAGAAATCAAAGATGGCACAAACAGATGGAGAGATATACCATGTTCTTGGATTGGAAGAATTAATATTGTGAAAATAACTATACTATCCAAAGTAATCTACAGATTCAATGCAATCCCTATCAAATTACCAATGACATTTTTTCACAGAATTAGAACAAAAGAAAAATAATTTGTACGGAAATACAAAAGATCCCAATTAATCAAAGCAATCTTGAGAAAGAGAAACAGAGCTGGAGGAATCAGGCTCCCAACTTCACACTATACTACAAAGCTAGTCATCTAGACAGTATGGTACTGGCACAAAAAGAAAAAATATAGATCAATGGAATAGGATAGAAAGCCCAGAGATAAACCCACACACCTTTGGTCACCTAATCTCTGACAAAGAGGCAAGAACACATAATGGAACAAAAACAGTCTCTTCAATAAGTGGTGCTGGGAAAACTGGGCAGCTACATGTAAAGGAATAAAATTAGAACATTCTCTTACAGCACACACAAAAGTAAACACAAAATAGATTAAAGACCTGAATGTAAGATCAGATATCATAAAACTTTTAGAGGAAACCGTAGGCAAAACATTCTTAACATTAATCACAGCAAGATCTTTTCTGATCCACCTCTGAGAATAATGAAAATACAAATGAAAGTAAACAAATAGGATCTAATTAAACTTAAAAGCTTTTGAATATCAAAAGAAAAAAAAGAAAATAAAAATGAAAATAAAACTCACAGAATGAGAGAAAATGAAGCCATCAACAAGGGGTTGATCTCCAAAATATACAAACAGCTCATGTAGCTCAATATATATATATATATATATATATATATATATATATATATATATATACAAGTCAAAAAAGTGGACAGAAGCTCTATATAGACATTTCTTCAAAGAAGACATACAGATGGCCAAGAAGAACATTAAAATATGCTCAACATCCTCATTGTTAGAGAATTGCAAATCAAAACTAAAATGAAGTATCACCTTACACTGGTCAGAATGGCTGTTATTAAAAAATTTACAATCAATAAGTGCTAGAGAGAGTTTGGAGAAAAGAGAACCTTCCTACATGTTGGTGGGAATGTATATTGGTATAGCCACAATGTAGAACAGTGTGGACATTCCTCTGTTCCTCAGTGTGGACATTCAGTCACTGTCATGTCTGACTCTTTGGGATCCCAGGGACTGCACCAGGCCAGGCTTCCTTGTCCTCCACTTTTTCCTGGAGTTTGTTCAAACTCATGTCCATTGAGTCAGTGATGCAATCCAATCATCTCATCCTCTGTCTTCAGTCTTTCTCAGCATCAGGATCTTTTCCAATGAGTCAGCTCTTTGCATCAGGTGGCCACAGTATGGAGCTTCAGCTTCAGCATCAGACCTTCCAATGAATATTCAAAGTTGATTTCCTTTAGGATTGACTGGCTTGATCCCCTTGCTGTCCAAGGGACTCTTCAGCACCATAGTTTGAAAGCAACAATTCTTTGGCACTCAGCCTTCTTTATGGTCCAACTCTCACATCCATACATGACTTTTGCAAAAATCACATCTTTGACTATATGGACCTTTGTCGGCAAAGTGTATTCCTTAAAAAACTAAAAATAGAGTTACTGTATGGTCCAGCAATCCCACTCCCAGGCATATGCCCAGAGAAATAATAAATTTTTGAAAGGATACATGTGTCTCAATGTTCATTGCAGCACTATTAACAATAGCCCAGAAATGGAAGTAACCTAAATGCCCATTAAAAGAGGAATGGATAAAGAATATATGGTACACATATACAATGGAATATTACTCAGCCATAAAAAAGAGTGAAATAATACCATTTACAGCAATGTAGATGAACCTAGAGTTTGCCATACTAAGTAAAGTAAGTCAGACAGAGAAATACAAATATATGATATCACTTATTTATGGAATCTTAAAAAAATTGTACAAATGAACTTATTTACAAAACAGAAATTGAGTCTTAGATATAGAAAATAAACTTATGGTTATCAAGGGGGGGAAAAAGGGAATAAATTGGGAGATTGGGATTGACATATACACACTACTATATATAAAAGATGATTAATAAGAACCTACTGCATAGTACAGGGAATTCTATTTGGTGTTCTGTAATGACTGAGCGACTGAACTGAACTGAACTGAACTGAATGACCTATATGGAAATGGAGTTCTAGAGTCACTTTGCTGTACAGCATAAACTAACACAACATTGTATGTCAACTGTATTTCAATAAAAATTAATTAAAAAGAGGAACTATATGAGGAAAATTCAGTATTTGGCAAAAAATAAAAAAATAAAAATAAAAAACACCAAAACCACTTAGCCTTATGTTTCTCAGCCACCTTTGCAAATCTTGTTGGGAACATATGACTATTTCTAGTCAGTTGATAGAAGTAACATGTGCACTTCCAGGACAATACCTAAGAGTCCATTTATCTTTGAAATAAAGTGTGCCCTGCAGACTCCTGGGGGAGGTTCCCTAGATGAGTAATTGGCTGTTGTGGTGGAGGTGGAGGTGGGACTGGTAGTAGTAGGATGAGAACATAGAAGGACAGGTAGACTCTAAACCCGGGGTCAGGCCCCAACTTTCTCTGTCTCTGCCAGAGCACTGAGCTAAAAAAAATTTCACACACAGAAGTAGTTGATTTTAGTCATTTGCTTTGTTATGGAGAAGGGCAAGTGAATGATATAGATAGACTGGAGTAAGGGTCCCAATCCAAAGGCAAACAGAGGAACTAGTGTAGGTTGGGGTCATATTGAAGAAAAGCCTCAAGGACCAGCCTGGGCAGCTTAGACTCTCTTCTGGGGTATTAATAAGCCTTATACATGATGTAAGTTTTTTCACCCACTAATTTTAGTATCCATTGATGAGTCTTGCTTCATTTGATTATTACCATGTTTATTGTCCAAAAATCACTTTCTACTTTCATCACTTTTTCTACTTTTTAAAAGTTGAATTTCTACTATTGAATTTTCTTCTATAAAGAAATTTCTTTCCCTTCTCATGTGTTATAAAAATGTATGTATGCATCAAACTTAGGCTGGTGATCTATTTCACATATGTTAATATACATGTTTCAATGTTATTCTCTCAAATCATCCCACCCTCTCCTTCTCCCACAGAGTCCAAAAGTCTGTTCTTTATATCTGTGTTGCTTTTGCTGTCTTGCATATGGTTTGATGCATGGCACTCAAAGCCGGTGCACTGGGACAATCCAGATGGGATGGGGAGGGAGGTAGGAGGGGGTTCAGGATGGGGGACACCCATGGCTGATTCATGTCAATGTGTGGCAAAAATCACCACAATATTGTAAAGTAATTAGCCTCCAATTAAAAGAAATAAATATTTTTTTTAAAAAAAGAATGTATGTATGTATGTGTGTATATGTATATTAGTGTTGACTCATTGATTAATATCCTAGCCAATGTGGTATAATCCTTTACTAAGATTATTTATTTATATATACAAATATTTACACATTTGATCAGTAGGGACCCCGTTTAGTTGACATTTGAGTTTATTTGATGCATTCCCATAATTTTTTTGAGCATTTCTTATGTTTGGCACAGCAACATAACACAGACTCATTTTGTATGTCTCTGGCCTCAGCCATCATACATTCCATCATGGAGCTCTTGCCTTTTTTTTTTTTTTTCCAGTGGGTGTTTATAAACCAAGACCTGGGTTCTAAGTGTGCTCACTGCTATTGAGGTACCATTGTTACTATTCCATCTCAGAAGACAGATATAGGAGATGTGTTTGTCTCCACATTTTAATCTATTTTAGATTCATTTTTGAAAATATGAGTTCATACTGCAGTGTGCCCCAATCCTCACCCCCAGTAAAGGTCAAATGGAGAGTCTAGATTTCTACCCTTGCATGGGTGTAAACAGGCACTCTAAACTCTGACCCTGCCAGGATGGTGTCAGAGAAAGGTGAGTGAGGATCTAGGACTTCCATCCTCTCTGGGTGGCAACTAATTCACCCCTCACCTCAGATGTCAAGACCACGTGCAACTGTAATGAGTTCTTCTCCTTCCTGACTCTGGTGATGTCAGAGAATACGTAAGTGGAGAGTCAGAAATTTCACCACCTCTAGGGTAAGGAGTCCACCTTTGTACCTGGCAGTGTCAATGAAGACAATGTGGAGTCTGGACTTCTACACCTACTCAGAAATAATGAAGCACTCCTCCATCCCCAGTAGGGTGGTGTCAGAGAAGGTCTGTAGAGAGCCAGGACTATCACCACCCCTTATCCTTAATAAGGCTGTCAGTAGAGACCACATGGGGTACACTAAAAAGGCACTTCTGCCTGTACTGGCCAGGGTGATATCAGCAGAAGCCTAAGGAGGATCCTGAACTCCTGACCCTGCACAGTGATAGTAAGAAGTCCCTCTTGCACTCTGGGTATCAACAAAAGTGAAGTGGAAAACCTGCACTTCCATTCTTACCTAACAGGAATAAGGCAATGCCACCTTACAATAGCTGAAGCAGTGTCAGAGGATACTTGCTAAAACATAGAATTTAAATAAGATATTTTTTAAAAATTTAAATAAGATTTTGACACCCATCACAAAATACCCCAAATTTCCAAATTTCAATATGAAATCACTTATCAGAGTGAAAACTTAATTCATGTTTTAAATATTTTAGCTAAATTATTTTTTATTATGGCAAGATACAAGTAACATAAAACTTACTACCTTAAGCATTTTAAAGTGTATATTACAGTGATATTACATACATTCATATTGTGCAAGTACCACCATCATTCATCTCCAGAATTCTTCATCTTGCATAACTGTAACTCTGCACTCATTAAATAACAACTCCTCATGACTCAGCCTCTGGTAAACACCACTCTACTCTTTGTTACTACAAGTTCAAGTTTTTGTTTGTTTTTATTAGTATATGGTCCACATATAAGTGAGATAATGTATTTTTCTTTCTTTATCTGACTTATTTCACTTAGCATAATGTCCTTAAGGTCTACTAATATTGTCACAAATGGCGGGATTACCTTTTTGTGACTAATACTCTGTTACACATAATTAGCTATTATGAATAATGCTGTAATGATCATGGGGTGCTGATCTCTTTGAGATAGTTGATTGCATTTTCTTCAGATATATATGTAGAAGCTGGATTGCTGAATCATGTTTTCCATAGAGACTGTACCTATTTATTTTCCTACCTAAAGTACATAAAAGTTTCCTTTCTTTACAGTCTCTCTAACAGTTGTTTCTTGTCTTTTTGATAATAGCCATTCTAACAGGTGTGAGGTGATAGCACATTGTAGTTTTGGTTTGAATTTCCTTGATGATTAGTGAAGTTGAGCATCTTTTCATGTGCCTGTGGGCCATTTGTATGTCTTTGGGGAAATGTCTGATCAATTCCCTTGCCCGTTATTTTTTTTTTTAATAGGATTGTTTATTATTTTTTTGCTATCCAGTTGTGTGCATTCTTTGTACATTTTCAATATTAATCTCTTATCAGATAGATGGTTTGCAAGTATTTTTTCTCAACCTGTAGTGTACCTTTTTATTATATAGATTGCTTCTTTTACTGTGCAGAAGCTTTTTTGTTTCATGCAGTGCCACTTGTTTACTTTCACTTTTCTTACTTATGCTTTTGATGTCATATCCAAAAAATCGTTGCTAAGACCAATTTCAAGGAGCTTTTAACCTATGTTTTATTTTAGTAGTTTTACAGTTTTGAATCCTATGTTTAGGTTTTTATCCACTATGAGTAAATCTTTGTAAGTCGTCTAAGATGCAAGTCTAATTTCTTTCTTTTGCATATGAATACACAGTTTTCCCAACACCATTTACTGTAGAGACTATCTTTACCCCACTGAATACTCTTGGCTCTCTTATTGAATATTAGTTGACCATATGCACATAGATTCAGGCTTCCCAGGTGGTGCTAGTGGTAAAGAACTTGCCTGCCATTGCAGGAGACATAAGAGTCATGAGTTCAATCCCTGGGTTGGGAAAATCCCCTGGAGGAGGGCATGGCAACCCAGTATTCTTGCCTGGAGAATCCCATGGACAGAGGAGCCTGGTGGGCTATGGTCCATAGGGTTCCATCAGATTTGGACACGACTGAAGCAACTTAGCACACATGCATGTAAATTTAATTCTGGGCTCTTGATTCAATTCCGTTGGTCTTTATGTTTGTTTTTATGCCAGTACCATGTGGTTCTGATTACTATAACTTTGTAATAAAGTTTGAAATCTGGAAGTGTGATGCCTCTGTTTTGTTCTTCTATCTCAGGGATTGCTTTGAGTATTTGGGGTCATTTGTGGTTCCATACAAATTTTAAGATTGTTTTTTAAACATCTGTGAAAAATACCATGGGAATATTGATATGGATTTCACTGAATCTATAAATGATTTTGGGTAGTATGGGCATTTTAATAATATAAGTTCTTCCCAAACATGAAAATGGAATATCTTTCTACTTGTTTGTGTCTTCCTCATCAGTTAGATGGTATTCAGTGTATACATCTTTCACCTCTTCGGTTAAATTTACTCCTAGATATTTTCTTTTTTATGGTATTATAAATGAGATTTTTACAATATCATAAAAATAATTTTCTTCATCTTTTCAGATAATTTATTGTTTGCAAGTAGAAACACAATTGATTTTTATATGCTTATTTTGTATCCTGCAAATTTAGTGAGTTTGTTTATCAATTCTAACAAGTCTATTGTGGAGTCTGTAGGGTTTTCTATCATGTCATCTGCAAATAGAGACAATTTTATTTTTCCTTTCTGAATTTTGTGCCTTTCATTTCATTTTCTTGCCTAATTGCTACTAGAACTTCCAGTACTATATTGAATAGGAGTGGTAAGAGTGGGCATCCTTTTCTTATTCCTGAGCTTAGCAGAAAAGTTTAATAGTTTCACCACTGAGTATGATGTTAGCTGTGGATGTCATATATGGCCTTCATTATGTTGAGGTACACTCCTACTACACCCAAGCTGTTGAGAGCTTTTAGTATGAAAGGATGCTGAATTTTGTTAAATGCTTTCTCTGCATACACTGAGATTATCATATGATGTTTATATTTCATTCTACTAATGTATGTCACATTTGTTGATTTTTGTATCCTCACATCAGAGAGATAAATCCCACTTGATCATGGTGTATGATGCTTTGAATGTATTGTTAAATTTGGTTTGCTAGTATTTTGTTGGGAATTTTTATAAATATGTTCATTGGGGATATTGGCCTGTGGTTTTCTCTTCTTGTACATCTCTATCTGGCTTTGGCATTAGGATAATGTTGGCCTCATAAAGTGAGTTTGGGAGTGTTTCCCTCTCTTCAATTTTTTTGGAAGAGCTTGAACAGGATTGGTATTAATTCTTCTTTGAATGTTTGGTAGAACTAAATTGTGAGGTCATCTGACCCTGGACTTTTCTTTTTTTTTTTTTTATTACTGATTCAAACTTCTTAGTCATTAGTCTGTTCAGCTTTTCTACTTCTTCATGATGCAAACTTGGTAGGTTGTATATTTCCATAAATTTATCCATTTCTTTTAGATTACCTTATATGATGGCATAAAAGTGTTCTTTTTTTCTTAGTACAATTAAAAGTTTGTCAATTTTGTTTATGTTTTCAAAAAAATCAGCTCTTGATACCAGGTCAGAAAGCTTCCTAGGCATGAAGGCTCCAGAGTTATTTCATAATAAGAGTGAAAGTCAGTGTGATGAGGACAGCATGATCATCAGTAGCCTTTCTAAAACCCTAAAGACAGGACTGGGTAAAGATTTGTGTATGGAAGCCATGACTCCCCTGAATCTAGATGGCCTGCACCCATCTCCTGCAAACCTGGAGTGTTAGGCAGCTCCATGTCCTAGACTAAAATGAGAGTCATCATGAACACAGCTAAGGATGATGGTCAATTAGTGTTGACTTGTGTATTGCTGGCATAGAACAGGAGGTGTGGGGAAAAAAAGATTCATGGATCTTTTATATTTTTTGTCTCTATTTCTATTCTGATCTTTATATCCTTCCTTCTGCTAACTTTGGGCTTAGTTTGTTCTTTTTCTATTTTTTCGAGGTGTAAAGTTAGGTTATTTATTTCAGATTTTCTCTTTTTCAATGTAGGCATTTATTGCCATAAATGTTCTGCTTAGAACTGCTTTTGCTGCATCCTCCCAATTTTGGAATGTTATGATTCCATTTAGTTTTTTTTTAAAGATATTTTTTATTTGCCTTTAATTTCTTCTTTGACCTATTGGTTGTTCATGAACATGTTGGTTTTTAAATTAATTAATTTATTTTAATTGGAAGTTAATTGTTTTACAATATTGTGATGGTTTTTGCCATACACTGATATGAATCAGCCATGAGTGTACATGTGTCCCCCCATCCTGAACCCCCCTCCCACCTCCCTCCCCACCCCATCCCTCTGGCAGGAGTCTTAGCTCCAAAACTTTAGGACATCAGTGAACTCCTAATTCCAGGGACCATGTTGTTTAATCTCCACATATTTTTAAATTTTCCTGTTTTCCTTCTGTTATTTAGTATCATATCATTGTGGTCTGAAAAAATGCTTGATATGATTTCATTCATCTTAAATTTTTAAAGAACTATTTTGTAGTCTAGCATATAGTTTATCCTAGAGAATGTTCCAAGTATGCTTCTGAAGAATGTGTATTCTGCTGTTATTGGGTGGAATTTTCTATATATGGCTGTTAGGTCCATTAATTCTATATTTGTTTGAGTATACTGTTTCCTTGTTGATTACTGTCTGGATGATCTATGATAGCAGCATAGGTTTTTATAGTAGTATGGTATAGGTTTTATAGTAGTATAGTATAGTATAGGTTTATAATCTATGTTGATTACTGTCTGAATAATGCCCCAGTGTTGAAAGTGGGGCATTGAAGTTCTCTACTATCCCTGCATCATTGTCTATTTCTCCCTTCAGTTTTATTAACATTTGCTTTATATATTTAGGTGCTCTGATGTTTTGTACATAAATATTTAAAATTTTATATGTCTTCTTGGGATTAGTTTGAACTTTTTCTATTTTTTGAGGTGTAAATTTAGGATGTTTATTTCAGATTTTCTTTCATTTCAGGTGAATTGGCCCATTTATCAATTATATAATTACTTTCCTTTTCTCTTGTTACATATTTTTTTATTAATAGCCTATTTTGTCTGATACAAGTATGGCTAACCCTGCTCTCTTTTAGTTTCCATTTACATGGAATGCTTTTTTCCATCCTTTCCCTTTCAATAAATGTGTGTCCTTAAGGTGCATCTCCTAGGCAGCATATAGTTGGGTCTTGTTTTATTTTTTTTTTAACCCATTCAGCCACTCTGGGTCATTTGATTGGAGAATTTAGTACATTTACATTTAAAGTAATTATTGATTGATACGTATGGACTTACTATTGCTATTTTGCTAATTTTTACTGGCTGCATTATGGTTCCTTCTCTTCCTTTGTGATTTAATGATTTTCTGTAGTGGTATACTTGGATTCCTTTATCTTCTATGTATCTGCTATAGGTTTTTGCTCTTTAGTTACCATGAGTCTTACACAAAACATCTTATAGTTATAACAGTCTGTTTTTAGCTGTTAAAAACTTAAATTTGAATGGACTCTGAAGTTCTACATTTTACTCTCCTTCCCCACATTTTCTGCATTTGATGTCACCATTTACATCTTTTATATAGAATATTCATTAAAATTATTGCAACTATATTTAATACTTTTGCCTCATAACTTTTATACTACAGTTATAGCTAATTTACATACCACCATTAGAATATTAGAATATTCTGAATTTAACCATACATTTACTTTGTCAGTGAGTTTATACTTTCACATATTTTCATGACACTAATTAATTTCCTTTTATTTCAGCTTGAAGAACTCCCTCTAACCTTTTTTATAAAACTGGTCTAGTTATGGTGAACTCCTTCAGCTTTTGTTTGGGAAAATTTTTCTCTCTCCAATTCTGAAGCACAACTTCTCTAAGTAAGGTATTTTTGGCTGGTATTTTTTTCTTTTAGTATCTTGTATATACCACCCCACTCTCTTTTGGCCTGCAAGATTTCTGCTGAAAAATCCACTAATGGCCTTAAGGGGGTTACCTTGTATGTAACAAGTCACTTTTCTTTTGTTGCTTCCAAGATTATCTGTGTCTTAACCTTTAGACAATTTAAATAAAATATACCTCAGCATGAATCTCTTTGGATTTATATTTTTGTTATCATTTGGGTTTTCTGAATCTGGATGTCTGCTTCTTTCCCCAGGTTTAAATAAACTTCCTAACCCTTTCTTTCTCTCTTCTCTTCTGGGATACATAATTCATATATTGATCCACTTTATAATGTTGCATAAGTCCCTTAAGTTATCTTTGCTCTTTTTCATTCCTTTTTCTTTTTGCTCCTCTGATTGGAAGATTTCCACTGCCTGTATTTGAGTTTTTTGATCCTTTCTTTCACTTGGTCTAATCTTATGTTTAATCTTTTAATTGAATTTTTCAGTTTAGTTACTATTTTCAGTTCTATGATTTCTGTTTGGTACTTTTAAATATCTTCTGTCTCTTTGTTGAAGTTCTCACTTTGTTTATGCTTTATTTTCCTGACCTAGTGAATATATTTATGACCATTATTTTGAACTCTCTGTTAAGTAAATTGCTTATTTCCATTCCATTAAGATTGGTTTCTGAAATTTTATCTTGTTCTTTTGTTTGAAATATATTCTCCCACTTGTTTATTTTCTTTGACTGTGTTGGTTTTGGGGCATTAGGTAAAACACCTATTTCTCCTAGTCTTGACAGACTGGAAAATGTAGGAGATGAACTTCATCAATCAGCTCAGCCTGAGCTCCTGGTTGCCTTTCAAATCTTTCTGTTTGTCTAAGGTGGTATCTTTGTTCTTAGTGACTCCTGGTAGATTAATATCACCATGACTTTTCAGAATCCCAAATGCTTGGGAATGCCTACATTCTTGTTCAGGCCCCTAAAGGACTACTACTTGACTACTTCTTCAGCTTCCTGAGGCAGGCTAATTATTAATAGAAGTTCAACTTTTAGGATGCAGGTGAAAATGTCAGAACCTTAGATATGCAGTTTGGCCTCTATCAGGGGGAAACCAAGAGATGGGTGTTTGTGCTTACTCACTTAGTCCTGAGCCAGAGGGAATAGCCATTGGAATGCTTATGTACTCATATATAACCCCTCTTTATTTGTATGTTTCCTAGGGGATTTGTGAATGCTTCCAATAGGTAATTTGGAAGTTCATTCCTGGGGTGGCAGCCACAACAGTTAAGGTGTTATATTTATGGAAAGTTACATTCCAAGAATAAGCTGGATGTTTGATTTTACTGTCAGAGAGAGGCAGTGGGAGAAGGCAGGGGACATGGCCACCAGCACTTTCTGGCTCCTGAGCGGATCACAGTCAGCTCTCACATGCAGGCTGATTAGAAGCCATACCCTCAGGCAACAGCTGGGAAAGTATGCAAACTTCTTTCAGGGAAAACCTGGGAAATTGGTGTTTTTGCTATTCCCTCTGTGCTGAGCCTGGGGCTATAGCTTCAGGAAGTGTTTATGCACCCACTTAAAAACTGATTCTTTATTTAATATGATTAATATGGACATGTGGGGTTAGTGAGTGCCAAGACCCATTGGCTATCAAAGCTAGGAAGACTCATCCCTTGGGTGAAAGCTTTAAAAGTTGGGGTACTGGCTATGTGCACAAGCTCCTTCCAAGGAAAAAAGCTAGTGACTTGGTTTTGTTGGAATAAACTTGAGAGAGAAGGTGGCAAACATGCCTACCAGTTCTTTCAGGCTTCAGGGAGCATCTCAGTCAGCTCTCAGGTAGGGGCTCATAACAAGCTGATCGTAAGGCTGCAGCTGGAAAAGTATGCAGTCTTAACTCTTCCAGGGAAAAACTGGGATATTGGCATTTCATTCCTGCTTCATCTGCACACTGCACTAAGTTTGGGTAGAAGATAGTGGCAGAATGTATTCATATGCCCTTTAACAACTACTTCTTTCTTTGCTATGATATTATGGGACTCAAACGCTGAGCCCTGTTGGTTCTCAGAACTAGGTTATTTGAGTGTCAGCCTTAAAAATCGAACACTAAGAGGGGATTGGGCTTCCCTGTTGGCTCAGAAGGTAAAGAATCCACCTGCAATGCAGGAGACCTGGATTCAGTCCCTGAACTGGGAAGATCCCCTGGAGGAGGGCATGGCAACCCACTCCAGTATTCTTGCCTGGAGAATCCCCATGGACAGAGGAGACTGGTGGGCTACAGTCCATGGGGTAGCAAAGAGTCAGACATGACTGAGCGACTAAGCACACAAGAGGGGATTAAGATAGCAGAATAAGAGGATGTAGGGCTCACCTCTCTCTACAAACACATCAAATACATTTACATCTGTAACAATTCTCATGAGAAACTAACTGTAAACTGGAAAAAGAATTCCCATACAACCAAGGCCGTAAGAAAGATACATACATGAGACTTCACTGGTGGTCCAGCGGTTAAGACTCTGTGCTTCCAATGCCTGGTGCAATCCCAGGCTGGGATCCCACAGTTAAGATCCCACAGGCTGTGCAGTGCAGCCAAAAATTAAAAAAAAATAAAAATTTTAAAGAAAGAAAGATAGACATTTAATTGGGCAGGATGGATAGACAAGCATTGGGTCAGGATCTTTGCCCCTGGGAGGGGACTAAGAGGAAAAAGGAGATTGCACAGGTGGACAATGGAGAGTGAGTAGGTTGAGCCACAGACTGGGTGTCCCAGTCCTAGGGACCTATGCATGGGAGACAAGCCCCCTTAGCTGCTTGGAGAATCACTGGGACAGATAAAAATGCTTAGACTCCACTCATGAGGACTGTGTAGGTACTGGCTTGTCACCAGACAGGGTGGAGAGAGTGTGTCCTAGTGGTTTCTACCTCACTGCACTCCTCAGTCCAAACTTGAGCAAACACTAACTCCGTGCCACAGCTTAGCACTGAATCTCTGGTGGCCAGGACCTGGGAAAATAGTCTAGGAACAGAGGTGGCTTAGGGGACCAAGGTGTGGTCCAGGAGAGGCAGCAGTGGCCATGGTTGGTGCTTACTCAAACAAAACTGCAGAAACAGCCCAGACTTCTGTCATGCAGCCATGTGAATTCCCACAATCATATGCCTGTCCCCCAGTCCCAGCCAAGTGAATGCTCCAGTCAAGGCCACTCCATGCCACAATCTAACAGATCTAGGACAACCACAAGAGGGGAAATGATGTGATGGTTGTCTGAGTCTGAGCAGAACTACAGATGTCTACACAGGCAGACCATCAGACTACAGTAAGCACACAAATCCCACTTGGGGCAAAGTGCAGGAAGAAGGAAAAACACACAAAGTAAATCCCACTTGGGGCAAAGTGCAGGAAGAAGGAAAAACACACAAAGTAAATCCCACTTGGGGCAAAGTGCAGGAAGAAGGAAAAACACACAAAGTAAACAGAACCAGTTTGAACCTGATCTTCAGGGCTTCCATTTTAACAATTTGGGAGAAGAACCTGCCCCTAACAGAGTGATAACAGCCACTGAGCAGAAAGGGAATCATGCCTCACATCCTGCACAGACTTTAGATCCTCTATAGCAAGCCACACCCCCTACCAAAGTGATAGTGACCAGGACATGATGAGGAAAGATGTGGCTGGTGTCGACATCAAATCCATTCCTCACACCAGGAGCATTGGGCATATGCAATCTACATAGGGACACTTCTCACATAAGAACAACTCTTCAAGATCACAATAGATAACTGTTTCACCTAAATTCTTAGAGACAGAGAAAGTTTAGAATAAAAAGTCAGAGAAGCTACACTCAATTGAAAGAGCAAGAGAAAATCTTTGAAAAATAGTGAAACAGATAATCTTTCTTCCAGACAATAACTTTAAAATATTGATAATTAAAATGCCAAGTGAATTAAGAAAGAATTGATCTAAGCACAGATCATTTTAACAAATAACTTAGTAACTATAAAGAAGGTCCAATCAAAAATAGATAATTCAATTCCTGACATAAAAAGCACTCTAGAAGCAAAGAATGACAGAAAAGAATGCATAACTGATCTGGAAGATAGAATAATGGAAATGACCCAATCAGAACAGCAAACAGAAGGACAATTTTTTTAAAAAATGAAAGCAACATATGAGATCTGTGGCATAATATAAAATTTGCCAAAATTAGCATCACAGGACTTCCAGAAGGAGGAGAGAGAGAAAGGGATCAAAAACGTATTTGAAGAAATTACGGCTGAAAGCTTCCCAAACCTATAGAAAGAAACAGATACCCAGATACAAGAAGCACAGAGAACCCAAACAGACCCACAGCAAGACACATTATAGTTAGAATGATAAAATATAAAGATAAAGAGAGAAATCTAAAGGTAGCAAGAGAATAATGAATAGTCATACACAAGGGAATCCCCATAAGGTTATTAGCTTATTTCTCTGCAGAAACTTTGCAGGCTAGAAGGGAGTGGCATGATATATTCAAAAAGTCCTGAAAGGGAAAAACTTGCAATCTACAATACTCTACCCAGCAAGATGATCATTTAGAATAGAAGGAGAAATTAAAAAAAAAAGTCTGAGTTGAGCAACAGTTAATAAATTCAGCAATGTACCATAGAATAAATGTTACAGGATCTTCTCTAAATGGAAAAGAAGTAAGAATCTATATGAAAGAAAAGGTCACAATAGGAAAGGTAAATATATAGTAAGGATAGGAGATGACTTAAGCCAGAACATAGATTAAAAGACAAAAAAATTGCCAAAATAAATATAACTATAACAAACAGTAAAGGTATAAGCATGAAGAAGTAAAATATGACATCAAAAGCACAAAATGTGTTGGGGGGGGAATAAAAATGTATATCTTTTAGGATGTTTTTGAACTTAAATGACTATCTGTATGAAGCAAGTAACTATAATTATGGGGGAACATATGTGAACCCCATGGTAACCACAAATCAAAAACTTCCAATAGATATAGAAAGCATATTACAAAAGAAAGAAACCCAAGCATACTACAAAAGAAAACAATTAAACCACAATGGGAAGGAAAAAAGATGAACAGCAAGGAACTACAAAAACAACTGGAAAACAAGTAATAAAATGGCAATAAGTACATTAATATCAACAATTACTTTTAATGTCAGTGGACCAACTACTCTGATCAAAAGACATAGGGTAAGTTGATTGGATAAAAAAACAAGACCCTTCAATAAGTTGCCCTCAAGAGACTCATTTCAGTGTCAAAGACACACACATACTAAAAATTAGGGGATGGAAAAAATATATTTTATGCAAACAAATGAGAAGAAAGCAGAGGTAGCAATACTCAAACAAAATAGACTTTAAAACAAAGGCTACAATGAAAGAGAAAGAAGAGCATTACATAATGATAAAAGAATCAATACAAGAAGTGAATATTACACTTGTTAACATATACACACCTAATACAGCAGCACCGAAATATATAAAGCAAATACTAACAGACAAATGGGAAACTGACAATAATGTGATTCTAGTAGGAAAATTTAACACTTCACTGACACTAAAGGACAGGCCATCCAGACAGAAAATCCATAAGGCAACAGTAGCCATAAATAACACAATTAACTATATATGTAAAATAGATGTAATGTCATACATATACATATGACATATATATATATATATGACATTACATCTATTCTTAAAAGACAGAATACATAATCTTTTCAAGTGCACATGGAATGTTCTCCAAGATAGATCACATACTAGGTTGCAAAACAAGCCTCAACAAATTTAAAGATAGAAATTGTATCAAGCGTTATTTCGAACCATGACAGTATGAAACTAGAAATCAATTACAGAAAGAAAAGTGAGGAAAGAGCCAACATGTGGAGACTAAAAAACATGTTACTGAAAAAGCAACAGTCAATGATGAAATCAAACAAGAAACCAGAAAATGATAATTGAAGCGCAACTTTCCAAAATCTGTGGGATGCAGCAAAATTAGTTCTAAGAGGGAAGTTCTTTAAGAAACAGGCCTTCTTTAAGAAACAAGAAAAATCTCAAATACATAACCTAACCTACCACCTAAAAGAATTTTAAAAAGAAGAACAAACAAGTCCCAAAGTCAGCAGAAGGAAAGAAATTATAAAGCTCAGAGAAGAAATACATAGAATAGAATTTTTTTTTAAATTGATAAAATGAAGAGCTAATTTTTTAAAGGTATAAACAAAATCAATAAACCTTTAGCCAGGCCCATGAAGAATAAAAGAGAGTTTCCAATAAATAAAATAAGAAAAGAAAGAGAAGAAATAACAACTGATATTACAGAGATAGAAAAAAATCATATGAAGATACTATGAACAATTATATGTCAACAAAGACTCAATAAGATAAAGACAACATTTCTTCTCAGACCAGTCTATAGGTTTAATAAAATTCCTATCAAAACCTCAGCAGGATATTTTATAGAAATAGACAAGCTGATTCTAAGTTAATATGGAAAGGCATTAGAATATAAAAAAAATAATTTTGAACAAATAATGAAGTTTGAGGAATAAGACAATCTGATTTTAAGAATGACTATGCAGAGTTTCTCAATTTCAGTACCATTGACATTTAGACCAATTGACATTTAGCAACAGTATAACCACCTCCAATTGTGACAATCAAAATATCTCCATCTATTGCTAAATATCTTTTAGGAGCAATATTATTTCCCATTGAGAAACACTTGGTATAGTAATGACAGTGTGGTATTGGCAAATATATAGACATATAGATCAATGAAACAGAATAGAAATTTGATAAACTGAGAAACAGATCCACACAAATATGGGCATTTGATTTTAACAACAGTGCAAAACAATTAAATGAGAAGACAGTATTTTCAACAAATGTTGGAGCAATTAGACATCTATGCGCAAAAAGAATATTGAACCTGGAATTAAATTACTCACCTTATACAATATTTAAGTTAATAGAGATTATAAATCTAAATATCAATATAAAATTATAAAGAGGAGAAAACATAGAACAAATTGTTGCTTGAATTAAGCAACGAGTTCTTAGATATAACAGCAAAAGCATCATTTGATAAATGAAAATGGGGTCAATTGGACTTCATTAAAATTTAAAATCTTTTTCTTTGTGAGGGACATGGTTAAGAGAAAAGACAGAACAGACTGAGGGAAAACATACAAATCATATATTTGACAAAGGGCTTGCATAAAGAGTATATTTTTAAAACCTACAAAATTCAATACTGAAACAAACAAAAAATATAGAAATGAGCAAGACTTCAACAGACACTTCAATGGACAATACATAGAAGACAAATAAGAATGTAAAAAGAGAAACAACATCACTGTGTGCTTAGTTGTTCAGTCGTGTCCGACTCTTTGTGACCCCGTAGATTGTAGCCCACCAGGCTCCTCTGTCAATGGGGATTCTCCAGGCAAGAATACCAGAGTGGGTTCCATGCCCTCCTCCAGGGGGCGTTCCGAACCCAGGGATCGAACCCAGGTCGTCCACGTTGCAGGCGGATTCTTTACCATTTGAGCCGCCAGGGAAGCCCATGAATACTAGAGTGGGTAGCCTATCCCTTCTCCAGGGGATCCTCCCGACCCAGGAATCGAACTGGGGTCTCTTGCATTGCAGGTGTATTTTTACCAGCTGAGCTATCAGGGAAGCCCACCCAACATCATTACAGTGTGTTAGTCACTCAGTCGTGTCCAACTCTTTGCAACCCCATGGTCTGTAGCCCACCAGGCTCCTCTGACCATGGGATTTTCCAGGCAAGAATACTGTAGTGGATTGCCATTTACTTCTCCAGTACAACGTCATTAGGTAAATGTAAACTAAAACCATTATGAGCTACCACTAGTTGCCTATTAGAATGTCAAAGATGTGTAGAAAATGGATCTTTCACACATTGTATGATAGAGATTTCTTTGGTGATGGAATAGTTTTGTATCTTGACTGCCATGGTTGTTACAGGAATTTATACATGTGATAAAATAGATATAACTGTACACCTTTTCCCCTTCTATTTGCCATGAAGTGATGAGACTGGGTGCCATGATCTTAGTTTTTTTAATATTGAGTTTTAAACTGGCCTTTTCACTCTCCTCTTTCACCCTCACCATGAGTCTTTTTCATTCCTCTTTGCTTTCTGCCATTAGAGTTGTGTCATCTGCATATCTGAGGTTGTTGGTATTTCTCCCAGAAATCTTTATTCCAGCTTGTAACTCATCCAGCCTGGCTTGTCTCATGATGTGCTCTGTATATAAGTTAAATAAACAAGGTGACAATATAAAGCCCTGTCATACTCCTTTCTCAATTTTGAGCCAATAAGTTGTTCCATATAAAGTTCTAACTGTTTCTTTGTGACCTGCACATAGGTTTCTCAGAAGACAGGTAAGACCATATTAGGTCTGGTATTCCCATCTCTTTAAGAGTTTCCCACAGTTTTTTTTTATGATCCATACAATGAAAGACGTTAGCATAGTCAATGAAGCAGAAGTAGATGTTTTTCTGGAATTCCCTTGCTTTCTCTACGAACCAGCAAATACTGGCAGTTTGATCTCTGGTTCCCCTGCCTTTTCTAAACCCAGCTTGTACATCTGGAAGTTCTCAATTCAAATACTGCTGAAGCCTAGCTTGAAGGATTTTGAGCATAACCTTATTAGCATGGAAAGTGAGCACAATTGTCCAGTAGTTTGAACATTCTCTAGTACTGCCCTTCTTGGGAATTGGGATGAAGATTGACCTTTTCCAGTCCTGTGGCCACTGTTGGGTTTTCCAGATTTGCTGACACATTGAGTGCAGCAATTTAATAACATCATTTTTTAGGATTTTAAATAGCTCAACTGGAATTCCATCACCTCCACTAGCTTTATTGGCAGCAATGCTTCCTAAATCCTACTTGACTTCACACTCCAGGATGTCTGGTTCTATGTAAGTGATCACACTATTGTGGTTGTCCAGGTCATTAAGATCTTTGTTGTACAGTTCTTCTATGTATTCTTGCCATCTCTTCTTGATCTCTTCTGCTTTTATTAGGTCTTTACTCTTTCTGTTCTTTATTGTGCCCATTTTTGCATGAAATATTCCTTTGATATTTCCAATTTTCTTGAAGAGACCTCCAGTCTTTCCCCTTCTGTTGTTTTCCTCTATTTCTTTGCATTGTTCATTGAAGAATGCCTACTTGTCTCTCCTTGATATTCTCTGGAATTCTGCATACCATATGCTAGAGAGACTATGGAGCAACTGAAAATCTCATACATTGCTGATAGGAATGCAAATGGTAAAAACAATGTAGGATATGATTTGGAGATTTCTTATAAAGTTAAACATGAGTTTGCTATATGACCCAGCAATCACTTTTGTGTATACTTACCCTTGACAAACAAGTTTATAGCTAAACATAAACCTGTATATGAATGTTTCTACATGCTCTATGTAAAATCTTCACAATTATAAAAACAAGTCAAATGTCCTTAAACAGGTAAATGGATTAAAAATCTTGGGTACAACCAATAAATGGAACATGCTTCAGCAATAAAAGGAAGTGAACTACTGATGGATGCGATAATTTGGATGAATCTCAAAAGCGTGCTTAGTCAAAGAAGCCAGTTTCAATGAGTTACATAATGTATTGTTCTAGTTATATGATATTCTCAGAAAGATAAATGTATAATAATGTAGAACACATTGTGATTATTGTCAGGACAAGAACTGGGGACAGGGAGTGACTATAAGACAGTGGTACGTCATGATGGGAGATTATTTTTCTCCTTCTCAGGGAACATTTATTTGGCAATGACTCCAGACAATTTTGATTGTCACTACTGGAGGAGGGGTGCTACTGGCACCTTGTGGGCATAGGTCAGGGGTGCTTCTAAGCATCCTACAATGCACAGAAAAAGGCCCCACAACAAAGAATTATCCAGCCCAATAAATCAATGGGCTTCCCTGGTGGCTCAGACGGTAAAGCTTCTGCTTGCAATGCAGGAGACCCAGGTTCAATCCCTGGGTTGGGAAGATCCCCTGCAGAAGGAAATAGCAACCCACTCCAGTACTCTTGCCTGTAAAATCCCATGGACAGAGGAGTGTGGTAGGTTACAGTCCATGGGGTCACAAAGAGTCGGACACGACTGAGCGGCTTCACGTATATCAATAGAGCCAAGATTGAGAAATTCTGCTATGAAGAGATGGCACAAGGGAGTTATAGAAATGATAGAATGGCTCTCTATCTTGACTATGACAGTGGTCACACAAATGAGTGCATATGTTAAAATTCATAGGACCCAGGTAAGAGTTCGATTTCAATGTATGACAATTTTAAAAATAAAATGAATTAAAAACGTTATACCACCTGAGTTGTAGCCCCAAATAAAGTAGATGGGAGCTATTTAATACTGGTCTAAATATATAATAGCAATAATCAGAGGAGCAAGCCAGAAGGTACAGAATGCTGTCAAGGCATGCACAATGTTCTACAGCCCAAGTGCAAGATTTTTATGCACAATAAGTTAAGAAACATTGAACACCAGCATATTTGGTGTTCCTTTCTACTTAAAGGATTCTTTGGCATTTTTTGTAGGCCATTTCTTGTGATAATGAACTCCCTCAGCTTTTGTTTATGTGAGAAAGTCTTAATTTGTCCTTCATTTTTGAAGAATAGATTTGCTGTATACAATATTCTTGGTTGATTATTTTTCCTTTCAGCACTTTGAATGTATTAACCCACTTCCTACTGGACTGCAAGGCTTCTGTTGAGATTTCCATTGATAATTTTTAGAAGCTTCATTGTATGTAATGAGTCAGTTTTTTTCTTGCTGCTTTTTATATTCTCTTTGTCTTTGAATTTTGACAGCTTAATTATAATATACCTTAATTGTATCTTTTTTAGTTTACCTTACTTAGTTCACTTAGCTTCTTGTATTTGAATATCCATGTCTTTCTTGAGATTTGAAAAGTTTTTGGCTAATTATTTTTTTTAAGTTCTCAGTTCTTTTTTCTTTCTCTTCTGCTGGGATTCACATAATGCATATACTGGTCCATTCAACAGTTTCTCATAACTGTTGAGGCTCTATTTTTGAGATTGTATCCACTTTCCTTGAGTCTTTTTTTCTTTTGCTCTTCTGACCTGGTAATTTAAATAACCTGTCATCACTGATTTTTTTTCTTCTACCTGATCAGATCTGCTGTTGAAACCCTTTAGTGAAATTTTTAATTGAGTTATATTTTTCTGCTCTAAACTTTCTGCTTGGTTCTTTTTAATAATTTTAATCTCCTTATTGATATTCTCATTTTATTGGTGTCATTTTTCTGATTTTGTTTAGCTACCTGTCTGCGTTCTCTTTTACCTAATTGAGTATCTTTTTAAAAAAATTATTTCATTCTTGACTGTGCTAGGTCTTTGTTGCTTTGCGTGGGCTTTATCTAGTTGCACTGAGCAGGGGTTACTAATTGTTGTGCTCAGTCTTCTCACTGCAGTGGTTTCTCTTGTTGTGGAGCACAGGCTCTAGACAATTGGGCTTCAGTAGTTGTGGCACATGGGCTCAGTAGTTGTGACTTGCAGGCTCTAGAGCATGGGCTCAGTGGTTGTGGCTCACTGGCTCAGTTACTCTGCAGCATGTGGCATCTTCCTGGACCAGGGATTGAACCTGTGTCCCCTGCATTGGCAGGCAGATTCTTATCCACTGTGCCACCAGGGAAGTCCCACTGAATATCTTTTTAAAAAACTGTTTTAAATTCTTTTTAAAGGATTTAAAGTCAAGTAAGTCAGAGGCCTACATTTCTTTAGGTTGATTTCTAGAGACTTCGTTCCTTTGAACGAGCCATCTTTTTCTGTTTCTTTGACTGCTTTGTGATATTTTGTTGAGATTTTGACATTTGAAAAAATAGCCACCTCTCCAAACCTTCATGGACTGGCTTTGTGGAGGGAAAGAACTTCACTGACCATCTTATTTTAAAGGCTTAGTATTCTCTTAAGCCTTTTCTGATGTTTCTTTTCTGGGCTTGTGTTTTACTTTTATTTTATTTTATTTCAGGTCTTGGTGTATACGCTGCTTCTAAACGGCCTGATTTCCTTAAGAGTCTTACCCTTGCTTCTTTTCAGAAGCCGGTTTTCTATTGTATTCCTCTACCTTCTGGTGCCTGTGCGTCTGCAGATATCCTGAGCTCTGTTTCCTAAACAGATATCCAAACAATGATAGGGGACACAAAAACTAATCTCTTGGACATATAAGAACAGAGAACAAGCAAGCTACATTCCTTACCTAAGAAAGGAACTGGGAACTGGGAAGTTTCTTCCCAACCATGCTGTGCTGTGCTAAGGAGGAGGTAAGACAAGAGTGAGCAAAATGTCATGAAATTTCCTATCATCTTAGTTGTGGCTTTTCCTGGTTTAGATGTTTGCTTGGTTGCTGCTGCTTCTCACCTGGTTTCTAGAGTTCTCAAAGCTATTTTGGTTCATACATTTTGGTTTATTTAGTGTTTCTGTGGGAGACTGAATGCCTAGAGCTTCTTAGTTGATCTTCTTGCTGACATCATTCTCTGTTCTTTAGGCTTTTGATATGGTGGATTGTATTGATTTATTTCAGAATGCTGCACCAGCTTTGCATAATTAAAATAAATCTTACTTGGTTATAGCGAGCAATTTTCTTTATACATTTCTGAAATTGATTTGCTGCTTTTTGTCAAGAATTTTTGCCTCTACTCTCATGAACATTATTTATGTAGAGTTTTCTGTTTTTATACTGTCTTTGCCTGAATTTAGTACCAGAGTAATATTGGCTCATAAAATTAATTTGGAACTGTTTCCTATCTTCCATTTTCTGTAAGAGATTTTATAAAATCAATATTAATTGTTTAATCATTTGGTTATATTCTTGTGTGAAGCCTTCTGGGCTAGTAGTTTTTCAGGAGCTTTTACAGTACAAATAATTTCTTTGATAGTTATATATCTCTTTTTTCTTAATTGAATTTTGACATCTTGTAGTTTTGAGGCATTGCTCTATTTCTTCTAAGTTGTGGATTTTATGAGTGTTAAGTTGTCATGTTCCCTGTTATCCTTATAAAGCTTGCAGAATTTATAGTATTATCCCTTATTTTATTATTAATATAGATAATTCTTATCTCCTCTTTGTATCTTTGTCAGTTTTGCTAAAGTTTTATCAATTTTATTGATATTCTCAATGAATCAACTTCTTATTGCTTTGATTTTCTCTATACTTTCTCTCTTTTCACTGCTATTGTTTTCTACTTTTTTTTATTATTTCCTTCCTTCTACTTTTTGTGTTAACTTTCTTTTCCTAGTTTCTTGAGATAAAAATTTTAGGTAATTGATTTTAGACCTTTACTTTGTTTAATGTAAACATTTAGTGCCATGAACTTCCCTCTCATCATCACTTTAATTGTATCCCAAATAGTGTTTCATTTTTATTTTCTTTCAGTTCTTTGTATTTAAAAATTTTCCTTTGAGACTTCTTTGATCCATGGATTATGTAGAAGTATCAACATATTGTTTTATTTTTAAGTGTGTGTACATTTTCTGTTGTTTTTCTTTTATTGATTATTAATTTGATTGCTTTTTGGTTGGTGGACATACTCTGTATAATGTCAGCTTTTTCATGTTGTTGAGATTTGTCTCCAAGGTATGAGTTATCTTGTTGGAAATTCCATGGGTACTTGAAAAGAATGTATTTTCTGTCATTGATGTTGTCTGTAAATACATCAATTACACTATTTTGGCTGATTGTATTGAAGAGGGAAAGTTAACATTTTACATAACCTCCTGCTCCTTCTGCCTCTGTAACTCAGCTTGCTCCTTGCAAATTCTGGATCCCATAGGTCACATATTGGTTTCTGCAACATTTCTGGAGGACCCAGAGAGATTCCAACCATGCTGGCCCCTTGAGCTGCCGGACTGGTGGCTCGGCCAGGCTGGAGTGAAGGAACCCTGAGACGAACAAGGAGGTGCACCACCTGACAGTATTCTGGGTTCTCTTTCAGACCAGTGTTCTGACTCTCTGGACAGCCAAGCCCCAACTGTACTCATTGGAGGGACAGACCAACTCATCAGGAATGGCCACAGAATCAGGTGGCCAGTCCCCAGTCAGGCCCTACCCCCACGGGTAGAAGAAGAGACTAATCACCTCCTTGGAGCTCCCAGGAAAGGAGCAACAGTTAAGGAAACCTGAGGACTCAGGTGAAGGGAGATATTATGATAGCCTTTGAATGATTTTGAGTGTGTGATCACTGATTGAACAGAGAGAAATTTTTATCTTTGGAAACTGCAAAACCAGTTATTTTTTGCATATGCAATTAAAAACAACTAGTTTGTTAAAAGGCCTGCCTAAGAAAAAGCTTAAAGTTAACCCTTTCCATGCCCTTGAAATACACAGCCCACTTTGCCTGAGTCCTCAGCCTTGGGCAAGATAGAACTTCAAGCAAAGAAAGAAAAAGGGGTCAAAAAGATATCTTGAATCTTAAACAGAAAAACTATAAGATCTCTGTCAGCCTGCCTGTCTGGATTTATGTATATCTCAGTGTATGTCTTTTGCTTTTTTCTGATAATATTGTTGAAGTTGTAAATGAGTTCTAATTTAATTGGCCTAAAGAAAAGTAAGCACTTACAAATCAAACAATTCTAAATACAGAAAAATTAACCTAAATAAATTTCAGATTCACATAAACTGGGAACTATTCAATATTAAATATCTAGTATTAATGTTTGTTTCCTAATCTAATAAGGAAGTAGTGTGTATGTTTTAAATAAAGCAGATGTAAAAAAAATTACATTTTATAAAGGGAAAAGAAACTAGGTCTGACTCACAGGTGGCTGTTATAGAAAGTGATTAAAACATTTGTGTACAGTGGACCCTGAAAAAAAGTTTTGTGCATGGTTAGGACTAAGTTTAAAAATAAATTTAATTAAGTTTACCTAAATGAGTTTAAAGTAAGCTGGTGTAAAACTTGAATTCGGCCTTTCTCTCTGATAAGAGGACATACTTTCCTCAGATGTTGAACTGCTTTTAATAATAGATGTAAGCTTCTTTATCTCTTAATTGATCTGTCCTATATTTACCTTTGAAATCTATTGTTACCTTTGGCTAAGTAAATAACTATTATTTCACAATGACTTGTATGATCCTACCTGACTGAGTGTTATAAACTCTTTTGATATTTATTGACAAAACTTCCTAAATAACTTGACTTCTAGCTAACTTTGGGGTGCTTCAGAGGGCCCCTGAGACATCCCAAAGAGCTATTAAGCTACTTGGGTTCATTTGACATGTTAAATTACATGAGAAGTACTGTTGAAGGGGTGATAAATCTTTTCAAGTTATACTGTATGGTTATGTTACTAATATAGTTATCCTAAGATTATGTGAAATTCATATAGATCTGGTATGTCATAATAAAATATGGTCAATTATAATTCTAGTTATCATATTAAAGTGTTATGACCAGGTTTCTTTGTCAATTGCAATAGAATCAGATTTTAAACATGCCTTCTATGGTTTTACTCTCATGCCTTTAGAAGAATACTGCTAGTTCTTAAAAATTTATGGAAAAGACTTTATAAGATTAAGCAGATAAACAAATGTTGTTATTAACAGTAAGCTGGTACCAGACTGGAATTTGGTCTTTTCTTTGTCTAGAGAAAAAAGTTTTCTTAGAATGTAGCTTTTGATAACAGATTATGAGTTTCTTTGCCTTTAAGTGATTTACACTTGTTTTAAAATCTTTTTGTTACTTCAGGAAAGTAAATAAACATTATTTAAGATTATGGTACATGTAGACAAAGCTCATTCTGCTTCTACAAAAAATAGCCCCTTGTGGTTAGACTTTTGCTATCCTGATGTCCTTAAAACATGGCAATAGTCTGCTCCTAAATCAGGAAATTGAAAATGGATAAAAAGCTAAAAATCAAAGAGCGAAAGCTATGGGAAATCCGAGATGGCCACTTGGCTTTTCCAGGCTCCCTGACAGACCTCATTTTTATTTGATAGGTTAAAGCCTTATATGGCTGCAGTGTTAATGCCCTCACAATGAGTTCTTCAAAAAGAAAGAAATTATGTTTCACTGAATATTAAGTTCTAGTTTTGTTAATTAAGTCTGTGCTTACTAAGACTCACTTCTGAGATCGCTCCTTGTTATGTTATATTGCTAAAAGTTTTAATTAAGTTATTAAAAGGACACTCTAAGATTGTTTCTAAAGCTTATCTCAGTAACCAATCTTTGGGTAAAGGTCAGATGCTCTATGATGTACAACCAGGAGATTAACATTGGCTATAATCATTCAACTGAGTCAGATGACCTGGAGTATACTGGGCTATACCCAATGAAATTTCTTGACTGAAATTCTTGCTTGTGACCTTATTAATAACTGCTGGCTATATTATTTTCTATGTAGTTTGCTTCAGAAGATTATTTCTTACATTATATTGTGTGACTGAACCTGTGATAAAATGCTGATATGCAGTTCCATATGAGATCAATAATTGTAATAATGTAACTCTAGATATGGGAAGAAGCAACAAGAGGAAATATTTTCCTGGACCAAGAGGCTAGTAAGACAGGTATGGTCCAGAAACTTTTGCTTACAAGGCCTGCTCTAGTGAAAACACATTAAGTGGCCTGTCAATGGACTCTATATTAGACCTGGGAATGAGCCTTCCTAGCCCCGTGGGACACAATGATCATGAAATGCCCCCCAAACATGGTCAAATATGTGGCTATGAAGGGGCCCTGCTGACTGGAAGTTTGCCAGCTGCCTCTACAAAGGTCAAATCATGACCACTACAAGATGCTGACCTTCAACACCCCCTTGAAAGGAGTTCAGGGTGGAGAGAAAAAATAAGGCACTCTGTGCTCTGGGAAAAATCCAGAAAAACAGGCCTTCACGTAGTCAGATGCTTTCAGACAAAGATTCTTATGAGTCCAAATTCTTGCATCTTCTCATACCTAGAGAAATACTAATGTCACAAACCAATGTCTGGACCTGGTTCTCCTGGCTAGCCTCACAACAGCTTTCCTACTTCTATTAATCTCTGGGCCATATATCTTTAACTTTCTTGTTAAGTTTGCTTCTCCAAGTAGTAGTATGACAAGAATATCCCCTGATCAACACCCAGACAATGCTGGAACAAGCTGCCTTATCATTCTGTGGACTCTCATCTCCCTCTGTGAATACACCTCGAGGTCCTCAGGCTATTCTCCCTTTGAGATCTTATATGGGAGACCATCCCTAGTGATAGAAAAGCTCAACAGAGACCACCAGCAACTAGCTAACCTGGAGATGTCCCCAAACCTCCAGGCCCTGGGAAAAGTCTTCCACCATATCCCCCGATAAATCTTAGAGAAAACACCCATTCCTTTGGGCAATTGGGTTCATCCCTATCAGCCAGGAGATGAAGTATGGGTTAAAGTTTAAAAAACAAACAAACAAACAAAAAAAAAAAACACTTCAGCCGGTTTGGACAGGCCCTCACACTGTCGTCCTGGCAACCCCTACAGCTCTTAGAGTTATAGGTATCATCCCTTGGATCCACCACACCAGCGTCAAGAAGGCAGCGACTTCCTGTGATAAGGACACCTGGAAAATAGTTCGGGACCCCCAAAAATCCCCTCAAGTTCTGGTTCCAGAAACAACGGCCTTAACCCACGAAGGACGCTGAGCCCTGCTCTAGTCACTCTGGAAGCTGACTAGTCAACACACGGCAGAAGCTTAAGCAATACACAGCCTTACTCCAGCCACACTCCATCAGCTGGTTGGTCAATGCACAGTAGAAGCTTGAGGGTCTGGCTATCAAAACATCAATAGATTTTCATTGTCAACCCTGGACTCTATCCCTGATTGGTATTATTGCTGTGCTCTTCCCTATAGTACTAGCTTCAGTCACACCCCAGAATTGGGATTTGGGTCAGAAGCTGTGGTTAGCTGTCTGTTATCTCACTGTAGTGGGAAGCCTCATTCTTATTAGATGTCTCTTGTGATCTCCCTGCTAACTAAATTGCTTACAGTATAGCTGACCCCCCTTCACAATAGACTCAGTTGCTATAGCCATGACAACCCAAAGATGGGAAGAAAACCTTTTGCTAGTGTTCAGTTATCTGTTATGTGCAGGCTACTTTGCAGCCTTTTGGTGTCCCTTGCTGTAACAGATGGTGCCATTCTTATCCATCATGTACCTGTCAACATTACAGTCAACCCTTAGAAAATCGCTTACTTAACCATCAGCTAGAACAATGTATAGCTGGCCAATCCTATAGGCCGATCACCTACTGCCTTCATAACCATGTGATGTATATCCAGGGGCCTGGGTGCCAAAAATGTTTTCCAGTTTTGCCCCCCACTGCTGCTAACTCTCCCCCACTCAGAGGATCCAAACCCCGGGCAGTATCCTGACACCATGACATTGCCATCATGCCCCTGTTCCTCCATTTACCCCCGAATGCCACACAGATGTTACAACCCAGAACAGGTGTCTGTCTGCCAAATAAATGGAAAAACCTACTGGACAGGAACAATAATGCAGACAAATGAAATCACGGACCAACTTTGCCCTAAAAAATCAGACTCTGCCTGTTGGTAGTATGACCTGTGTTACAGAGTTAACTCCCCCTTAGACTCTCGTCTGTACCAGGTTCTCAACACAAGGCATCACCTTCTTAATGACACCAACCCCCAGCTGGCCAGGGGTTGCTGGCTTTGCTTATCCTTAGGAGCTCTGTGGTACTTAGCTATACCAGTACCATTGAATAATGCAACAGCCATGGGGATTCCTATAGATCCACCTTTACAAGGGCCAGTCTTAAGGACAACTGAGTTAGCCCAAAAGGCTCCAAAATGCTTTACAAATGATGGAAGAACTGAACTTGTAGGCAATTTAGCCAGGGATGAATGTAATCAAATGTTAAAAGGTTAGTGGCCCACTCATCTTCCCACAAACACAATATAGTGCCACCCCCATTAATGCCTTTTCTTTGTTTGTGGGACAGATGCTTACTTATGTCTACCAGTCAATTGGATGGGTATCTGCATCTTAGCTTTCCTCACTCCCCAAATGAATATTGTCCTTAACAGGCAGACTCTCACCATACCTCTGACAGCACATACATGGTCAAAAAGAGCCATCCAGTTTATACCCCTACTAGCTGGTCTGGAAATTATGGCTAAGATAGGTATGGGAATAGGAGAAATTGCTTCATCAACCACCTTCTACCATACACTATCCAAGGACTTCACAGACGACATTGAGAGGGTAGCCAAATCTTTAGTGCCCTTACAGGACCAACCAGATTCTCTAGCTGAGGTGGTTTTACACAATAGGAGAGGGCTAGACCTACTGACAGCTGAAAAGAGAGGACTCTGCCTCTTCTTAGATGAAGAATGCTGCTTTTATGTAAACCAATCAGGGATAGTCAGGGACATGGCCCAACAGCTAAGGGAATGAATCATGAAAAGGAGAGAGGAACTAGCAAATTCCTGGGGTAATTGGAACAATATCTGGAGCTGGGCATCATGGCGTCTCCCTTTAACTGGTCCTCTCCATGTTCTTTGTGGTGCTCTTGTATTCTCAATGCTATTCCCTTGTATTCTCAATGCTATTACCCAGTTCACAACCTCTTGAATTAAACCCATAAAGTTACAAATTGTAATAGCTCAATATAGCCCCCTAAATGACGGGGAACTCTGAATGTCCTACCAAAACATGAGATGATAGAAGCATCAAGAGGGGGGACTGGAAAGGAAAAGTTAAAATTTTATATAACCTCCTGTTCCTTCTGCCTCTGTAACTCACTTGCTCTTTGCAAAGTCTGGATCACACAGGTCACACAGTCTCAGAAAGTGGGGACTCACAATACTAGGAACTGGAGCTTATCTCACTCACCCTGGTCCAGCTCTTTGCAATCGCCCAGCACCTGCAAACCCGCAAACCCGCTTAATCATGCCTGTCCGTGTATAAAAACTCTGTAACCTCTTTGTTCAGGGCTCAGAGCTTGGAGCATTAACTCCTCTGGCTCTGCTGGCATAATAAACCTGAGTTCTCCAACTCTCTGAGTGTGGTGCTTGGTTTCTCGAGTACTGGTTTCTGCAACAGTATTTTTCAGTTCTTCTATACCCTTACAGGGTATACTTTTATCTATAGTTTTAACTATGAGACTACTATGAGACTATATGTCTCATAGTTTTATCAATTGCTGAGAGTGTGGTGTTGACACTTTATAGATTTGTCTACTTCTTTCATTTATATTAGTTTTTCCTTCATATATTTTGAGGCTCTGTTCTTTGATACACACATATTTAAGATCACAATTTCTTCCAACTGATTGATCTTTTATCATTATGTAGTGTCCCACTTGTTCTCCACTTTTGAGAATTCAAATTTGCTTTTGTAAATAGGTTCACACTTTAACAGTTTCCAGGTTTGGTACATTTGAAATTTTTAATTTTTATTTATTTATTTTTGGTTGCACTAGGTCTTCATTGCTGCTCACGGGCTTTCTCTAGTTGTGAGGCAACCATCCAGTTGTGCTGTGCAGACTTCTCATTGTAGTGGCTTCTCTTGTCAAAAAATGTGGGCTCTAGGGCACATGGGCTTCAGTAGTTGTGTCATGAGGCCTCAGGAGTTGTGGCTCGCAAGCTGTGGAGCATGGGTTCAGTAGTTGTGGTGCACAGGCTTAGTTGCCCGGAGGCATGTGGAATCTTCTCCGACAAGGGATCAAACCTGTGTACCCTGCAATGGCAGTGGATTCTTAACCATTGGGCCACCAGGGAAGCCTGGTACATTTTAAATTTTAACAGCAAAATAAATTTTTATGCATAGCCTAATTTGTTTATGATCAGATTAGTTTCTATTCAAGCATTAGTGATCTATGTACTGGGTTGGGTGGGTTTTTCTTACAACTGCTCCCTAGCCCAGAGAATAACTCCCTTTTCCCAAGCCTATCAGAGGGGAGACTGATGTGATGGGCTCTGGAGCACTGTGAGCAGTACCACCATTTATTTCGAGGGGACACCTATATACAGAGAACTTGTCTATTCTTTTGTCTCTCTTATGATACTAAGCAGTAGGTATGCTGAGCCAGTGCCTACCTGCAAAGGTTGGGTGCTGCCATATCACTCTCTCCTCCTTTCTTGTCACTGGAGATTTGGGGCTCTGTCATCTTTGCACACTAAGGTGATAAGACGCAGAATTAGAGTCAAAGAGATTCTGCTTCATTTGTGAGTCCAGGAAGTACAGTGCTTCAACCCAACTTGACCAAAAGACTACTTTTTTAAATTTTACTACCTTGTGAACCGGCCATACTCAATTACCTATCTGCAAGTTATGTTCCCTTTCTAGGCAGTTACTGTTCTTTCATCGATTTTCTTGATTACTTCTGCCTTCTTTGACCCCTGTACTTTTCTGCTCAGCTCTTTGACCCAGCATTGTTGCCCAAAAGACACAGTTAGCACTCCATTATATTCATATATTTCTTCTGTGCTGCACTTTACCAAATTTTCTTAATGTTTTATGTATTATATGATATTTTGTATTGGTTGCTAACTTTTTAAAAACTATTGTCACACATTTATTCTACAATGCTGTAAAATGTGATTTAGTGAAAGAATCATGCAGTTTGAGTTCTGACTTAACAATTTTCCAGCTGTGCAGAAGGCCCTACATTGAGACGTACTGGGAACCAGCATAGTAATGGATATTCCAGGTTCTTGTGTGTATGTCTCCAGTATGAAAAGGCCTGGGAGAGGGCAAAGTGTTAATGTAGGGTGGGAGTGAGGCATTATTGTGTCCCCTGGAGAAATATTAGCCTACTATAGTCAGATTCTCACAAGGAACTTCACACTCTATGTTTAGATGGGCTTCCCTTTTGGCTCAGCTGGTAAAGAATCTACCTGCAATGCAGGAGACCTGGGTTCCGTCCCTGGGTTGGGAAGATCCCCTGGAGAAGGGAAAAGCTACCTATTCCAGTATTATGGCCTGGAGAATTCCATGGACTGTATAACCCATAGGGTCACAAAGAGTCGGACATGACTGAGCAACTTTCACTTAACTCATCTAAGCAAGAACCAAAGGAAGAATCATTCTCACCAGGAACTTCACATTCTATGGCAGATCACAAACACATTCACCCAAATGTCATAACTCACATTGAAATGTCACAGGTAGGTGGCGCCTGCCAATGCAGGAGACATAAGAGACTTGGGTTCCATCCCTGGGTCAAGAAGATCCCCTGGAGGAGGGCATGGCAACCCACTCCAGTATTCTTGCCTGGAGAATCCATTGGACAGAGGAGCCTGGAGGGATACAGTCCATGGGGTTGTAAGAGTCAGACATGACTGAAGTGACTTAGCATGTCCATTCAAATAGACATGCCCTCAGGTGTTGCCATGCTCTCATCCAGAGGCCAGCTCTTGGTGTTTGCAGACATGGTGGTAGACCCCCATTTGTGAAAAGACAAGGTAAGTTTCTGCAGTTCTTAGTTGTCTCAACCATTTGTGGAGTCATTATTTCCTCCCTGTTTTTCTTTCTGCTTCTTACCCATTCATTCCTTTAGGGATTCTATTCTATTTGGCCTTTTTGTCACCTGCTTTCATTTTCTGGGTTTATATCAGGATGTCATCAGTAAACTTCTGCCTTCCCAGGGCTTATGGTAATGTAAGGACAGGTCTACCAATAACCTAAGTGGGAAGACTATTGATGGGAGGATTGGTCAAGACCTCCTGAAGTCTGGTTCTTAAATTGTTTTCACAATAAGCAGATTGTCCTCATTTGGACACTGTTTCATCTCTTAGTAGTTTGACCTTGACATTTAAATTGTTCAAACTGGCAAACATATTCCAGGTCAACTTGCTAGTTTCTGTTATTTCTCGGTTGTCTTAATTACAGTGAAAATGGGACACTTCAGTTCATCTTTAGTAACTATGTCCTTATACCTAACTTATTATTGCTTTATGTTCTTCACATTTCACAATTGCCTTGAAATAGGTGACACATGTTGAGAAATACATGTTAGCTATTCCTATTATATTTTTGCATATATATATGTATACACACAATTATATATATTGCCTATATATGGACAGGGAGGCCTGGTCTGCTGCAGTCCATGGGGTCACAAAGAGTCGGATACTACTGAGTGACTGAACTGAACTGATTATAAATTTTACATTTTGTATTGCAGCATCACTACCACTTTCTGATATATATTTCTCTTGCACAAAAATCTCATTGCTTACAGGCTGATACCAGCTATTAATATAAGCATAGTCAAAATGGGATGAGATAAAATTTTCTTTGGTAATCAGTTTCCAACTATGCCTTCACATGAGCTGGTGGAGTCTGCTGTATTGTCCCTATAATCCACCTAAGCTGCCTGTTACACAACAGTTTCTCCACCACTAGAAAAACAATTCTTTGTTTCCATAGGCTCTGGTAAAGTTGATTTCCTCTGTGCCCCAAAATAAATCTACCACTGCGATCACACTGATATCATGTGGTGCCATCACTCAAATTCAGCCTTAGTCAAAGGACTATAAACTTAAGTATTCCTTAACTCGTTCAAGAAAGGGGAATGGAAGAGGTTATGACAAAGGTAAGCTTGATGCAGTAAAGTGGTTTCAGAATGGGAGACACTTTTACATTATAGTTTATCCGAATACTAAAAATCTTGGCTAAATGACTCCTTATTATCCTGTGTTTATAATACAGGCTCATGCGGGGAGGGGGGGGGGGCGGCCCTAAGAAGGCAGAGGAATGGGACAGGGAGACCACTTTCTCCCCCACAAATTCATTGAAAGATCATTTGAACGCTGAGCAAATACCACAAAACAACTTCTGAACGCTGGTGGAGGACACCAAGCACCCAGAAAGGCAGCCCATTGTCTTTGAAAGGAGGTAGGACAAAATATAAAAGATAAAGAGAGAAACAAAAGAGTTAGGGACCGAGACCCGTCCTGGGGAGGGAGTCTTAAAAGAGAAGTTTCCAAACACCAGGAGACCCTCTCACCAGCGGGTCTGTGGGGAGTTTTGGAATCTCAGAGGGCAGCATAACCGGGAGGAAAAAATAAATAAATAAACCCCACAGATTACGGGTCTAATTACAACACCCAGAGGAGAAGTAGCCCAGACACTCGCGTCAGCCATCAGCAAGCAGGGGCTGAACAGGGAGGCAAGGGCTGCACTGTCTGGGGTAAGGACCGGGCCTGAATGCCCTGAGGGCAATCTGAGGGAGCTAATGTGAGATAGCAACCCAAACTCTGGGATAGCCAGGGAGAACAAAAAAGGAGGAAAGAGAGAGAGAGAGAGAGACAGAGAGAGAGAGAACTTTCCCGCAAAAAGCTATAACCTAACCGGCCCACTCACAGAACAAAGGACTGAGCGAATACTAGAGGAGAGATAGCCAGCTGAGGACTGGCCCATCCCCCACCAGAGGCAGGGAAGCAGGCGGATGCCAGCCAGAGCCAGAAGAAAAGGGGCAAACTCGGCCCCAGAGACAGCATTCCCTACCAAACTGCGAGCAAGTAGCTCACAAGTCGCTGGTAAGTCGCTAACCAAGTCTTCCTGAGATCCTAGATGGTTGACATCCCTCGGGAGGGTCGTACCCAGAGATCAACTCCCCAGAAGAGCCACACGGCATACCTGAGATGCAGCTGCGCCCCCAGGAGACACAGCTGCAGGAAACAGGGAGGATATAAGACACACCACACCTGGGGAGTGTGCACTCGCCAAGCACCTGGTCGCCTGAGCTGATCGGACCTGGGAAAGGCAGAAAACGCGGGCACAAAACGCAGGTTCAACTGAGTCTGTGCCTTTGGGGAGTACCCGAGAACCTGAAACTGAGTGGCATAGAACTGGGAAGTGCACACAACCCAGGGTCCACCCCAGAAAGTTCCCCAGCAGAGCAACCTGGAGCCTAAGCAGTATAGACAGGGAAAGCACACAGGCCTTGAGCGGGGGCAAACCCAGTGAGACCCAGACATTGCAAGCACTCCCCACACCCGCCAGTGATATTTGTTGGCCGTGTTCCTCCCTCCCCGCAGCACAACTGAACAAGTGAGCCTAAATAAATGACCACCTTCGCCACCTTGAGTCAGGATAGAAGTTAGATACTGAAGAGACTTGCAAACAGAGGAAGCCAAAATAAACCAAGAAGAGAGAAAGGCTCTGGAAGTGACAGGTGCAACAGATTGAAACCCTGTAGTTAATGCTGACTACATTGGAAGGGACCTATAGACTTTTGAGAAGTATAAGGTGGAACAAGGAACTATCTGAAACCAAACTGACCCCACACTGCCCTCAACAGCTCCAGAGAAATTCCTAGATATATTTTACTATTATCATTTTTAAATTTCTTTTTAATTTTTTAATTTTTAAGTTTTTTATTAATCCTTCAATTTTCATTTTTAAAATCTATTACCTTCAATAAAAGACCCAACTTTTAAAGCAAATTTCATATATATATATATATATATATATATAATTTTTGTGATTTTTTAAAAAAAATGTATTTTTGAGAGTCTTACCTCTACTCTAGATTTTTAATCTTTGCTTTTTGGTAATTGTTATCAATTTTGTACCTTTAAGAATCCAATCTTCAGTGCCCATTTTCACTAGGAGTGTGATTACTGGCTTGATTGCTCTCTCCCCTTTTGACTCTCCTTTCTCTCCCCCAGGTCACCTTATCTCCTCCCTCCCCCTTCTCTTCTCTGCTTAACTCTGTGAATCTCTTTGGGTGTCTGGGTGGTGGAGAAAACTTAGGGAACTGATTACAGGCTAGATTGGTCTCTCTCCTTTTGACTTCCCCTCCTCTGCTCCTGGTCACCTCTATCTCCTTCCTCTCTTTTCTCTTCTCTGTGGAACTCTGTGAACCTCTCTGAGTGTTCCAGACTGTGGTGAGTGAGCAAATAGGGAATTTATTACTGGCTAGACTGCTCTCCCCCCTTTTGATTCCCCCTCTTCTCCTCCTGGTCACCTCTATCTCCCTCCTCCCTCTTCTTCTCTTCATGTAACTCTGTGAACCTCTCTGGGTGTCCCTCACTGTGGAGAATCTTTTCACCATTAACCTAGATGTTTTGTTATCAGTGCTGTATGGATGGAGAAGTATTGAGGCTACTACAAGAATAAGGCTGAAAGCCAGAAGCAGGAGGCCTAAATCCAAAACTTGAGATAACCAGAAATCTCCTGACTCCGAGACCATTAATCAACAAAAGCTCATCCAAAAGCCTCCATACCTACACTGAAACCAAGCTCCACCTAAGAGCCAATAAGATTCAGAGCAAGACATACCAAGCTAATTCTCCAACAAAGCAGGAACATAACCCTGAGCACAAAAATACGGGTGGCCAAATGTCACATCAAACCCATAGACACGTCAAAACTCACTACTGGACATTTCATTGCACTCCAGAGAGAAGAGATCCAGCTCCACCCACCAGAACACCAACACGAGCTACCCTAACCAGGAAAACTTGACAAGCCACTCGTCCAACCCCATCTACAGGGAGGAATCTCCACAATAAAGAGGAACCACAAACTTCCAGCACACAGAAAGGCCACCCCAAACACAGCAACCTAAACAAGATGAAAAGGCAGAGCAATATTCAGCAGGTAAAGGAACATAATAAAAGCCCACCAAACCAAACAGAAGAGGAGGAGATACGGAGTCTAACTAAAAATGAATTCAGAATACTGAGAGCAAAATGATCCAAAATTTTGGAAGCAAAATGGAGTTACAGATAAATAGTCTGGAGACAAGAATTGAGAAGATGCAAGAAAAGTTTAAAAAGGACCTAGAAGAAGTAAAAGAGTATCAATCAATAATGAATAATGCAAGAGCTGAGATCAATAGCACTCTGGAGGGAACCAATAGTGGAATAACTGAGGCAGAAGATAGGATAAGCGAGGTGGAAGATAGAATGGTGGAAATAAATGAAGCAGAGAGGACAAAAGAAAAAAGAGTTAAAAGAAATGAGGACAACCTCAGAGACCTCTGGGACAATGTCAAACATGCCAACATTCGAATCATAAGAGTCCCAGAAGAAGAACACAAAAAGAAAGGCCATGAGAAAATACTTGAGGAGATGATAGTTGAAAACTTCCCTAAAATGGGGAAGTAAATAGCCAGTCATGTCCAAGAAACCCAGAGAGTCCCAAACAGGATAAACCCAAGGTGAAACACCCCAAGACACATATTAATCAAATTAACAAAGATAAAATTCAAAAAACCAAATATTAAAAGTAGCAAGGGAAAAACAACAATTAACCCACAAGGGGATCCCCATAAGGATAACAGCTGATCTTTCTGTAGAAACTCTTCAAGCCAGAAGGGAATGGCATGACATACTCAAAGTGATAAAAGAGGAAAACCTACAGCCCAGATTACGATACCCAGCAAGGATCTCATTCAAATATGAAGGAGAAATCAAAAGCTTTACAGACAAGTGAAAGCTCAGAAAATTCAGCACCAAAAAACCAGCTCTCCTAGAGAATGCAATGGCAACCCACTCCAATACTCTTGCCTGGAAAATCCCATGGACAGAGGAGCCTGGTAGGCTGCAGTCCATGGAGTCACTAAGAGTGGGACATGAATGAGCGACTTCACTTTCACTTTTCACTTTCATGCATTGCAGAAGAAAATGGCAACCCACTGCAGTGTTCCTGCCTGGAGAATCCCAGGGATGGGGGTGCCTGGTCAGATGCCATCTATGGGGTCGCACAGAGTCGAACATGACTGAAGTGACTTAGCAGCAGCAGCAGCAAACCAGCTCTCCAACAAATGCTAATGGATCTTCTCCAGACAGGAAACACAGAAAAGATTTATAAACTCGAACCCAAAACAACAAAGTAAATGGCAACGGGATCATACTTATCAATAATTAACTTAAATGTAAATGGGTTGAATGCCCCAACTAAAAGACAAAGACTGGCTGAATGGATACATAAACAAGACCCCTGTATATGCTGTCTACAAGAGACCCACCTCAAATCTAGGGACACATACAGACTGACAGTGAAGGGCTAAAAAAAGATATTTCACACAAATGGAGACCAAAAGAAAGCAGGGATGGCAATATTCATATCACATAAAATAGACTTTGAAATAAAGGCCTTGAAAAGAGACAAAGAAGGACACTACATAATGATCAAAGGATAAATTCAAGAAGATATAACAATTATAAATTTATATGCACCCAACATAGGAGCACCACAATATGTAAGGCAAATGCTAACAAATATGAAACCGGAAATTAACAGTAATACAGTAATAGTGGGAGATTTTAATACTCCATCCGCACCTATGGATAGATCAACTAAACAGAAAATTAGCAAGGAAATACAAACTTTAAATGATACAATGGACCAGTTAGACCTAATTGATATCAGTAGGACATTTCACCCTAAAACAATGAATTTCACTTTCTTCTCAAGTGCACACGGAACCTTCTCCAGGATAGATCACATCCTGGGCCATAAATCTAGCCTTGGTTAAATACAAAAAAATTGAAATCATCTCAAGCATCTTTTCTGATCACAATGCAGTAAGATTAGATATCAACTACAGGAAAAAAAAAACTATGAAAAATACAAACATATGGAGGCTAAACAACACACTTGTGAATAACCAACAAATCACAGAAGAAATCAAAAGAGAAATCAAAATATGCATAGAAACGAATGAAAATGAAAACACAACAACCCAAAACCTATGGGATTCAGTAAAAGCAGTGCTAAGGGGTAGGTTCACAGCAATACAAGCCTACCTGAAGAAACAGGAGAGAAATCAAATAAATAACCTAACTCTACACCTGAAGCAACTAGAGAAGGAAGAAATGAAGAAGCCCAGGGTTAGTAGAAGAAAAGAAATCACAAAAATTAGGGCAGAAATAAAATAAATAAAATGCAAAAGAAACAAAAGAGACCATAGCAAAAATCAACAAAGCTAAAAGCTGGTTCTTTGAGAAGATAAATAAAATAGACAAACCATTAGACAGACTCATCAAGAAACAAAGGGAGAAGAATCAAATCAACATAATTAGAAATGAAAATGGAGAAATCACAATAGACAACACAGAAATACAAAGGATCATAAGAGACTACTATCAGCAACTATATGCCAATAAAATGGACAACTTGGAAGAAATGGACAAATTCTTAGAAAAGTATAACTTTCCCAAACTGAACCAGAAAGAAATAGAAAATGTTAACAGACCCATCACAAGCACAGAAATCGAAACTGTAATCAGAAACCTTCCAACAAACAAAAGCCCAGGACCAGATGGCTTCACAGCTGAATTCCACCAAAAATTTAGAGAAGAGTTAACACCTATCCTACTCAAACTCTTCCAGAAAATTGCAGAAGAAGGTAAACTTCTAAACTCATTCTATGAGGCCACCATCACCCTAGTACCATAAACCAGACAAAGATGCCACAAAAAGGAAAAATACAGGCCAATATCACTTATGAACATAGATTCAAAAATCCTTAACAAAATTCTAGCAAACAGAATCCAACAACATATTAAAAAGATTATACATCATGACGAAGTGGGCTTTATCCGAGGGATGAAAGGATTCTTCAATATTCGCAAATCAATCAATGGTATACACCACATTAACAAATTAAAAGATAAAAACCATATGATTATCTCAATAGATGCAGAGAAAGCCTTTGACAAAATTCAGCATCCGTTTATGATAAAAAACCCTCCAGAAATCAGGCATAGAAGGAACATACCTCAACATAATAGAAGCCATATATGAATAACCCACAGCAAACATTATCCTCAATGGTGAAAAATTGAAAGCAGTTCCTCTAAAGTCAGGAACAAGACAAGGATGCCCACTCTCACCACTACTATTCAACATACTTTTGGAAGTTTTAGCCACAGCAATCAGAGCAGAAAAAGAAATAAAAGGAAGCCAGATTGGAAAAGAGGAAGTAAAACTCTCACTATTTGCAGTTGACATTATCCTCTACATAGAAAACCCTGAATACTCCACCAGAAAACTACCTGAGCTAATTAATGAATACAGTAAAGCTACAGGATATAAAATTAACACACAGAAATCCCTTGCATTCCACTGTTTGCAAATGACATGATTCTCTACATAGAAAACCCTAAAGACTACCAGAAAATTACTAGAGCTAATCAAAGAATATAGTAAAGTTGCAGGATGTAAAATTAGCACATAGAAATCCTTTGCATTCCTATACACTAACAATGAGAAAATAGAAAGAGAAATTAAGGCTGCAATACCGTTCACCATTGCAACAAAAAGAATAAAATACTTAGGAGTATATCTACCTAAAGAAACAAAAGACCTATACATAGAAAACTATAAAACACTGATGAAAGAAATCAAAGAGGACACAAACAGATGGAGAAATATACCGTGTTCATGGATTGGAAGAATCAATATTGTAAAAATGGCTATACTACCCAAAGCAATCTATAGATTCGATGCAATCCCTATCAAGCTACCAACGGTATTTTTCACAGAACTAGAGCAAATAATTTCACAATTTGTATGGAAATGCAAAAAACCTCCAATAGCCAAAGCAATCTTGAGAAAGAAGAATGGAACTGGAGGAATCAACCTGCCTGACTTCAGACTATACTACAAAGCCACCGTCATGAATACAGTATGGTACTGGCACAAAGACAGAAATATAGATCAATGGAACAGAATAGAAAGCCCAGACATAAATCCACGTACCTGTGGACACCTTATCTTCGACAAAGGAGGCAAGAATATACAATGGAAAAAAGACAACCTCTTTAACAAGTGGTGCTGGGAAAACTGGACAACCACTTGTAAAAGAATGAAACTAGAACACCTTCTAACACCATACACAAAAATAAACTCAAAATGGATTAAAGATCTAAATGTAAGACCAGAAACTATAAAACTCCTAGAGAAGAACATAGGCAAAACACTTTCTGACATAAATCACAGCAGGATCCTCTATGACCCACCTCCCAGAATATTGGAAATAAAACCAAAAATAAACAAATGGGTCCTAATCAAACTTAAAAGCTTTTGCACAACGAAGGAAACTATAAGCAAGGTGAAAAGACAGCCCTCAGAATGGGAGAAAATAATAGCAAATGAAGCAACAGACAAAGGATTAATCTCAAAAATATACAAGCAACTCCTGCAGCTCAATTCCAGAAAAATAATCCACCCAATCAAAAAATGGGCCAAAGAACTAAACAGACATTTCTCCAAAGAAGACATACAGATGGCTAACAAACACATGAAAAGATGCTCAACATCACTCATTATCAGAGAAATGCAAATCAAAACCACAATGAGGTACCATTACACGCCAGTCAGGATGGCTGCTATCCAAAACCCTACAGGCAATAAATGCTGGAGAGGGTGTGGAGAAAAGGAAACCCTCTTACACTGTTGGTGGGAATGCAAACTAGTACAGCCGCATGGAGAACAATGTGGAGATTTCTTAAAAAACTGGAAATAGAACTGCCATACAACCCAGCAATCACACTGCTGGGCATGCACACTAAGGAAACCAGAATTGAAAAAGACATGCATACCCCAGTGTTCATGGCAGCACTGTTTACAATAGCCAGGACATGGAAGCAATCTAGGTGTCCATTGGCAGATGAATGGATAAGAAAGCAGTGGTACACATACATAATGGAATATTACTCAGCTATTAAAAAGAATGCATTTGAATAAGTTCTAATGAGGTGGATGAAACTGGAGCCGATTATACAGAGTGAAGTAAGTCAGAAAGAGAAATGCCAGTACAGTATATTAATGCATATATATGGAATCTAGAAAGATGGTAATGATGACCCTATATGCGAGACAGCAGAAGAGACACAGATGTAAAAAACAGACTGTTGGACTCTATGGAAGAAGGCGAGGGTGGGATGATTTGAGAGACTAGCATTGAAACATGTATATTATCATATGTGAAAAAGATCTCCAGTCTTGGTTTGATGCATGAGGCAAGGTGCTCAGGGCTGGTGCACTGGGATGACCCTGAGAAATGGGATGGGGAGGGAGATGGGCGGGAGGATCAGGATGGAGAACACATGGCTGTTTCACATGAATGTATGGCAAAACCACCACAATACTTTAAAGTAATTAGCCTCCAATTAAAATAAAAATTTAAAAAAAAACTAAAATAAAACACTGGCTCATAGGGAGTTATAATAAATATATAACTGAGAAACACATAACACAATCTTTCAGCTCTGTACCAAGTTTGCCTTGGCGTTTAATTGTCATAGTTGATCATTATTTATATGTACCAGAGGACTAACATTTTCACAATTTTTGAATGCAAGTTCCCTATTTAGTATATTTATTTTTATCTAATGAATTAAGAGCACTTGTGTGAGTATTTTGCTACTAGGAAGAGTTAGATATCATCCCAGTGTCTCAGAAACCGGTATGGATGCTTCATCCTGAAATATTCGAAATATTCCCATGAGAAACATTTTAGCATGACAAATGCAGCAGTTTATGCAGCTTGCTATGTGAGAGACGAGTCAACCAGCACTCTTGCCCATTCCCTACAATTGCTGTTAGCATGAGTTTTGTAAAAATACACTGCTATTAAAATTCTTTCAGTGGTCACCTACTGGAAAAGTTACACCTCCTTGGCATGTGACTTTTAAAACTTTTTGTTTTGACCAAACTGCCCTAGTAGCTCATCTCTCACTATTCTCCTGAGTCACCACCCCTTCTTACTTGGTATCCACAGCAACACAGAACTCTCTATCCTTCTCTAAGTCACTAATGCTTTCTTCCATAAGCATCCTGGGACATGCCTTATATCTGATGATTCTGTCTTACCTGCAGCTGCTATAGTTAGGTGCTTGCCTGTGCTAAATTGCCAATGGTCCATGGATATTTGCTCTGGAACCTGTGGGGAAGAATGATACTGTTCTTGGGTCAGGAAGAAAAGGCAGCCTTCTAAGTTGTGTTACTCTGGACCGGGTTGGGGGCTACTAATGTTGGTGAAAAAATTAGTCAGTCTAAGAAAGAAATGAAAAATTGTATTCAGGCCAAATTGAGAACTTGCTAACGGCCTCTCAGAAATCTCCAAAAATTGCTCTACACTTTAGAAGTCAAATAATAGTTGTGTAAGGTTTTTTTTTTTTTTTTTGAGACAGAAAGCTGTACATTAAATAATGTATTATTGAGAGTTTATACAATCCAGATCTGCAAGTACCAAGTGGTGGGTAATTATGACCCCTTATGAGATCAAGAAGGAATGATATTTTTAAGGAGTTATCTTATTGATGCTTGGATAATGTTGCTGATATTTTTAAGGAGTTATCATATTGATGCTTGAATAATGTTGCTGTTTATGGATGAGCAGATATTTCTGCTAATGGGGAAAGTTTGGTGGATGCACAATGCAACTACACAATGCACAGTAGGAGGGGCGAGGAGGCCAGATAAATTACCTTAGGTTTAAATTTTTCTTATCTTGCCATAAAACATGAATTTTGTTCCACAGTTTCCCAATTTTGATCATTAATCTTTCTATAGAAAGTATTAGGTGACCAAATATTTTGTCCACCAATGGCAGAGTGATTGCTTGCCTGCTCTAGGTCCATCATATCCCTCAACACTTGGTCCTAATATCCTGGTTCTCTTAGTGCTAGTGGTAAAGAATTTACCTGCCAATGCAGGACATATAAGAGATATGGGTTCAATCCCTGGGAAGATTCCCAGAGGAGGAAGTGGCAACCCATTCCAGTATTCTTGCCTGGAGAATCCCCATAGACAGAGGAGCCTGAAGTTCATAGGGTTGCAAAGAGTTGGACATGATTGAAGTGATTTATCATGCACTCTTTTTGGGGGGAATTATATTAGCAGAATGTTTGGCAAGAACTGAAAATCAATTCTAGCTTGTCCAGTAAGAGACTTATGCCAATTTTACTTGCAAATGCATAGTGTATGCAAATTATTTTATAGAAAGCTATAGATATGATCTATAATTTCAAGTCATTTAGACAAAATCACTGTGATTTAGACAAAATCATTGTGGACAGTGACTGCAGCCATGAAATTAAAAGGCACTTGTTCCTTGGAAGAAAAGCTATCACAAACCTAGATAGCATATTAAAAAGTAGAGACTTTACTTAGCCTACAATTGTCCATATACTCAAAGCTATGGTTTTTCCAGTAGTTATGTACAGATGTGAGAGTTGGACAATAAAAAAGGCTGAGCACTGAAGAAATGATGCCTCCGAACTGTGGTGCTGGAGAAGACTCTTGAGAGTCCCTTGGACTGCAAGGCAATCAAAGCAGTTAATCCTAGAGTAAATCAGTCCTGAATATTCATTGGAAGGACTGATGCTGAAGCTGAAGCTCCAATGCTTTGACCACCTGATGCGAAGAACCAAATCATTGGAAAAGACTCTGATACTGGGAAAGATTGAAGGAAGGAGGAGAAAGGGATGACAGAGGATGAGATGGTTGGATGGCATCACTGACTTAATGGACATGAGTTTGAGCAAACTCTGGGAGATGGTGAAGGACGGGGAAGCCTGGCATATTGTTGTCCATGGGGTTGCAAAGAATCAGACATGACCAAGTGACTGAACAGCAACAACAATATTTAGATGTAATTATTTTAGTACAGACAGGGGCACAAGCATTAAAGACAATAAACTATTATTGCATAAGTTCCACGAATTAAGCAAAATTGCTGGTAGGATCAACAACATCATTAGCAAAGATTTAAGCCAAGAGCCTCATGAACCAAATAATTTTCCTAGTATTTCCCCTAAACTTGAAAGATGATTGTTCAGAGCAGAAATTTGACTCTTCACATAGGTCATAAGATTGAATACATATGAAGATTCATCAGGTTTAAAGACATAACCTTCAGTACATATTACAGCACAAGTTTCCCCTTGGGAAGCGGTAAAAATATTGAGGGCTGTGTAAGTCTGTAGGAATGGTTTTAGTTTCATTGAAACTTCTGAATTCAGCAAGCTAATGGTTCACTATCATACAAAGCTTGCTGAGTGAATTTTGTTAAAGCCTCTATGTGAGTTCAGTTCAGTAGAGTCGCTCAGCCGTGTCTCACTCTTTGCGACCCCATGAACCACAGCACGCCAGGCCTCCCTGTCCATCACCAACTCCTGGAGTCCACCCAAACCCATGTCCATCGAATTGGTGATGTCATCTAACCATCTCATCCTCTGTCGTCCCCTTCCCTTCCTGCCCTCAATCTTTCCCAGCATCAGGGTCTTTTCAAATGAGTCAGCTCTTCCCATCAGGTGGCCAAAGTTCTGGAGTTTCAGCTTCAACATCAGTCCTTCCAATGAACACTCAGGACTGATGTCTTTTAGGATGGACTGGTTAGATCTCCTTACAGTCCAAGGGACTCTCAAGAGTCTTCTCCAACACCACAGATTAAAAGCATCAATTCTTCTGTACTCAGCTTTCTTTATAGTCCAAATCTCACATCCATACATGACTACTGGAAAAACCATAGCCTTGACTAGACAGACATTTCTTGGCAAAGTAATGTCTCTGCTTTTTAATATGCTGTCTAGGTTGGTCATAACTTTACTTCCAAGGAGTAAGCGTCTTTTAATTTCATGGCTGCAATCACCATCTGCAGTGATTTTGGAGCCCCCCAAAATAAAGTCTGGCACTGTTTCCACTGTTTCCCCATCTAGTTGCCATGAAGTGATGGGACTGGATGCCATGATCTTAGTTTTCTGAATGTTGAGGTTTAAACCAACGTTTTCACTTTCCTCTTTCACTTTCATCAAGAGGCTCTTTAGTTTTTCTTCACTTTCTGCCATAAGGGTGGTGTCATCTGCATATCTGAGGTTATTGATATTTTTCCCGGAAATCTTGATTCCAGCTTGTGCTTCATCCAGCACAGCGTTTCTCATGATGTACTCTGCATATAAGTTAAATAAGCAGGGTGACAATATACAGCCTTGATGTACTCCTTTTCCTATTTGGAACCAGTCTGTTGTTCCATATCCAGTTCTAACTGTTGCTTCCTGACCTGCATATAGGTTTCTTAAGAGGCAGGTCAGGTGGTCTGGTATTCCCATCTCTTTCAGAATTGTCCACAGTTTATTGTGACCCACACAGTCAAAGGTTTGGCATAGTCAATAAAGCAGAAATAGATGTTTTTCTGGAACTCTCTTACTTTTTTGGTGATCCAGTGGATGTTGGCAATTTAATCTCTGGTTCCTCTGCCTTTTCTGAAACCAGCTTGAACATCTGGAAGTTCATGGTTCATGTATTGCTGAAGCCGAGTTTGGAGAATTTTGAGCATTACTTTACTAGTGTGTGAGATGAGTGCAATTGTGCGGTAGTTTGAGCATTCTTTGGCATTGCCTTTCTTTGGGATTGGAATGACAACTGACCTTTTCCAATCCTGTGGCCACTGCTGAATTTACAGGCATATTTTGTGCAGCACTTTCACAGCATCATCTTTTAGAATTTGAAATAGCTCAACTGGAATTCCATCACTTCCACTAGCTTTGTTCATAGTGATGCTTCCTAAGGCCCACTTGACTTCACATTCCAGGCTCTAGGTGAGTGATCAGATCATTGTGGTTATCTGGGTTATTAAGATCTTTTATGTACAGTTCTTTTGTGTATTTTTGCCTCTCTTCTTAATATCTTCTGCTTCTATTAGGTCCATACCATTTCTGTCCTTTATTGAGCCCATCTTTGCATGAAATGTTCCCTTGCTATCTCTGATTTTCTTGAAGAGATCTCTAGTCTTTCCCATTCTACTGTTTTCCTCTATGTCTTTGCACTGGTCACTGAGGAAGGCTTTCTTATCTCTCCTTGCTATTCTTTGCAACTCTGCATTCAAATGGGAATATCTTTCCTTTTCTCCTTTGCTTTTTGCTTTTCTTCTTTTCACAACTATTTGTAAGGCATCCTCAGACAGCCATTTTGCCTTTTTGCATTTCTTTTTCTTGGATATGTTCTTGATACCTGTCTCCTGTACAATGTCATGAACCTCTGTCCATAGTTCATCAGGCACTCTATCAGATCTAGTCCCTTAAACCTATTTCTCACTTTCACTGTATAATCATAAGGGATTTGATTTAGGTCATACCTGAATGGTCTAGTGGTTTCCCCCATTTTCTTCAATTTAATTCTGAATTTGGCAATAAGGAGTTCATGATGTGAGCCACGGTCAGCTCCCGGGCTTGTTTTTGCTGACTGTATAGAGCTTCTTCATCTTTGGCTGCAAGGAATATAATCAACCTGATTTCGGTGTTGACCATCTGGTGATGTCCATGTGTAGAGTCTTCTCTTGTGTTGTTGGAAGAGGGTGTTTCCTATGACCAGTGCGTTTTCTTGGCAAAACTCTATTAGCCTTTGCCCTGCTTCATTCTGTACTCTAAGGCCAAATTTGCCTGTTACTCCAGGTGTTTCTTGACTTCCTACTTTTGCATTCCAGTCCCCTATAATGAAAAGGACATCTTTTTGGGGTGTTAGTTCTAAGAGGTCTTTTTTTGTTTGTTTGTTTGTTTGTTTGTTAGTTCTAAGAGGTCTTGTAAGTCTTCATAGAACCATTCAACTTCAGCTTCTTCAGCTTTACTGATTGGGCATAGACTTGGATTACCATGATATTGAATGGTTTGCCTTGGAAACAAACAGAGATCATTCTGTCATTTTTGAGATTGCATCTAAGTACTGCATTTTGGACTCTTTTGTTGACCATGATGGCTACTCCATTTCTTCTAAGGGATTCTTGCCCACAGAAGTAGATATAATGGTTATCTGAGTTAAATTCACCCATTCCAGTCCATCTTAGTTCGCTGATTCCTAGAATGTTGATGTTTACTCTTGCCATCTCCTGTTTGACCACTTCCAATTTGCCTTGATTCATGGACCTAACATTCCAGGTTCCCATGCAATATTGTTCTTTACAGCACGAAACTTGCTTCTATCACCAGTCACACCCACAACTGGGTGTTATTTTTGCTTTGGCTCCATCCCTTCATTCTTTCTGGAGTTAATTTTCCACTGATCTCCAGTAGCATATTGGGAACCTACCGATCTGGGTTGTTCATCTTTCAGTGTCCTATCTTTTTGCCTTTGCATACTGTTCATGGGGTTCTCAAGGGAAGAATACTGAAGTGGTTTGCCATTCCCTTCTCCAGTGGGCCACATTCTATCAGACATCTATCTCCACCATGACCCGTCTGTCTTGGTTGGCCCCACACAGCATGGCTTAGCTTCATTGAGTTAGAGAAGGCTGTGATCCATGTGATTAGACTGGCTAGTTGTCTGTGATTGTGGTTTCAGTCTGTCTGCACTCTGATGCCCTCTCTCAGTGTCTACCATTTTACTTGGGTTTCTCTTACCTTGGACGTGGGGTATCTCTTCACAGCGACTCCAGCAAAGTGCAGCCACTGCTCCTTACCTTGGATGTGAGGTGGCTCCTCTTGGCCACTCCTGTGCCGTGCAGCCGATTTTCCTCTGTGTGAGTAAAATTTTCTATTCCAAGTGAAGGAATAAAATATGTATCAAATGATCATACCACTGGAAAACTGATCAAACCCAATGTGCCCACATTAAAGGCATTTTGGCAGGGGCTTTTTCTAAGGTTACTCATAAGTGGCCTTGGGCCCAAGGGAAGCCAATCTCCCTAACCATCGAGTTGGTGATGCCATCCAACCATCTCATTCTCTGTCGTCCCCTTCTCCTCCTGCCCCCAATCCCTCTCAGCATCAGGGTCTTTTCCAATAAGTCAACTCTTCGCATGAGGTGGCCAAAGTATTGGAGTTTCAGCTTCAACATCAGTCCTTCCAATGAGCACCCAGGACTGATCTGCTTTAGGATGGACTGGTTGGATCTCCTTGCAGTCCAAGGGACTCTCAAGAGTCTTCTCTAACACCACAGTTCAAAGCATCAATTCTTCGGTGCTCAGCTTTCTTCACAGTCCAACTCTCACATCCATACATGACCACTGGAAAAACCATAGCCTTGACTAGACAGACCTTTGTTGACAAAGTAATGTCTCTGCTTTTTAATATGCTATCTAGGTTGGTCATAACTTTCCTTCCAAGGAATAAGCATCTTTTAATTTCATCTACCCAATATTTAACACCTAGTGAAAAGAAAGTATTTATGGATGGATTCAGAACAGGCATTAGTAATTGGCCAGATAAGGGGGGTTTCACATAGTGGTAACTTTAGCTTGCATAGTGCTAGAGTTTCTTTCAAAATAAAATTTCTAAGAGCCATCCAATTAAAGCCTTGGAGTGGAAAAATCCACCAAGGCAGCCTGGGAGTACTGGACATAGATAATTGGTCACCAGAGATTGGATTGATTTTTGAAACTTGCAAATGACTGAGCCCAAGGAAGCACTACATTTGATTCATAAACAAAAGTGTGAGCAAACTGTCAAAGTAATCAGAATATAAGCCTGGTCCAGTATCTTGGGTCAATTGTCTACTTCAAATGTTGTCATCTTGTCCTGCTCTGGTCGTGGCAGTCTTAATTAGTCATTCATAGTCATGTATCAGAAATAAGAGTTGCAGTCCATCCAGGCAGGGCTTGATATGATCCCTTCCAATGTGGCTGTAAAAAGTCCTTTATTTCATGTTGTTTTCAGTGAGCATGATCTCCTGGTTTATAGGTCATGGTGAATCTGATCTTCTTTCAAAGATGGATTACTGTGATAAACTTTAGAAACAAATTTAGAATGTCATTTTAATAATTTAACTAAATTTTGCAATAATAGCATAAAGACAAGGAGCTACCTGTGAAGTGAGTCTTAGGCAGTAAATACAGACCTCAATTAACAAAACTAGAATTTAATATCCACTGAAACATGAACTTTTGTTGTCTAAAACTAACCTCATTTCTATAAATATAGCCAAATTCAAACCAATTAGTTTGCAAAATAAATTTTGTTAATTGATCACATAGGCTCTTTTAAATTAGCTCTACTGCAACATTTCATGAAACATCTCAGATTGAAATTTTAGAGACCCCCTCAAGGCCAGGAAGCCCACACAAAGGGTGTGTCAGAGATTCCACCTGTCGACAGAGGTAGCACCCAAAATACCTTGAGATCCTGCACCTGTTAGGAGGCAGCCTTCCTTATTTACCTGATAAAGCAACTGGGAAACTAGGAGCTTCTAAACTCTGGAGGAATCAGACAGACAAAAAAGATAAATCTTCAATTCTACTTACAAAATTATAATTTACCAAATTCCTATAAGTCATAATTAGCTTCAGGGGAAAGGAAGCTAATATCTGAAAAACACAGTTCAGACAGAACTCCAAAATTATAACCATACCCATCTGTTTGCTTAGTCCTATGTGAGTAATCCTTGATGTTAATCTTACAGTTTTATAAAGCCATCAGGTTTTCCATTACAGTTCTTTAATTTCTTAATCAGTTCAGCAGTATGATCTGAGTTATCAGAAAAAAGTTAGTTGCTCAGCTGTGTCCAACTCTTTGTGACCCCATGGACTGTAGCCCACCAGGTTCCTCTACCCCTGGAATTCTCCAGGTAACAATATTGGAGTGGGTTGCAATTCCCTTCTCCAGGGGTTCTTCCCAACCTAGAGATTGAACCCAGGTCTCTGGCATTGTGAGCAGATTCTTTGCTGTCTGAGCCACCAGTGAAGCCTAAGTTATCAGAAACCCAAGTAGGGCTTTCCTGATAGCTAAGTTGGTAAAGAATCTGCCTGTAATGCAGGAGACCCTGGTTCAATTCCTGGGTCAGGAAGATCCGCTGGAAAAAGGATAGGCTACCCACTCCAGTATTAATGACTACCCGCTCCAGTATTCTGGCCTGGACAATTCCATCCATGGGATCACAAAGAGTCGGACATGACTAAGTGACTTTCATACTTATAAAAAAGTCCTTTCTAAGAATCTTCTTGAAGGTGAAACACTTTTTTTATTGGAAAAAGCATCATATTACAACAGAAACTGTCTATAACTAGCAAAAGACTTAAAATGCAAAATGCAAGGTTAAAGACCTTTGTCAATTACAATGCAATTGACAAACGGGTTACTGATGTGACATACGACAATTTAAGATAATTACTAGAATTATGACTGATAATATTTTACCAGAATATACCAAATTTTTAGTAGTTATATATAATTTCTAGACTATTTATATTAATAACATTTACCTGTATAATACAACCTTAGTTTTATCAACATTCATTTGACAATGTCTCCCATGTAATAACATACCGAATAAGCCTAATCTATTTAATATTTCTTTTTGAGATGCAGAGACAATAAATATTTTGAGGTGTTCCATGGACCCTTTGGAGAACCTCAAATTTAGCTAGAGGTTGAATGAACATCACTTGGAATCTGATCTTTGGAAAATTTATAAAAATATCAAAAAGTTTCAAAACACCTAGTCAAATAAAATCATAGGTCACTGTGAAATAATACCCACTCACTTAACAAATGTGACAATAAATGATCTTAAAAGTTGTAATAAATCACTTAAAGGCAAAAAATCTACTACCAAAGCAGCTCAATATTTTAAGAAAACTGTTTTCTCAAAAGAGAGAGTAAATCAAACTCCAGGCTTTCATCAGCCTACTCTTTATAACAAGATTTACTTAATTAAGTTCAATCTAATTTTAGTCAATCCTGACTATGCATAGAACTCTTCTTTCAGTATTCCTCCTCCACAAACCTTCTATAACTTTTGGTATCTATATTATTCTGTCTCTCAGCTTCTTTTCTGTTCAGAAACTACCAACTATATGATAAAACCGCCTCCTTTCTCCCCTTTAACCAAATGCATTTCCATTCCTCAAACAATATTTTACTGAAAACACATTTCCAATTTCCTTGCATACTGAAATGTTTCCTTTATTATTTTAGTAGCCTTAGTTACATATATTATAATTATTCACCTTAATACCTAGTTTCTAGCAAAAACTAGGAAGTAAACAATTATTAACTGTACTTTACATTAGCATTTTGCAGATTTACAAGCTTATAAATACTACTTATGGTTTCTGGAAAACATGTACTTTCTTGCAGAAAATGTCTTAGTGTGATAGAAAACACTAATAGCCCTAATTATCTTCTCTGTAAAAGAAAGCCTATGTTCAGTAATAAATGTTCCAGTATCATATTTGGAAATTATCTGGATAGTCAATGGATTCCCATCATTTAATTTAGTTCAGCAAAATCATGAAGTATCAAGTTGTCAAAATCTGGAGAGACTATTTAAGATAGACATTCTCCAAACATAATTATTCCTAAGTCATTTACATAAAAGCTCTTAAATCATTTACCTCTACTTTATTTACTTAAAATTTCATTGTATCATTCTTTTCTTACTGACAAACTTTGTAACAGGAATGAAAAGGTCTTATTTGATTTCTAGTGAACCTAGGTAAAATAAAAAGCATTATACTTAATGTTGGTAATGGTAAAGGCATGTCTATATTAATTAAGTCAACAAATTTAGGTTTAATTTAATACCAAGTATTAATTCAATCTTGAATATTTCCCAGATCACATGTACCCAAACTTCATTCTGGACTGTTTCTTCTATATTTCTGAGTATTTAAATATAAGTGCTTAATTTTTTAAGCCAAATCAACAGGGCTCTTTTACAAATTAATTCTGCAGATACCACACATCTACAACACACGTATATGGATACATACAAATACATAGAGACACTCCATAGTTCCCATTCCAAAATTTCAGCCATGAATCAGGTTCAATAATATAAACTCCATCAGTTACAAAGAAGTTGGATTCATACTGGGTTTCTGGTAGATGGAACAAATCAAGGTCACCTTCTAGACAGCTAAATGTTTTTTACTAATTTTATGGCGAAGACTCTTATAATTTCTATTTATCCTTGACAAGTCAAGTGCCAAATTACTTATCCCCTTTCTTGAAATTTGCATTTCAGAAAGATGGCAGACCTAAGGTTTTCTGGAGAATATTAGGTCATTTGTATCTCAAAGGCATAGGAGGAGAAAGGCAAGTTCCTTCTAAAGAGGACTTTGTTCCCATAAAGCCAGAATTTTTCTCCCTCAATTTTTTTGCTTACAAGCCTCTTAAGATAAATAGGGGCGGGGTTTAGGAGTGGTAAAAGGATTGGTGAATTTTGGATTATTTTTGGACCCATGAAAATCATCCTATAGAGACTAGATTTATTTAAAAAGGAACAGTTGACTTTTTTTTCTTGAAGAACTGGGTGACCACCTCAATGACATCAAAGGACTGACATACCCATTTACCTGTGTTGGACCGCTTTGCTTTCCCTCATTTAGCTTGGAACAGAAGCACCCTCACCCTGTAGTAGTCCTGTGCTGTGCTATACATAGTCACTCAGTTGTGTCTGACTCTTTGCGACCCCATGGACTGTAGCCCTCCAGGCTTCTCTGCCCATGGGGATTCTCCAGGCAAGAATACTTGAGTAGGTTGCCATGCCCTCCTCCAGTGGATCTTCCCAACCCAGGGATCGAATCCAGGTCCCCCACACTGCAAGTGGATTCTTTACCATCTGAGCCATCACTTCTCGGCCTTTTGGCTAAAATCAAGTGTACCATCTGAGCCACCAGGGAAGCCCATGAATACTTCTCCAGGGGGTCTTCCTGACCCAGGAAGCAAACCAGGGTCTCCTGCATTGAAGGTGAATTCTTTACCAGCTGAGCTATCAGAGAAGCTCCCCGCGCCCCCCCCCCCCAACCCCAGTATTCCTATCAGGCTCCAAATATCAGCTATGGCAGGTTTAATCAGACCAATGGTCTCCCATCTTGGTAATCCATTTACAAACACTTCCGTGGATCCTCCCGGGTTTAAGAAATTGTTTAACCATGATCCTCAGTTTTGAATTTTGTGTAAAGGGGCTTGTCTACAGCTTCAGGTGGTCCTATTTCTAAAGATAATAATCTAATAATGTCTTTGGAATGTAAAGGCAATTCAGGCAGAAGATTACTAGAAAGAGTACTCAAATAAATTAGGATAGAGGGGGTACATTTTACATGATTAATCTTTAATTAACTTTCTATAACAAATCTTGCAATGAAGTTATTTTGGGAATTTTGAAGACTTTTGGGGCTTATGCATATCAATTAAAGTAGATACAGTAGTTTCAGGTGGGACATCTCTAAAACTTTAACAATTTAAAGTTTTTCCAATTCAAAAGATCCAAGGAGCTAGCCCTACAGATATTTTCCCCTGCTAATCTAACTTTAGAAAAGAGGAAAACTCTTACCACTGTTATTTCCAATAGACACTGCAGGCACAGATCCAGAAGACTGCTGGCTTAACTACATACGAAAAATCAGTTTTGGAGAGCCAAAAGAACACCATCTTGACCATTTCAGGTCCTGATTTCCTTGAATTCCCAATTAGGTAATTGCAAGTATACAAAAACCCAGCTGGTTTTCCTACAGGTTGCTGTTTGCCTAGGAGCTGTTTGGTCTTTGAGGAAAAACTTTCCATTGTTAATTTCATAGCCTAATTCAAATAGGAGATATGATCAAAACAACGTTTGAAGACAATGTGATGGGTCAAATATGTGTTGCTACTGAGTCTAGCACCCCAAGGGGTTATCATTGGGTTGGTTCAACTCTTTTTTGTATCTTGGTTTTACCCTGTGACAGTCTAAAACCACCATGGGTGCTCAGGGCACTAGGTTATCAGCCTCTGTTGTGCTCACTAGATGAGCAGTAGTTACCTAATGGTTGTAGTGGGTATCTGTTATTTTTCAAAGCTGAATAATTTAATCTCTCATTTCACTAGCAAAAGTTTTGTTCAAACCATATATCAACTCTTTTTTCTCAATTTAAGCCAAATTTAACAAAACTCCAGCCACCTATGTTTCCTCTATCCCTCTAGTTTGCTGACTAGAAATGCACTGGTGCCCCTTAAGACTCCAAGTCTTAAGTAAAGCAACTCAAATAAAATTTTCAGGATCATCACCCAAACAATGAGACCTGGATATCAGGAGAACTCACCAGAACACCTGAGGAATACCAAGAAGCCGGTAGCTCAATGGGCAAACACTTGGTACCGAGCACTGGCTCCAGGCAGATTTCAGGTGTGTTCTGGTGAATGTCTCTGATATCCTGCCAGCTATGCCAAGTTTGTGTCAATGAAAATTTAATCAATCTAAGAAAGAAATGGAAAATTTTATTTGAATCAAATTGAGGATTATAACCCAGGAAAGCTCAGAAAGCTTGGAAAACTGTTCTGTCCATTAGAAGGCAAAGCACAAAGATTTTTTTTTTTTTTTGAGACACACAGGTACACATCAAATGACATATTACTGACAGTTTACACAATCCAGATCTGCAAGTACAAAGTGGTAAGTCATCATGATCCCTTATAAGATCAAGAAGGAATGTTATCTTTTAAGGCGCTGACTTGTTCATGCCAGAATGTTGGTATTTCTGCCGATGGGGAAAGTTTGGTAGTGGACAATGCAGATTCACAACACACAGTAGAGAGAGGAGAGGAGGCCAAAGGGTAGAGCAAATTTTTTATGTTTAACTTTTTATTTTCTCTTTAAAAATTTATCAAATTGGAGGATAATTGCTTTACAATATTATGATGGTTTTTACCATACATCAGTATGAAATGGCCATAGGTATACATGTGTTGCCCCCACCTCCCTCCCCACTCTATCCTTTCAGGTTGTCACAGAGCACCAACTTTGGGTGCCCTGCTTCATACATCAAACTCTCACTGGTTATATATTTTACATATGGTAGTGTATATGTTTTGATGCTATTCTTTCAAATCATCTCACCTGCTCCTTCTCCCACTGAGTCCAAAATCTGTTCTTTACATCTGTGTTTCCTTTGCTGCCCTGTATAAGATCATCAGTAATTTTTTTCTCACCTTGCCATAAAATATTAATTTTATTTCACAGCAGTAGAACTTTCCCATACTTTATTGTGTAAGTAAGCCCTCTCTTCAGAAACATTATATCTCTTGTCTTAAATATTCTCAATTTGGGGAAACTATATATTGGAACACCCTCAACCTGGAAGACTTTATCAGGAATCTTCCAAGATAAAAGCCTCCCAGGCTAATTATTCTGTTCTATACACTAAAGAAAACCCACAACCTAAAATCTAGGAGCTAAGTTTTGTTCAGGGACCTTACTGAGGACTACAGCTGTGGGGTGGGGGGAGGCAGCTTCTTAGATTTCTCTGAGGAAGTGCCCCAAGAGGTAAGGGAGGAATCAGGATATATAGGAGATTTTGTTAAAAACAAAAAGCTGTCGGGTCAAACATCAAAAGATTATTGCTAATCACAAAAACAAACATCTCAAGTTAATTATTTTAGCACTTTTTTATGTATGAGAAGCTACAAAAATCTGGGCTCCTTGAAATTATTCTTTAGATATGCATCTTGAATATCTAGGACAACATCCTGAATTCCTCTCAAGGCCTACAGTCAGGGGTGAGGAGGCAGCTGCAGTGGCTGATGGCTTGATCCTTACAGAATTGAAATGACGGACAACATCCTTTGTTTACTGAAATGGCAAGCAACATTCCCTTTTTATATGTTCTGCCCTTGCTGTGTTTCTACTCCTTTGTGTTTCCTTGAGGTTCCTAAATTCTGTGTGAGTACTGTTGGTATACAAAAATAAGTCATGGTATGAGGTAGGTGGGGCTTCTCAGGTGACTTAACTGGTAAAGAATCCTCCTGCAATGCAGGAGACACAGGTTCGATTCCTGGGTCAGGAAGATCTCCTAGAGAAGGGAATGGCAACCTACTCCAGTATTCTTGCTTGGAGAATCCCATGGATAGAGAAGCCTAGCAGGCTACAGTCCATGGAGTCACAAAGAGCTGGACACGACTGATTGACTAAACACACACATGCACAAGGCAGGTAGCATCAATTCCTTGTAGTACAATATATGTAATAGATGTAGAGTGAGTCCACATTCTCATCCCTTTCCATCTCTAATGCACCTGGCTCTTGGATAATCTAAGCTACTTTTCAATTTTAATGAAATGACAAGAGAGGTCCCAAGGCTGCCACAGGATTACTTAAACCTCTAGTTTTTGGTGACCTATTGTTCCATATCTGAAAACTACTAATGATTCAGTTTTTAATCCCAGCAAGACTATCTTTTATTTTCCCATAGTCATAAAAAGAACTACTTAAAGCAAAAATAATGAGTTTTATAAAAATTGTCAAAACAAAATATATGATCATGATCACACAAGGGAGCAGGGTCAGTAGAATTATAATATTTTCAAATTTATTATGTTTATGAGAAGTAGTAAATATTAACTCTAACAGATTGTGATAAGTTAAAGATGCATACTGTAATTCTTGAGCAAATACTAAGTCATGCAAAAAGTTATAGATTTATACATATATATTTAGTATTAAACATAATACAAAAATATTATTACCCTTAATGAATTAGGAATGTGAAATAGAGGAATAATATACAAATAGGACAAAGAGAAAACAAATAGCAAATGATTCAATCACATGAAAAATTATATTAAATGAAAATAGACTAAATACTCCAATAAAAAACAGGGTTTATTAGACAGGATAATAAATCAAGTCCCAACCACTCATAAAAAGATGCACTTTAATGTAAATACTCAAATAGGTTGAAAATAAAAGGATGGAAAGTGATATATCATGCAAAATGTAAAACTAAGAACAATCTTGTGGCTATGTAAGTGAGGACTTCAAGTAATATAATAATATCACATGAAATAAAGTGAGAAATTTCAGAAAGATAGTGGGTTGATACACAATAATGCTAAATACATGTGCACCTAAAAACAGAACTTTAAAATTCATGAGACAAATATAGATAGCTCTAAAGGAAGAAACAAATATATTCACATTTGTAACTGGTAACATTTAAAACTCTTCTCTCAGTAATTAATAGGAGTTACATTAAAAAATAGTAAGAATTAAGAAGATTTCAAAAATAGTGTCATCCAAGTTACTGTAATTGATGTTTTATAGAAACCCACATTCAGTAACTACAGAATTCATGCTATTTTCAAGGACACATGAATTACTCACCAAGCTAGACTGTATTCTGGGCCACAGATTATCCATGTGTATTTTGGATATTTACATATATTATCTATATTTGTCAAAAAATATAAAGTAAATGTAAGTTTGAGATCTAACAGAGTATATTCTCAGGTTACAACATAACTATTATATTAGAAATAGCTATGTAATAGTTAGAGGATATCTAGAAACAACTCTAAATATTTATAAATGAAATCACACACTTCTAAATGAAATACTAATCAGAGATAAAATCATAAGGAGAATTAGAAGATATTTTGAATTGAATATTCTGTAACCACAACATACCACAATGTTTAGGATACAGTTAGAGCAATACACAAATGGAAATTTACAGTTTTAAATGCTTCTACTGGAAAAACAGAGTCTTAAAAATAAGTCACCTAAATTTTCATCTTTAAAAGCCGACAAAAGATGAGCAAATTAAATCCAAAGTAAGACAAAGATTGCACAAAAAAGAAAACTACAGGCCAATATCACTGATGAACATAAATGCAAAAATACTTAACAAAATTCTAGCAAACAGAATCCAACAACATATTAAAAAGATCATACATCATGAGCTTTATCCCAGGAATGCAAGGATTCTTTAATATCCACAAATCAATCAATGTAATATACCACATTAACAAATTGAAACATAAAGGCCATATGATTATCTCAATAGATGCAGAAAAAGCATTTGACAAAATTCAATATCCATTTATGATAAAAAATTCTCCAGAAAGCAGGAATAGAAGGAACATACCTCAACATAATAAAAGCTATATATGACAAACCCACAGCAAACATTATCCTTAAAAGTGAAAAATTGAAAGCATTTCCCTTAAAGTCAGGAACAAGACAAGGGTGCCCACTCTCACCACTACTATTCAACATAGTTTTGGAAGTGTTGGCCACAACAATCAGAGCAGAAAAATAAATAAAAGGAATCCAGATAGGAAAAGAAGAAGTAAAACTCTCATTGTTTGCAGATGACATGATCCTCTACATAGAAAACCCTAAAGACTCTACCAGAAAATTACTAGAGCTAATCAGTGAATACAGTAATGTTGCAGGATATAAAATTAACACACAGAAATCCCTTGCATTCCTATACACTAACAATGAGAAAACAGAAAGAGAAATTAAGGAAACAATGCCATTCACCATTGCAACAAAAAGAATAAAATACTTAGGAGTATATCTACCTAAAGAAACAAAAGACCTATACATAGAAAACTATAAAACACTGATGAAAGAAATCAAAGAGGACACAAACAGATGGAGAAATATACCATGTTCATGGATTGGAAGAATCAATATTGTCAAAATGGCTATACTACCCAGAGCAATCTATAGATTCGATGCAATCCCTATCAAGCTACCAACGGTATTTTTCACAGAACTAGAGCAAATAATTTCACAATTTGTACAGAAATGCAAAAAACCTCGAATAGCCAAAGCAATCTTGAGAAAGAAGAATGGAACTGGAGGGACCAACCTGCCTGACTTCAGACTCTACTACAAAGCCACCGTCATGAATACAGTATGGTACTGGCACAAAGACAGAAATATACATCAATGGAACAAAACAGAAAGCCCAGAGATAAATCCACGAACTTATTGACACCTTATCTTTGACAAAGGCGGCAAGGATATACAATGGAAAAAGGACAACCTCTTTAACAAGTGGTGCTGGTCAACCACTTGTAAAAGAATGAAACTAGAACACTTTCTAACACCATACACAAAAATAAACTCAAAATGGATTAAAGATCTAAACATAAGATCAGAAACGATAAAACTCCTAGAGGAGAACATAGGCAAAACACTCTCCAACATAAATCACAGCAGGATCCTCTATGACCCACCTCCCAGAATATTGGAAATAAAACCAAAAATAAACAAATGGAACCTAATCAAACTTAAAAGCTTTTGCAAAACAAAGGAAACTATAAGCAAGGTGAAAAGACAGCCCTCAGAATGGGAGAAAATAATAGCAAATGAAGCAACAGACAAAGGATTAATCTCAAAAATATACAAGCAACCCCTGTAGCTCAATTCCAGAAAAATAATCCACCCAATAAAAAAATGGGCCAAAGAACTAAACAGACATTTCTCCAAAGAAGACATACAGATGGCTAACAAACACATGAAAAGATGCTCAACATCACTCATTCTCAGAGAAATGCAAATCAAAACCACAATGAGGTACCATTACACGCCAGTCAGGATGGCTGCTATCCAAAAGTCTACAAGCAATAAATGCTGGAGAGGGTGTGGAGAAAAGGGAACCCTCTTACACTGTTGGTGGGAATGCAAACTAGTACAGCCACTATGGAGAACAGTGTGGCTATTCCTTAAAAAACTGGACATAGAACTGCCATATGACCCAGCAATCCCACTTCTGGGCATACACACTGAGGAAACCAGATCTGAAAGAGACACATGTACCCCAATACTCATCGCAACACTGTTTATAATTGCCAGGACATGGAAGCAACCTAGATGCCCATCAGCAGACAAATGGATAAGGGAGCCATGGTACATATACACAATGGAATATTACTCAGCCATTAAAAAGAATTCATTTGAATCAGTTCTAATGAGATGGATGAAACTGGAGCCGATTATACAGAATGAAGTAAGCCAGAAAGATTAAAACCAATATAGTATACTAACACATATATATGGAATTTAGAAAGATGGTAACGATAACCTTATATGAAAAACAGAAAAAGAGACACAGATGTACAGAACAGACTTTGGGGCTCTGTGGGAGAAGGCGAGGGTGGGATGTTCTGAGAGAATAGCATTGAAACATGTATACTATCAAGGGTGAAACAGATCACCAGCCTAGGTTGGACGCATGAGACAAGTGCCCAGGGTTGGTGCACTGGGATGACCCAGAGGGATGGGATGGGGAGGGAGGTGGGAGGGGGGATCCGGATGGGGAACACATGTAAATCCATGGCTGATTCATGTCAATGTATGGCAAAAACCATTGCAATATTGTAAAGTAATTAACCTCCAACTAATAAAAATAAATAAAAAAAATAAAAACAAAGTAAGTAGAAACAAAAATATAGTAAAGAGAACAGAGATAATAAGAATAGAAAACAGACCAACAATAGAGAAAATCAATAAAGTCAAAAGTTTGTTCTTTGAGGGTCTCCCTGGTAGCTCAGTCAATCTTAAAGGAAGTCAACCCTGAATATTCATTGAAAGGACTGATGCTGAATCTGAAGCTCCAAAACTTTGGCCACCTGTTGCAAAGAGCCAACTCATTGGAAAAGACCCTGATTCTGGGGAAGATTGAAGGCAAAAGGAGAAGGGGGCTGCAGAGGATGAAATGGTTAGATAGTATCACTGATTCAATGAACATGAATTTTAGTAAACTCTGGGAGATAATGGAGAACAGTGGAGCCTGCCTTTCTGCAGTCCATGGGGTGGCAAGAGTAGGCACTATTTAGCAACTGAACAACAAGAACTCTTGGCTCAGTGGTGAGAAATCTTCAGGGCAGTGCAGGAGACACATGGTTCAATCCCTGGTCAGGGAAGATCCCACACACTGTGGGGCAACCAAGCCCGTGTGCCACAACTACTGAGCCCATGCTCTAAAGCCTGGGAACTGCAACTATTGAGCCCACATATGGCAGCTACTGAAAGCTGCATTCCCTAGAGCTCATGCTACACAACAAGAGAAGCTACTGCAGTGAGAAGCCCATGTACCACAACTAGAGAGTAGTCCCTGGTCACAGCAACTAGAAAAAAAAGTCCGTGCAACAAGGAAGACCCAGCAGAGCCAAAAATAAATAAATAAATAAGTTAGCTTTTTTGAAAAAAATGAAGAAATTTGTAAATTCCTAATGAGACTGATCAAGGAGCAAAGAGAGTGAAAACTCAAAACATCAATATCAAGAACAAAAGTGTATATCACTACAGATTTTATGAATATGAATGCTTAATAAAAGTATGTTCTCTGGCCATATAAAATTAAATTAAACATCAAGATCATTAGTATTAATTACGATTTCATTTAAGAATGTGAGACATACTTTCTTCCTCAGTTGTATGTCTGATTAGCCTATGTACTTTTGATCAGGTCCCATATTTCCTGAGTAGTGGCAACGACAGCTAGAGAAGGATGGCATTATGGGAATTGTCTAGTAGAAAGTGTTTAGTATTGTCATAGCATTGGTGAGTAAGAGAAGTTGAGATTGAAGACTATTGTCTTTCTAGTAATGCCACACATGTAGGTGGGTAGCCAAAAGGCACAAATAATAGAGGGAAGCTATATGAAACTCACCAATTGGAGGTCAATGGGCAGTGGTAACAAAATTTTCCAAAGAACTTTTAATAATTTAGGAGAGCTGCATTGGAGTCAGCTCCTTGTCCACAGACATTCATATCAATTCAACCCATTCTCATTAAGCTTGTGAAAGGAGTAATATCAGTCATAGAGTGGGACTGGAAAAACCAGCTGAATAAAGTTGCTTGTCCTTTCTCTCTCTTTCTTTTTTCCTACCACTTCATGGTGAAGAAGGTGAGTGCCTTGAAAGGAGGATGATAAGGGGAGAGGATATGCATCCTTTGACTTCTCCACTTATATACTACAAATGAGGTTGAAATAACATTTTGCATGATCTGGGGTAGGCTCTGAGATTTAAGTTGAGTTCAAAAATCAAATTGTGGGTGTTTCTGGTGGCTCAGTGGTAAAGAATCTACCTGCCAATGCAGGAGACATGGGTTCAATCCCTGGTATAGGAAGATCCCACATGCTGCAGAGCAACTAAGCCTGTGCATCACAACTATTGAGCCTGTACTCTAAAGCACAGGAACTGCATGTGCCACACCTACTGAAGCCTGTATACCCTGGAGCCCGTGCTCTGTGGCAAGAGAAGCCACTGCAATGAGAAGCCCCTACACCACAACAAAGAGTAGCACCTGCTCGCCACAACTAGAGAAAAGCTCGTGCAGCAATGAAGATCCAGCACAGTAAAAAAATATATATAAAATTATTTTAAAAATTGAGCTGCAAAATAAATGAGACTATGTTATACATATCAATATGAGATCATTCTAATAATCTCATATCAAGTATGAAGGGAATGTTTTCAACTTTGCTGTATGAGGAGCAGTAACTGGAAAAGTAAGATAATTTCATGGTCGCACACCAATGGTTGAGAATCAATGTATCTACTTAGAGTTGAGACATAACTTTACCTCAGCCATTATTCCTCTTCTTTTTCCTATACTTTGCTTGTTCTTCAGTTTGTCTGTTTCTCTTTTCTTTGTATTTAGTCCTTCACCCCTCTTTCTCAGTCTTTATTAACCTCCATAATCTCCTCTCTCTTTATATATCCACCAAATATTTTTACTCTTAAAATTTTATTCCAAGCTCCTATCATTCCCTTCTCTCTTCTTCTTGCCTTATTCTGGCCTCTTCTTGTAGTATAGGAACTCTGCTTAGAGTTGACTAAATATATAATGAAATTGTGTCATTTTAAGAGCAAATGAGGTGCCAATTACCATTTTCTAAGGCAACAGGCATAAACCAGTACTGTCTTAGGCAAATTGGGATTATGATCTCACTATCTGTAACAAAGCCCCAAATTAGATAAGTCAACATGGTCATGGAAGGCCGCAATAAGAAAATATTAAGTTGATTTCAGTAAGATGCACAAGAGGTAGATAAAGTGTGGGGAGTATCATACTGACAAAACAATTGAAGGTTCAGAGGTCCTGAGGTAAGAATGAAGAAGTTTGGAATAACTGTAGAATGAAAAGAATGGCATAGACTGAGATTGCAGTTAGAAGTCATATCAAGAGAGGGATTGAACAAAGGGGTTTCCAGAATTCCTCCATTTGTGGGGTCTTAAATGAAGCTTTCTGGTTGTAATGAGTGAGTGATACTAGATTACTTGCCACCAAGTTACATTTTTATAGCAAGCATAGGGATTTAGTTTAGCATTGTGTGTTATCGGTCAGTAAAATAGCAGTGTTTTTCCAAAGATGCTTTTAATTACAAATTACATGAAACAAAGAAACATGAATTTTTGTTGAAGGATGTTGTTAGTATTTGGATAAAGTGACTGGGAATGTAGATGAAGAAAAACAAATGGGGAGAAGATTAAAGTCCTACACAAGGCACTACTTGACCAGGGTAGGGAGTTTGATTTTTATTCTAATTGCAGTGGGAATATAGCAAGAGATTTAAGCAGAAAGTAGCATAATATAGTTTATATTTTCAGAAGATTACTTTAGTAATTGTGTAGAGGACTGATTACAGTAAGAAGATGAAGAAAGGAGGCCAATTATGAGACTCTTTTAGTAGGTCAGGTTAGAGAGATAATAGTGGCCTAGTCTAGGATGATGGAAAGTTAGAGGAAGTGGTATATATTTGAGGTAGAATATTCAGGATTTAGTGATTGTTCTAATATGGGAAAGGGAACAAGAGAAAGGAAATGGTGAAGAAAGACTTAGGTTTCTGGATTGAGAATCTGAATTCATGTTGCTGGTACTTACTGATATGGAGGAGTCAAGTGAACGAATACATGATGATTGAGAGAAGAAAGATATATACCACAAGAAGTCAGTTTGGGATGTGTTAATTTTGAGAATACCAAGAAATATCTATTGGAAAAGAAAGGTATACAATTTGATTATGGGTTTAAAAGTCATAGGCCAAGTTAAAACTGAAAGTACAGATATAGGAACATAAAGCATATAAAAAGGTGTTTCAGACCTCCTTTCCCAAGTCTGATCATGTCCCACTGCAAAAACTTTCCAGAGGAAGTGCTGGGGAAAAACAGGCAGCTGACAGAGGATGTTGCTATGCAACAGATGGGGAAAGTCATCCAGCCAGACAGAACTGATGTTGGCCCTTGGGGACCAAATGCTGCAGTTCCTCTCAGCATTAGTTTCCTTTCATATGTTGGCTCCTGGCAAGAGCTGATGCCAGAAAAAAATGTGAAATGTACAAAGATGTAGCTTGGATTTTTGGAAAGTATCAGTTCAATTTGAGTTATTTCACACTTATGTAACACTTTTTGCCTTTTTAGTCTCTCCAATCACTCTGGAAGCACATGTGTCATTGGATAAGACCCCAATAAGTACCCTTTATACTTTCCATTTTGTAACCTGATAATCCAGGCTCAGAGATGTCCAGTGACCTGAGTGGGTTCACACAATTAGCGACAAACTGACCCAGTACTCCGTCCCTGGAATTTGGAAGTCCATCCGAGCTTCTATCCACAAGACCACAGTTGCTCCAGGCCCCAGTAGTGGAAGGAACCAGGCCAAATATTTTCTCTGAATCACGGCTTGCCATGGCTCAGACACAAAAGTGTCTGATTATCCTGGCCACTCCAGCGGGCACCAGGAAGGCCTCAAGGACAGCCCATTTGTGCCACTCACAGCAAAGGGGCCTGACAGTCAGAGCAGGGACTGGACCCCAAGGAGCAACTTGCACACCTGGATGGACCCAAATAGAGCAGGCAAGTGGTGGGCTTGGAGCCCCTACCTGTTCCCCCTGGGATGCAGTGCATAAGCTTGGTCTTAGAGAGCAGAAACCGGGTTTGTTGGGACAGATGTTGACAGGGCAAGGGAGGTGGAGTGGATTTGCTGCTCAAACTGAAGAGAGGAGGGTGCCTTGGTCCCCAGGGCCAGTGCTAGTGGAACATGGGTTTTGGAGTCAGGAAGACCGAGCCCAAATGTTGCATTTTCACCTCACTGGCTCTGTGGCCTTGTCTAGTTCACGGCAATGTGTCTGTCTGTGCCTCAGCTTCCTGATCTGTAAAATGGGGATGCTGACATCCACCTCCCAGGGCTGCTGTGAGAGGAAGGCAAATGTCAGCACAGATTCCACTACAATATCCAAACTGTGCCCTTCCTTGACCCCCTTTCTCAAGACACACAAAATGAGTCCATGGCTGGAGCAGCACAAAGGGCAGGGAAGAATGATATAGACAGTTCATGGGTAATGGGCTCATATGAAACAAGTTGGTAGTCACTGAAGTAACTGCTAGTCCCATTAGTGTATTTTCCCTAGGTCCTTCCTTTTCCTTAGCCCTAGAGCTGAAAAGATACTCAGCAGATATTTGGTGTAGCACTTGTTCCCTCACAGAGATCTATTTCAGAGAGGAAGATGACTTCTTGGACTGGCTACCCTTATTGCCAGTCCTGTTGGTCACCATAATTCAAGTGTGGACACTCTGCAAAGATTCAGCCTGGAGAAGCTGACCCATGACAATCAGATTCACAGGAGAATAATGTATAGTAAAAGGCTATACATTTACATCAATTCATTTTGACTGGCTGGTGCTCCCTGTCATATGCCCTCTCTCTTGATAAAGGAAAATAGTCACAGGCAGCTTGAAGTCTTCAGCATCAGAGTAAGGGAAGTTGGTTGGTCATCTTAGTGGCTGAAATTCTTAAATTAGGATTTTTTATGTATACATAGCTTGTATAAGGAATTTTTGGTCACAAGTTCCAGTGTTCCTGTCAGCAACTAGGCCACTCTCTCATAGGCAGACTGTTTCAAACAAAGGGACATTGTCTCTTCTGCTGCTTGGATAACCCTACCACAGATTCCATGCAGCCCATTCTGCTTCTGCCTACACAGTCCTTCTTAACTCAGGATGCAATGTCACTATTAGATATTAACATTGATGTGGCCTTGCCATCTCCATAAGACACTCTGGCTCAGGCTTCTCACTTCTAACAGATGCTTTCTAGGGTCAGCCCTAAGGAGGCTCATGTCATTACCTAAATGGTGATTTTTCTCATCATTTCTTAAAGCCATGAAAATGTCATTCAAAAACAACATAAAAGTATTCTAACTATGGATTCACATCATAGGTAAAGTAGTTTTTAAATCTCATAAGTTTGAATAATTAGTTGTTTTCCAATTTTCACTGCTGCTGCTGCTTAGTCGCTTCAGTTGTGTCTGACTCTGTGCGACCCCATGGACTGTAGCCTGCCAGGCTCCTCTGTCCATGGGATTCTCCAGGCAAGAGTACTGGAGTGGATCACCATGCCTCTTTCAGGAGATTTTTCCCAACCCAGGGATCAAACCTGAGTATCGTGCATTGCAGGCAGATTCTTTACCTCTGAGCCACCAGGGAAGTCCCCAATTTTCACTATTGTATATGAAAAATGACTGATTCTGCTCCTAAATATTAAAGCAAATATCTGATTATTTTATTTAAGTTATTTCCTAAAACTAGAATCAATAAGGAAAAATATGGATTTTTCTAAGGCTTTCATGTATATATTTTCTCCAGAATGGTTATACTAATTTATAGTGCTATAGCTACATGTGAATGTGAATTTTATTGCATTATTATCAACACTAGTCACTTTTCTTTTAAAAATCTGCCAATCTCTTTTTTGAAAAATAAGTGATGAGTATTATTTTATTTTGAAAATCTTACTCTTTTCTGATTATAGATGTAATTCATAATCTATGTTGGAAGTTGGAAAATACAGAAAGAAATTAAAAACAAAATTTAAATGGTACATAATTTCACACCAATATAACCACTGTAAAATTTAAAAATTTTTCTTTACATTTATTTATTTATTCCTGAGTTCTTTCTTTCTCTCCACATAGCACATCCAACAAATCTGTCAGGAAAATATTTTGGTTCTAGCTTCAAAATATATACTAGTGATTTGACTACTTCTTGCCAATTCTATAGTTACCACTTTGGTTCAAACCACCACCTCTGTTCATATGGACCTTTACAATAACATCCTCACTGGTCTCTCTACTTCCCAACATGTCCTGTATAGTCTATTTTCCATGTAGTACCCAGAAGGATCCTGCTAAAACCTCATGTTCTTCCTCTTCTCACAATCTTTCCATTTCTCTAAAGTCCTTAGGGTGATCTATAAAGTCCAACATTTTTAATTCTTCACTTCTCTGATTGAATTGCTTCACCCCCTCACATGTTCTACTTATGCTGTATTGACTACCTTCTGGATTCTTAAATATACCTTCTTTGCTTACTCTTATTTTAGGTTTCACTTAACTGTTTCCATTGCCAGGAATACCGTTTTTCAATATAGTTGCATGACTAATTTCTTCATAGGGAAGAATTTTTCAAGTAGGCAACTCAAGACCATTCAGATCTTCATCACTGTTCTATTTTTTCTTGTTCCCATAACTCCCATTTGGGAGTTTCCACATACTTGCTTCTATAATTCTCATTGTAATGCATTATGTAATTTAGTTATATTTCATGTTTATTGTTTATAATCTCTATAATCCTCCACTAGAAAATAAGACCCAAAAAGGCAGAGACAATCATGTGTTTTGCTTTGTTTCCAAAGAAGATTGAACAAGGACCTGGCACAAATAAAGCACTCAATAAACATTTGCTGAATCTATCTACACATCTTTCTATCTATCTTAATAAATTCTTGGTGTAAGTAATGAGCCTGAGTGGGCATAGGCAAGAGGAAGTTAATTTTGTTGCTCCACGAAGGTGAAGTTAATGAGAAATTAAAAAAAGGTCAACTAGAAGCCAAGGAGTGGTGGAAAGTTGTCTAGATACTTAATGTAACTCCTTTTATTCAACTGCAATATCTTTAATAAATTTCACAAAGTCTCATGCACTGTTTGACTTGCGTGAATATTTTGGAGGTTGGGGTTGGAATGTGTGAAAGGCAGAGTTGTGAGTTCAAGAGACATAAAGCAAAGCGGAAGTAGTATGAGAGTGACGTTAGCAAAATAACAGACTAGAAAGTTCCAGGTCTTAATTTCCCCACAGAGAAACACAATAAATATAAATAGATGGGCTAGGATACCTATATGAGAATTCCACAAACCAGACTAGAAGTACCCAGACCAATGTAAAGGCAGGAAGGGATCCCAGCAAAAAAGGTAGGAAAATTCACAGCATTTTGTGTGCCTATCTGTGCCTCTTCCCCTACCTGACATAGTGAGGCACAAACAAGAGAAAACCTTCTGTACTGGGGTTCTTCCTTTGGGATGGAAACAAAACAGTAGACTATATATCAAACATTCTGCCTTGACTGGAGGCCCACTATGAGATGAATTTCTCTCTTGTTTTACTCAGAACACTGACAGGACTGGTGGCATAGTTTGTAAACCACTGAAAATGAGACAAGCAGTAGACCTGCAGATAACTAGGGGAAACAAAAGATTATGGGCTTCTGGGAAGAAACCTAGACAAACTGCTTAGGGAATTTGAGACATGTTCAAGAGAAGGCACATTCCCAGAAAAGGCTTGAGAAGTCCTTGAACCTACAGCTTGCCTGGTGGGTAAGGGTCATATCCTGTATGCACATACACACACACATACACAAAACAGTACACAGAGATAGGGAGATGTGGTTGGTCACCCAAACGCCCAAAGATCACAGTGCATACCTGCAAAAGGGAAACATAGACCAATCAAATGAGCAAAATAAAACTCAAGACACCAACCCTAAAGAAACAGAGATCTATGAGCTGCCTGATCAAAAAAAATGTTTCAAAACTGTCTTAAATGAGCTAAAAGAAATATAGAATAACAATTAAATAAAGCAGGACAGTAATGCATGGACACAGTGAGAATATCAACAAAGCGATAGAAACCATAATAATAAGAAGAAAACAAATTGTAGAGATGAAAAATACAATAACTGAACTGAAACATTTTACTAATAGTTTTATGTTATCTGAATCTCAGTAAAAAATACATAATAGCACATTATGTGTTGGTGAGACTATAAGAAACAGGCAGTTTCTCACAAATTGCTTAGGAAGCATAATTACAAATGAAGGTAGTGGAGGTGATGGAATTCCAGCTAAGCTACTTAAAATCCTAATAGATGATGCTGTTAAAGTGCTGCACTCAATACATCAGCAAAGTTGGAAAACTCAGCAGTGGCCACAGGGCTGGAAAAGGTCAATCTTTGTCCTAATTCTCAAGAAGGGCAGTGCTAAAGAATGTTCAGACTACTGAACAATTGCACTCACTTCCCATGCTAGTAAGGTGATGCTCAAAATCCTTCAAGCTAAGCTTCAGCAGTATTTGAATTGAGAACTTTCAGATGTACAAGCTGGGTTTAGAAAAGGCAGAGGAACCAGAGATCAAATTGCCAACTTTCATTGCATCACAGAGAAAGCAAGGAAATTCCAGAGAAAACATCTACTTCTGCTTCATTGACTACACTACAGCCTTTGACTGTGTGGATCACAACAAACTGTGGAAAATTCTTAAAGAGAAGGGAATACCAAACCTGTCTCCTGAGAAACCTCTATGCAGATCAAGAAGCAACAGTTAGAGCCTTATATGGAAAAACTGACTGGTTCAAAACTGGGAAAGGAGGGAAAGGAGTACGTCAAGGCTGTATATTGTCACTCTGCTTATTTAACTTATATGTAGAGTACATCATGCAAAATGCTGGGCTGATTGACTTACGAGATAGAATCAAAGATTGCCAGGAGGAATATCAACAATTTCAGATATGCAGATGATACCACTCTAATGGCAGAAAGCAAAGAGGAAATAAAGAGACTGTTGATGAGAGTGAAAAAGGAGAGTGAAAAAGCTGACTTAAAACTCAATATTGAAAAAAACTAAGATCATGACATCCAGTCCCATCACTTCCTGGCAAGTAGAAGGAGAAAAAGTGGAAGCAGTGACAGATATTCTCTTCTTGGGCTCCAAAATCACTGCAGATGGAGAATGCAGCCATGAAATCAAAAGACACTTGCTTATTGGAAGGAAAGCTATGACAAACCTAGGCAGTGTATTAAAAAATAAAGACATCACTTTGTCGACAAAGGTCTGTATAGTCAAAGCTATAGTCTTCCCAGTAGTTATGTATGGATGTAAGAGTTGGACCATAAAGAAAGCAGAGTGCCCAAGAATTAATGCTTTCAAATTGTGGTGCTGGAGAAGATTCTTGAGAGTCCCTTGGACAGCAAGGAGATCAAACTAGTCAATCCTAAAGGAAATCAACTCTGAATACACATTGGAAGAACTAATGCTGAAGCTGAAGCTCCGAAACTTCAGCCACCTGATGCAAACAGCCAACTCACTGGAAAAGACCCTGATGCTGGGAAAGATTGAAGGCAAAAGAATAAGATGGTGGCAGAAGATGAGATGGTTCAATAGCATCATTGACTCATTGGACACGAACTTGAGCAGTCCATGGAGTAGCAATGAGTTGGACACAACTTAGCAACTGAACAACAAGATCACATTGTCTGTGGATAAAAAGTTTTCTATCTTTCTTTTCAATCAGGATATCATTTAAATCTTTTTCTTTTCTGCTTGCATTGACTAGAATTTCCAACACAATGTTGAACAGAACAGTTGAAAACATATATCCTCATCTTGCTTCTGATCTTGTGGGGAAAGCATGCAATCTTTCCCTTCTAAGTACAATGTTCCTTTAAGATTTTCTACAAAGTTCTTTTTTCTTTTTTTCAGATTGGGCAAGTTAACCTTCTACTTTGAACTTTCTAGGACTTTTAAAGAATTATGAATGGGTGTTATGTTTCCCAAGTACTTTCTCCATGTCAGTTGATGCCACCATTTTGTTTTTGTCCTTTATTCTATTCACATGGATTGTAAACCTACCTTGAATTCCTGAGTTACATCTTACAATGGAAATAATCAACAAACCAATGTATAATAGGAATAGAATATAATTTCATTTGAGCTAAACTGGAGGGATATAGACCAGGAGACACAAGTTTATGAAGCACTTGAATTGTTTTCCACATGACTGCGAAATGGGAGAGGCTTATAAAAGCAAAACCCACAAAATCTCATGTTTGTCAAGTATTATAATTGGAGCTGGCAAGAAGTAAGAGTGTTTGTTAAGCAAGGATTGTTTGGAGTCTGAAATGGTTGCATATTTACAAGGGTAGACCTTGACACTATAAGGTTGCAGTTGGCAACTAACAGTCTTTGTTTTGAGAATAGTTGGTGGTGCCATTCAGTTCAGAAAATTCAAGTTCTTGATAGTACAGGAACATGTCTGAAACTACATCTACAATGGCCACCCAGTTCTATTTTGAATGTCTGATTTTTGATAGTCACTTCATTTTGATTTTTAAATGAATTTCCCTTAATGATTAAAGCGGAGCTACAGTGCATGTTTGACAGGACACAAACAGCTGTTTTGGTTAGCCTCAAGTACAATTTAAATCATGTATAAGCCATAATGACTTCCCTGTACCTTAATATGTAAAAATTTCTTCCTTCAATATGTTATAGAATTCACACTGCTAATATTTTATTGAGGAAACTTTTTCACCTACATTCATGAGTGTTGCTCCTTTTGTTAGTTTAATTTTTATTGAAATATATTTTATTTACAATGCTGTATTAGTTTCAGGTGTACAGTAAAGTGATTCAGTTATATATATTCTTCTTTTACATTCTTTTCCATTGTAGGTTATTACAAGGTATTGACTATAGTTCCTTGTACTATACAGGAAGTTTTTGTTGGTTATCTACTTTGTATACAGTAGTGTGTATGTTTTAATCCCAAACTCCTAATTTATCTTTCTCTACCTTCCTTTTTGGTAATCATAAGCTTGTTTTCTATATGTGTGAATCTTTTTATGTTTTATAAATAAGTTCATTCGTATCCTTTTAAAGTTCACCAATGAATTCAGTAAAGCTGAAGGATACAAAATTAATACTCACAAATCTGTTGTAATTCTACACACTAATAACAAAAAAGCAGAAAGAGAAATTGAGGAAACAATCCCATTTACCACTGCATCAAAAAGAATATAATACCTAGGAATGAACCTACATAAGGAGGCAAAAAACCTGTACTCTGACAACTATAAGAAGAATATAAGAAATCAAAGATGATACAGAGAGATACACCATGTTCTTTGATTGGAAGAATCACTATTATGAAAATGACTATTCTACCCAAAGTAATCTACAGATTCAATGCAATCCCTATCAAATTACCAATGACATTTTCCACAGAATTAGAATAAACATTTTTAATTTTTTATGGAAACACAGGATACCCAAAATAGTAATCATCACTGATTGTTTGTTCTTTAGTTCTTCTAGGTGCTTGTTAAACATTTATTGCATATTCTCAGTCCATGCCTCCATTCTTATTCTGAGATCCTGAAACATTTTCAGTATCATTATTCTGAATTCTTTTTCTAGAAGGTTGCCTATCTCCACTTCCCTTAGTTGTTTTACTGGGGTTTCACTTTGTCCCTTCATCTGGGACATAATTTTCTCTGTTTCATTTTATCTAAATTTCTGTGTTTGTGTTTTCTGTTCTGCATGCTACAGGATTGTAGTTCTTGCTTCAACTGTCTGTCCTCTGGTAGATGAGACTGTCTAAGAGACTTGTGCAAGGGACTGGTGGTGGATAGAACTGCGCCTTGTCCCTCTTGTGGGCAGGACCATGCTAATTAAAACTTTAAACTGCTTTTCTGCTGATGGGTGAGGCTGTTTTCCCTCCTTTTTGGTTGTTTGGCCTCAGGTAACCCAGCACTGGGGCATACAAGCTATTTAGTGAGGCTAATGGAAGCCCGCAGGGGGGCTCACACCAATGAATACTTCCCAGAATTGCTGCTTTCAATGTGTTTGTCCCCACAGTGAGCCACAGCCAAATCCCACCTCTGCAGGAGACCTTCCAAAACTAGCAGGTAGGTTTGATCCAGTCTCTTGTGGGGTCACTGCTTTTTTCCCATGGGTCCTGGTCCACACAGGACTTTGTGTGTGTGCTCCAAAAGTAGAGTTTCTGTTTTCCACAGTCCTATGGCATGCATGCTAAATTGCTTCAGTTGTGTCTTACTCTCTGCGACCCTATGGACCATAGCCTGCCAGGTTCCTCTGTTCATCGGATTCTCCAGGGAAGAATACTGGAGTGGGTTACCATGTCCTCCTCCAGGGGACCTTCCCAACATTGGCAAGTGGGTTCTTTACCACTAGTGCCACCTGGGAAGCCCAGTTCAATGAAAGTCCTGCAATTAAATCACTCAGGCCTTCAAAGCTAGAACTCTGGAGAATCTTCCTCCTTTTGCCAGACTCCCAGGCTGGGAGCCTGAAGTGGCGCTCAGAACTTTCACTCCTGTGGGAGGGAGAGCTTCTGTGGTATAACTGCTTTCCAGTTTGTGGGATGGTGGCTCAGTTGGTAAAGAACCTGCCTGCAATGCAGAAGACCCAGGTTTGATCCCTGGGTTGGAAAGATCCTGTTGGAGAAGGGAATGACAACCCACTCCAGTATTCCTACCTGGAGAATCCCATAGACAAAGGAGCCTGGTAGGCTACAGTCTATGGGGTTCAAAGAGTCAGACACAACTGAATGACTAACACTTTCACTTTTACTTTACCCTGGCATGTATGGGATTTGATTATATCATAATTATGCCCCTCCTTCTGTCTCATTGTGTCTTCATCTTTATCTTTCGATGTAGGGTATCTTTTTTGGTAAGTTTTAGCAGTTTTGGGGTTTGTTTGTTTTTTTTTTTGGTGGAAGGTTTTTCAGCCAGTGTTCTCATAAGAAGGGGTAAGAACACATCCTTCTACTCCATCATCGTGAAGGAGGATCATGTCTGTGCAAACTTTAGAATCAGCTTGTAACTACAAAATTCTTCCTGGGATTTTAATCAAGATTGCACTGAATCTATAAATACATTGAGTTTAACTAACACATTAACAATATGGCATCATCTAATCCACATCCAGAATGAAGGCAGGAGAAGGGGCGACAGAGGATGAGACGGTTAGGTGACATCAATGACTCCATGAACATGAGTTTGAGCAAACTCCAAGAGATAGTGAAGGACAGGGAAGACTGGAGCGCTGCAGCCCATGAGGTCACAAAGAGTTGGATACGACTTAGCAACTGAACAACAACAATCCACATCTACATTGTATCTCTACATTTAGTTATAGCTTTAAAATATTTCCTTCATCAGTGTTTTCTAGTTTTCAGCATTTGAATCAATCCAGGTATTTGTTAAATTTCTGAGTATCAATATCTTACTATTTTTAGTGCCATTATATATTGCATTTATTTTTTAATTACAATTATTCATTGCTACTAAATAGCTTGCTTTTGGTATATAACTTTGTATCCTGTGATCTTGCTAAGCTTTTTAATTAATTATTTGTTGTTGTTCAGTCACTAAGCCTTGTCTGACTCTTTGCAACCCTATGGACTGCAGCACACCAGGCCTCCCCGTCCTTCACTATCTCCTAGAGTTTGCCCAAGTTCATGTCCATTGAATCGGTGATGCTATCTGACCATCTCATCCTCTGTCACCCTCTTCTCCTTCAGCCTTCAATCTTTCCCAGCATCACGGTCTTTTTCAATGAGTCAGCTCTTTGTATCAGGGGGCCAAAGTATTGGAACTTCAGCATCAACATCAGTCCTTTCAATGAATATTCAGGGTTAATTTCTTTTAGGGTTGAGGTGGACAAGGGGTATCTCCTCACGGCTGTCCAAGGTAAGGAGCAGTGGCTGCGCTATGCTGGAGCACCGTAAAGAGATACCCCAAGTCCAAGGTAAGAGAAACCCAAGTAAGATGGTAGGTGTTGCGAGAGGGCCTCAGAAGGCAGACACACTGAAACCATAATCACAGAAAACTAGCCAATCTGATCACACGGACCACAGTCTTGTCTAACTCAATGAAACTAAGCCATGCCGTGTAGGGCCACCCAAGACGGACAGGTCATGATGGAGAGGTCTGACAGAATGTGGTCCACTGGAAATGGGAATGGCAAACCACTTCAGTATTCTTCCCTTGAGAACCCCATGAACAGTATAAGGCAAAATGATAGGATACTGAAAGAGGAACTCCCCAGGTCGGTAGGTGCTCAATATGCTACTGGAGATCAGTGGAGAAATAACTCCAGAAAGGATGAAGGGATGGAGCCAAAGCAAAAACAATACCCAGTTGTGAATGTGACTGGTGATAGAAGCAAGGTCTGATGCTGTAAAAAGCAATATTGCATGGGAACCTGGAATGTTAGGTCCATGAATCGAGGCAAATTGGAAGTGGTCAAACAGGAGATGGCAAGAGTGAATGTCAACATTCTAGGAATCAGCGAATTAATGAAAGGTTGTTGCTGGATCACACAAAGATGATGGGGTTCTTGGCCTCTGGAGGAGAAGAATTCGATCTTGGGCCAGAGACGAGGCTGGATCACTCAGAGCTTTTGTGTAATAAAGTTTTATTAAAGTATAAAGGAGATAGAGAAAGCTTCTGACATAGACATCAGAAGGGGGTAGAGAGTACCCCCTTGCTAGCGTTAGCAATAGAGTTATATACTCTCAAATTAGTTATTACAGTGAATCAAAAGAATGTCTAGAGGTTGTAAAGACCTCACCAGACCTACTCCCATGATTTACATTTTGAGATAACAGAATTAGCCATAAGGTTTTTTCCAGAGACTGTCCTCAAGCAGGATACATTATTGTTATATAATCCTAAGGAATGTAGAGGGGGAAAAAAGTTTGCCCTTTCTTCCTCCTTGAGAATTCCAAACCCCTTTCTCCATAGGGACCCCTAGACTTCTTATGAACCTGCCTAGGAATTGACTCTCTCACTAAGATGGACTGAAATGGGTGAATTTAACTCAGATAACCATTACATCCACTACTGTGGGCAGGAATCCCTTAAAAGACATGGAGTAGCCATCATGGTCAACAAAAGAGTCTGAAATGCAGTACTTGGATGCAATCTCAAAAATGACAGAATGATCTCTGTTCGTTTCCAAGGCAAACCATTCAATATCATGGTAATCCAAGCCTATGCCCCAATCAGTAATGCTGAAGAAGCTGAAGCTGAATGGTTCTATGAAGACCTACAAGACCTTTTAGAACTAACACGCAAAAAAGATGTCCTTTTCATTATAGGGGACTAGAATTCAATAGTAGGAAGTCAAGAAACATCTGGAGTAACAGGCAAATTTGACCTTGGGGTATGGAATGAAGCAGGGCAAAGGCTAATAGAGTTTTGCCAAGAGAATGCACTGGTCATAGCAAACACCCTCTTCCAACAACACAAGAGAAGACTCTACACATGGACATCATCAGATGGTCAATACCGAAATCAGATTGATTATATTCTTTGCAGCCAAAGATGGAGAAGCTCTATACAGTCAGCAAAAACAAAACGGGGAGCTGACTGTGACTCAGATCGTGAAATCCTTATTGCCAAATTCAGACTTAAACTGAAGAAAGTAGGGAAAACCACTAGACCATTCAGGTATGACCTAAATCAAATCCCTTATGACTATACAGTGGAAGTGAGAAATAGATTTAAGGTACTAGATCTGATAGACAGAGTGCCTGATGAAGTAGGGACATAGGTTCATGACATTGTACAGGAGACAAGGATCAAGACCATCCCCATGGAAAAGAAATGCAAAAAGGCAAAATGGTTTTCTGAGAAGGCCTTAAAATAGCTGTGAAAAGAATAGAAGTGAAAAGCAAAGGAGAAAATGAAAGATATTCCCATTTGAATGCAGAGTCCCAAAGGATAGCAAGGAAAGATAAGAAAACCTTCTTCAGCGATCAATGCAAAGAAATAGAGGAAAACAACAGAATGGGAAAGACTAGAGATCTCTTCAAGAAAATTAGAGATACCAAGGGAACATTGCATGCAAAAATGGGCTCAATAAAGGATAGAAATGGCATGGACCTAACAGAAGCGGAAGATATTAAGAAGAGGTGGCAAGAATACACAGAAGAACTGTACAAAAAAGATCTTCATGACCCAGAAAATCACGATGGGGTGATCACTGACCTAGAGCCAGACATCCTGGAATGTGAAGTCAAGTGGGCCTTAGAAAGCATCACTATGAACAAAGCTAGTGGAAGTGATGGAATTCCAGTTGAGCTATTTCAAGTCCTGAAAGATGATGCTGTGAAAGTGCTGCACTCAATATGCCAGCAAATTTGGAAAACTCAGCAGTGACCACAGGACTGGAAAAGGTCAGTTTTCATTCCAATCCCAAGGAAAGGCAATCCCAAAGAATGCTCAAGCTACCACACAATTGTACTCATTTCACACACCAGTAAAATAATGCTCAAAATTCTCCAAGCCAGGCTTCAGCATTACATGAACCGCGAACTTCCAGATGTTCAAGCTGGTTTTAGAAAAGGCAGAGGAACCAGAGATAAAATTGCCAACATCCTCTGGATCATCGAAAAAGCAAGAATTCCAGAAGAACATCTATTTTTGCTTTATTGACTATGCTATGCCAAAGCCTCTGACAGTGTGGATCACAATAAACCGTGGAAAATTCTGAAAGGGATGGGAATACCAGACCACCTGACCTGCCTCTTGAGAAACCTGTATGCAAGTCAGGAAGCAACAGTTAGAACTGAACATGGAACAACAGACTGGTTCCAAATTGGAAAAGGAGTATGCCAAGGCTGTATATTGTCACCCTGCTTATTTAACTTATATGCAGAGTACATCATGAGAAATGCTGGGCTGGAAGAAGCACAAGCTGGAATCAAGATTGCCATGAGACATATCAATAACCTCAGATATGGAGATGACACCACCCTTATGACAGAAAGTGAAGAAGAACTAAAAAGTCTCTTGATGAAAGTGAAAGAGGAGAGTGAAAAGTTGGCTTAAAGCTCAACATTCAGAAAACTAAGATCATGGCATCTGGTCCCATCACTTCATGGCAACTAGATGGGGAAACAGTGGAAACAGCATCAGACTTTATTTTTGGGGTCTCCAAAATCACTGCAGATGGTGACTGTAGCCATGAAATTAAAAGACGCTTACTCCTTGGAAGGAAAGATATGACCATATTAAAAAAGCAGAGACATTACTTTGTCAACAAAGGTCTGTCTAGCCAAGGCTATGGTTTTTCCAGTGGTCATGTATGAATGTGAGAGTTGGGCTGTGAAGAAAGCTGAGCGCTGAAAAATTGATGCTTTTGAACCGTGGTGTTGGAGAAGTCTCTTGAGAGTCCCTTGGACTGCAAGGAGATCCAATCAGTCCATCCTAAAGGAGATAAGTCCTGGGTGTTCATTGGAAGGACTGATGCTGAAGCTGAAATTCCAATACTTTGGTCACCTCATGGGAAGAGTTGACTCATTGGAAAAGACCCTGATGCTGGGAGGGATTGGGGGCAGGAGAAGAAGGGGATGACAGGGGATGAGATGGCTGGATGGCATCACTGACTCAGTGGACTGAGTTTGAGTAAACTTCGGGAGTTGGTGATGGACAGGGAGGCCTGGCGTGCTGCGATTCATGGGGTTGCAAAGAGTCGGACACGACTGAGCAAGTGAACTGACTGACTGACTAGTTTATCTCCTTACTGTCCAAGGGACTCTCAATGATCTTCTCCAACACCACAGTTTGGAAGCATTAATTCTTTGGCATTCAGCCTTCTTTATGGTCCAACTCTCACATCTGCATGTGACTACTGGGAAAACAATAACTTTGACTATACGGACCTTTGTCTGCAAAGTGATGAATTTACTTTTTAATATACTGTCTAGGTTTGTCATAGCTTTCCTTCCAAGAAGCAATCTTCTTCTAATTTCATGACTGCAGTCACCATGTGCAGTGGTTTTAGAGCCCAAGAAGAGAAAATCTATCACTGCTGCCACCTTTACCCCTTCTATTTGCCATGAAGTGATGGGACTGGATGCCACCATCTTTGTTTTTTTCAACACTGAGTTTTAAGCCTGCTTTTTCACCTTCATCAAGAGGCTCTATAGCCCCTCTTTGCTTTCTGCCATTAGGGTGGTATCATCTGCACAACTGAAGTTGTTTATATTTCTCCTGGCAATCTTGATTCCAGCTTGTAACTCATCCAGTCTGACATTTCAATGATGAAATCTGCATATAAATTAAACAAACAGTGTGACAGTATACAACCTGGTTGTATCCCTTTCTCAATTTTGAACCAATCAATTGTTTCATATAAGGTTCTAACTGTTGCTTCTTGACCCACACACAGGTTTCTCAGGAGACAAGTAAGATGGTCTGATGTTCCCATCTCTTTAAGAATGTTCTAGTTTGTTGTAATCCACACAGTCAAAGGCTTTAGTATAGTCAGTGAAACAGAAGTAGATGTTTTGGAGTTCCCTTGATTTCTCTATGATGCAACAAATGTTGACAATTTGATCAATGGTTCCTCTGCCTTTTCTAAACCCAACTTGTACATCTGAAAGTTCTCAATTCAAATACTGCTAAAGCCTAGCTTAAAGGTTTTTGAGCACAACCTTACTAGCATGGGAAGTGAGTGCAGGTGTCTGGTAGTATAAACATTCTTTAGCACTGTCCTTCTTGGAAATTGGGACAAAGCTTGACCTTTTCCGGTCCTGTGGCTACCACTGGGTTTTCCAAATTTGCTGACATATTGAGTGAAGCATATCAACAGCATCATCTTTTAGGATTTGAAATCGCTCAACTGGAATTCCATCACCTCCACTAGCTTTGTTGGTAGGAGTGCTTCCTAGGGACACTTGGCTTCCTATTTCAGGATATCTGGTTCTAGGTGAGTGACCACACCATCGTGATTATCTGGGTCATTAAGACCATTTTGTATAGTTCTTCTGTGTATTCTTGCCATCTCTTGATTTCTTCTGCTTCTATTAGGTCTTTTCTGTTTTCTTTTCTCTTTATTGTGCCCATCTTTGCTTCTTCTTCTGATATCTCCAACTTTCTTGAAGTGATCTCTAGTCTTTCCCAATCTATTGCTTCCCTCTATTTCTTTGCATTGTTTGTTAAGGCCCTCTTGTCTCTCCTTGCTATTTTCTGGAACTCTGCATTCAGTTGTGTATACCTTTTCCTTTCTCCATTTCGTTTCACTTCTTTTCTTTCCTCAGTTATTTGTAAAGCCTCCTCAGACAACCATTTTGCCTTCTTGCATTTCTTTTTCCTTGGGATGGTTTTTATTAGTACCTTCTCTACAATGTTTCAAACCTCTGTCCATAGTTCTTCAGGTACTCTGTCTACCAGATCTAATCCCTTAAATCTATTCATCACCTCCACTGTATAATCATAAGGGATTTGATATAGGTCATAAGTGAATGGCCTAGTGGCTTTCCCTACTTTCTTCAATTTGAGCCTGAATTTTGCAATAAGGAGCTGATTTTCTGAGCTACAGTCAGCTCCTGGTCTTGTTTTTGTTGACTGTATAGAGCTTCCCTATCTTTGGTTGCAAAGAAATGTAGTCAATCTGATTTCAGTATTGAAGATTTGGTGATGTCCATGTGTAAAGTCATCTCTTGTGTTGTTGGAAAAGGCTGTTTTCTATGACCAGTGCATTTTCCTTGCATAATTCTGTTAACTTTTGCCCTCCTCCATTTTGTACTCCAAGGCCAAATTTGCCTGTTACTCCAGGTGTGTCTTGACTTCCTACTTTGGCATTCCAGTCTCCTATGAGGAAATGAACATCTTTTTTGGCATTAGTTCTAGAAGGTCTTATAGGTCTTCATAGAACTGGTCAACTTCAACTTCTTTGACATCAGTGGTTGGGGTATAGACTTGGGTTAGTATGATGTTGAATGGTTTGCCTTGGAAATGAACTGAGATCATTCTGTTGTTTTTGAGACTGCACCCAAGTATTGCATTTCAGACTCTTTTGTTGATTATGAGGGGTACTCCATTTCTTCTATGAGATTCTTTCCCACAGTAATAGATATAATGGTCATCTGAATTAAATTAGCCCATTTTCATCCATTTTAATTCACTGATTCCTGAAATTTCAATGTTCACTGTGTTTGAAGTTTATTGTTTCTCTAGTTATTCTATGTGAACCAGAAACTTAAATTTGCTACACTGATAACTTGATTTTGTTTTCTCCCCTTTTCTTTGCCACTTACTTTTGTGCTACTCTCCAGAGAGATTCTATCTCTTGCAGTTCTCCCAACTGTTTCCATTGTTGTTTTTATTCCAGGTTTTGTAGCATGTAGTAGGGATTCAAGGAGGTGGTGTTAAGGATGAATTTTCTAAGGATTCTGCCAGATATTCCTTGTGGGCACCTTAGAAAAAAACTTCATTATACAGTGTGGGATGTCCAATGGGTCTCATACTCTGCTCGTGGCCCCCACTCTGCATTTAGCAATGTGCTACAAATTTCTAATTTAATCTTTCTACTGGCTTATTTGGTAGTTGGACAGTGTCTGTCCTAGGTAGGTAAATGCACAGGTTCTCTTCCTACCTGATAGCACCTGTCTATCACTAGGTTTTGTGGTAGAAATTTTCCATGAGAGCTCTGTTTTCAGAAGAGTTCCCAAAAGGTCATTATTTTGAACTTTTCCCAGTTCATTGTCCTGGTTTATGGGTAGGAATGATGCTCCTTCCAGCTCTGTGCATCTCAAACCTAAAATCCTTAGGAAAGTCTTTTTAACAGATAATGCTGGGTCAGTTCAAAATTCATTGTTGCCCAGTTGCTAAGTCCTGTCTGACTCCTTGCATCCCCAGAACTGCAGCGTGCCAGACTCCCCTGTTCTTCACTATCTCCCTTAGTTTGCTCACATTCATGTTCATTGATTTGGAGATGCTATATTACCATCTCGTCCACTGCCACCCCCTTCTCTTCTTGCCTTCAATCATTCCCAGTATCAGATAATGCTGGATCAATTCTAAACATATGAAAAAGTAATTGGATCATTAACTCCTATTAAACTTCACATGCATCCTTAACTTGTCACTACTTCATTGCTTGGGCCTCTTACAAACACTAGTCATGCCACTGTACATGACCATTTAAAGTTCTACTGATTTCTTCTTATTCTAGTGGTGTCTTTATGAGAAGGATCAAAGTAACATAGCCAGATTTTATAAGCCCAAATTTCATATTTCTGTTATTATTAGATGAAAACTTAACTTGGGAGAAGTTAGCATGCCTCTTAGTGGTTCCTTTGATTTGGTGGGAGATGTTAGCCATTATGGCAGTCTGCTGTCTTAACTTCTCTTCTTGACATTTGCTGCTGCCAAATATAGTTGATTGATCCATAGATGGTTGAATAGGAACAATTGGAAACTCTTACATAGAAAATTAGTTGGCAATATTTTATTTTCAATATACAGTTTTAACAGGTGTGCTGTATATAAACTTCTTATTCATATCTGATTAAATTTAATTTCAAGAAGTTGTGCTGCCAGGTTAATGGCTCTTGTCTTATTGTCAAATTGTACAGGGGATTAATCTTATAATGATTAACCTTGATAAGTTTCTACAGAATTTATTGTCCCTCCAAAAGAGCACAAATGGCAAGTACATTATATGAAAAGAAAATTACAAGATAACCCCTGTTCCTAAATGAAAATAAATTGGATTGCAATTGAAGGAATTAAAATGTTTTTATTCACTGATGACATATTTATGTATACTGGTCCATTGGTCAGTCGCTCAGTCATGTCCAACTCTTTGCAAACTCATAGACTGTAGCCTGCCAGGCTCCTCTGTCCACGGAATTCTCCAGGCAAGAATACTGGAGTGGATAGCCATTCCCTTCTCCAGGGGATCATCCCTACCTAGGGATTGAATCTGGGTCTCCTGCACTGTAGGCATATACTTTACCACTGAACAACCAGGGAAGCCCAGTTATGTACACACACGATCCCAAAGAACCTACAAAGCTCTTAGAATAAATGAGTTTAGAAAGGTCACTGAGTTATGGTTAATATATAAGATTGTCATTTTTCTGTAGATCAGCAACCAATAAATGGGAAAAATTAAAACCACATCATATAAAACAGAATAAAAGCCAGTGCCTGCCAGTGTAGGAAGTGCGGGTTCCATCTCTGGGTTGGAAAGATCCCCTGGAGAAGGAAATGACAACCCACTCCAGTATTCTTGCCTGGAAACCCTATGAAGAGAGGAGCCTGATGAACTATAGTCCATGGCATCGCAAAGAGTCGAATATGGCTTAGCAGCTAAACAAAAGCAACAACCAAATAAAAGGCAATGAATTTAATGAAACAAGTGCAAGATTTCTGCACACTAATGTACATAATATTATTCAGAAAAATGTAAGAATTTCTAAAAAAAAGTCATCTTCTTGGATTGGAAGATTCAATTATAAAGATGTAAATAGTCTCCAATTCTCCCTACAAATTCTATACAATTCCAATAAAAATTCTAGCTGTTATTTTTTTCCTAGTGAAAATTGGCAAGAGGATTCTAAAATCGACTTAGAAATACTAAGGGAAAAGAAAGCTAAGACAAACTTGAAGAATAATAAAGCTGAGAGAGTCACACTACTAGAGATAAATAAGAGACTATATATAGACAAAAGAGATCTATATATAGATAAAAGATATCCATATCAAAAGATTATATCATACTACTAAATGTAGCAAAACTTACTATAAAATTATTGTTATTAGAAAACTAATTGTGTTACTCTTGTAAGGATAAAAGGAGACCAAATGAAAGACAGGGGAGTACAGAATTACATGTGCACATATATGGTCACTTGATTTATGACAAGGTGAGAAATATCAATAACCTCAGATATGCAGATGACACCACCCTTATGGCAGAAAGCAAAGAAGAACTAAAGAGCCTTTTGATGAAAGTGAAAGAAGAGAGTGGAAAAGCTGGTTTAAAACTCAACATTCAGAAAACTAAGATCATGGCATCAGGTCCCATCACTTCATGGTAAATAGATGGGGAAACAATGGAAACAGTTGACAGACTTTATTTTGGGGGGCTCCAAAATCACTGCAGATGGTGACTGCAGCCATGAAATTAAAACACACTTGCTCCTTGAAAGAAAAGCTATGACCAACCTAGACAGCATACTAAAAAGCAGAGACATTACTTTGCCAACAAAGGTCTGTCTAGTCAAAGCTGTGGTTTTTCCAGTAGTCATGTATGGATGTGAGAGTTGGACTAGAAAGAAAGCTGAGCGCTGAAGAATTGATGCTTTTGAACTGCGGTGTTGGAGAAAACTCAAGAGTCACTTGGACTGCAAGGAGATCCAACCAGTCCATCCTAAAGGAAATCAGTCCTGAATATTCATTGGAAGGACTGATGTTGAAGCTGAAACTCCAGTACTTTGACCACCTGATGCGAAGAACTGACTCATTGGAAAAGACCATGATGCTGTGAGGGATTGGAGGCAGGAGGAGAAGGGGACAACAGAGAATGAGATGGTTGGATGGCATCACTGACTCGATGGACATGAGTTTGAGTAAGCTCCAGGAGTTGGTGATGGACAGGGAGGCCTGGCATGCTGCAGTCCATGGTGTCGCAAAGAGTTGGACATGACTGAATGACTGAACTGAACTGAACTGAACCATGTACTGCAGTGGGTAAAAGATGGTCTTTCTAATAGTACTTGGTGAATAAAAAAAAATTAATCTTAGCTCCTTCAATACAAAAATATCATAAAAGTAATCATTTTCAGAACTATTTTTGGTCCAAATGTGAAAGGTAAAACAATAAATATTTTATAAGAAAACAGACAAGACTTTTCATGATATCAAATTTTTAAATAATTCTCTATTTATTTGTTTTGGCTGTGTTGGGCCTTGCTGTGCAGGTTTTTCTCTACTTGCAGCAAGCAGGGGCTACTCTCTAGTTGCAGTGTAAGGGCTTCTCATTGCAGTGGCTTCTCTTGTTGTGGAGTATGGGCCCTAGGGCACTCAGGCTTTAGTAGCTGTGGCACATGGGCTCAGTAGTTGCAGCTCCTGGGCTCTAGAGCACAGGCTCAGTAGTTGTGGTACACTGGCTTTGTCGCTCTACAGCATGTGATATCATCCCGATTCAGGGATTGAACCCATGTTTCCCACATTGGCAGGTGGGTTCTTTACCACTTAGCCTCAGAGTCTCCAGCTCTGAAATATTTTAAAATAATTTTTCATTTGTTTTATTTTGGCATAATTTGGTATACAAAGAAGTTGTAAAAACAAAACAAAGAATTTCTATGTACAATACTTGCCTTTCAGGTTCTTTTCTGTATTCTCTCTCTTTAATTATATTTCCATTGCATAATTATTTTTTAAAGCCCTTGAGTGTACTTTGCAGAAATTATGGGTTTTTTTTTAACACCTAAATATTTTGTGTCTTAAAAACAAGGAAACTGTGTCACATAATCACAAACTAACAAATTCCAGCAACTAATGTTGATATAATATCTCATCTATGGGCCTTGTGTTCTGTATATTTAAATTAATCAATTTTCTATAGTCTCTGGGTTTCAAGTCATAGTCAGAAATCTTTTCATCACAAGTTAAAGAGGAATGTACTCATATTCTAGTATTTGTATTGTTTCATTTTTTACTGAAAGAACTTTTGTTGCATTTAGAATCTGTTCTTGGATATAGCTTCAGGTATGGATCTCATTGTCAGTTTTTCCAAATGGCATAACCATTTTTCCCAGCACAGTTTTGTTTTTATCAAGGCATTTGAAGCACCAACTTTACTACATATTAAAGTTCTACACATACTTTTATTTATTTCTGGATTTTCTCTTCTACTGATCTAGCTATTCATATTTTAGCACTTCTACTGATCTATTTTAGCACTGCAGTTTTAATCATATAAGCTTATACTAAGTTTTAATGTCTTAAGAGCATTAAAGAAGTTGTTTCAATTAGAGGCTTTATTTTTAGTGTTTTCTTATATGTTTACTTTCAATATGATATTGGTATCAAGTTGTCTAGCTCTATAAAAATTCTTCTTATCATTTTTGTTGAGATTGATTGAAATCTATTAATTTAGAGAATAGCTTTATAATGATGAATAATTTTTTAAAAAACAAATAGAGTCTTATCATTTGTTCAAGTTTTTTAAATTTCCTCAATGGATTTTAAATATATTGAGTGTCTTGTTGTCCTTTTCTATTTTAATTGGATTTTATACACCATTATAATGTCTGGCTATTTTTTTAATGTAAAGGTTATTAAGTTCTATAAAGTAATTTTTATCCTGTTTGTTTTATTAAATTCCATTCTTTTAAAAGTAATCTTTATCATTGATTTCCCTGAGTTTTACAGATACATGATCATATCATGTGCAAATAAAGGTGGTTTTAATTCTTTCCTTCCCAGTTTCTGTGCCTCTATTTGATTTCTTTTATCTAATTACATCTAGAACTATGATGAGTACTGGTGAAGACAGTGGGAATCTTGTCATTGTACTGATGTCTTAGTGCTTTAATGTGAAATGCATTTAGTATATCACCATTAAAACAGATGCTGAATTGTGAATCAACTATACTTCAATTTTTTTTAAAAGATGCTGGATTTAGTATGAAGATTGTGTATATGCTGTGTAGGTATGAGTGTATATATATAATGTTGTTGCAACTTTGTCACTAAGTTGTGGCCAACACTTTTGCAACTCCATGGACTGTAGCCTGTGAGACTTCTCTATCACTGGGATTTCTCAGGCAAGAATACTGAAGTGGGTTGCCATTTCCTTTTCCAAGGGATCTTCTCAACTCAGAAATCGAACCTACATCTCCTTCATTGGCAGGCAGATCCTTTACCACTTTGCCACCTGGAAAACCTATGTGTGTATATATATATCAGTTCAGTTCAGTTGCTCAGTCGTGTCCTACTCTTTGCAACCCCATGGACTGCAGCATGCCAGGCTTCCATGTCCATCTCCAACTCCCAGAGCTTGCTCAAACTCATGTCCATGGAGTTGGTGATTCCATCCATCTCATCCTCTGTTGTCCCCTTCTCTTCCTGCCTTCAACCTTTACCAGTAGCAGGGCCTTTTCCAAGAAGTCAGTTCTTCGCATCAGGTGGACAAAGTATTGGAGTTTCAGCTTCAGCATCAGTCCTTCCAATGAATATTCAGGACTGATTTCTTTTAGGATTGACTGGTTTGATCTCCTTGCAGTTCAAGGGACTCTCAAGAGTTTTCTCCAACATCATAGTTCAAAAGCATCAATTCTTCAGTGCTCAGCTTTCTTTATAGTCCAACTCTCACATCCATCCATATATATATATAATACATATAATATATAATATACATATAAAACATATAATATATATATAATATATATCATACACACATTGTATATATATTATGGACGTGCATGCTCAGTTGCTTAAGTTATGTCTGACTTTGTGACCCTATGGACTATAGCCCACCAAGCTCCTCTGTCCATGGGATTCTCCAGGCAAGAATACTGGAGTAGATTGCCATGCCCTCCTTCAGGGGATCTTCCTGACCCAGGGATCGAACCTGGATCTCCTGTGTCTCCTGCATTGCAGGTGGATTCTTTACAGCTGAGCCACCATGGAAGACCCTATATATATTATACACACTATATAGATCTATATAATATACAATATTCATAAGTGATATCAGCCTAGTATGTATTAGTATCATCTTTATTAAATATCAATGTTTCAGTTGCTTCATTAAAAACAATTATGAAGTTTTCTTCATTTTTAAAGTTTGATTTTTATTGTATATTTGGGGTATGGTTGCTTTACAATATTGTGTTAGTTTCAGATGTACAGCAAAGTGGTTCAGTTATACATATACATATATCCATTCTTTTTCAAATTCTCTTCCCATATAGGTTGTTACAGAACATTGAGTAGAGTTCCCTGTTCTGTACAGTAGATTGTTGTTGATTATCTATTTTGGTCTCATTGCTTGCAAATGTTTTCTCCCTTTCTTTGGGCTGTCTTTTCATTTTGTTTATGGCTTCCTTTGCTGTGCAAAAGCTTTTGCATTTAATTAGGTCCCCATTTGCTTATTTTTGTTTTTATTTTCATTGCTCTGGGAGACAGATCAGAAAAGATACTGCTGCAATTTATGTCCAAGATGTTCTGCCTATGTTTTCCTCTGAGAGTTTTATGATATCCAGTGTTACATTTATATCTTTAATTCTTTTTAGAATTTATTTTTGTGTATGGTATTAAAGAATGTTTTAATTTCATTCTTTTACATGTAGCTGTCCAGTTTTCCCAGCACCATTTATTAAAGACTGTCTTTCCTTCATTTATGGGGGCTTCCCTGGTGGCTCAGAGGTTAAAGCGTCTGCCTCCAATGCAGGAGACCAGGATTCGATCCCTGGGTTGGGAAGATGCCCTGGAGAAGGAAATGGTAACCCACTCCAGTATTATTGCCTGGAGAATCCCATGGATGGAGGAGCCTGGTAGGCTACAGTCCACGGGGTCACAAAGAGTTGGACATGACTGAGCGACTTCACTTTCTTTCTTTCTTTTCCTTCATTTATAGTCTTGCCTCCTTTGTCATAGATTGATTGGCCATAGGTGCATGGGTTTATTTCTAGGCTTTATATCCTGTCCCATTGTTCTATATTTCTTTTTTTGTGTCAGTGCCATACTGTTTTACTGACTGTAGCTTTGTAATATAGTCCGAAGTCACGAAGTCTGATTCCTCCAGCTTCTTTTTTTCTTTCTCAAGACTGCTTTGACTTTAACTATTTGGGATCTTTTGTATATCCATACAAATTTTAAGATTTTTTTTTTTGTTTCAAGTCTGTGAAAAATGGGCTTCCCAGGTTGCACTAGTGGTAAAGAATCTGCCTGCAATGCAGGAAACCTGGGTTCAATCCCTGGATCAGGAAGATCCCTTGGAGGAGGGCATGGCAACCCACTCCAGTATTCTTGCCTAGAGAATCCCGTGAACAGAGGAGCCTGGTGGGCTACAGCTCATAGGGTTGCGAAGAGTCAAACACAATTGAACCAACTTAGTGCATGCATGTGCACACACACACAGAGAGAATATGAAAAATGCCATTGGTAATTTGATTGAGATTGCATTGAATCTCTAACTGGGTAGTATAGTCATTTTGATAATATCAATTCTTCCAATCCAAGAACACAGTATATCTATTCATCTGTTTGTGTCATCTTCGATTTCTTTTATCATCATTTATAGTTTTCAGAGTACAGGTTTTTTGACACTTAGGTTGATTTATTTCTAGGTTATTCTTTCTGATGTTATGGTAAATGGGATTGTTTCCTTAATTTCTCTTTCTGATCTTTCAGTTAGTTTATAGAAATGTAAAATATTTGTGTATCAATTTTGTATCTTGCAATTTTGCCAAATTCATTAAAGAGCTGTGATAGTTCTGGTAGCATCTTTAAAAGTTTCCATGTATAATGTCATCTGTCAAGAGTAACAGTTTTCCTTCTTTTCTAATTGGGATTCCTTTTATTTTTCTTCCCTGCCATGGATAAGACTTCCAAAACCATGTTGAATAAAAGTGGCAAGAGTGTATATCCTTGTCTTGTTCCTGATCTTAGAGGAAATGCTTTCAGCTTTTCACTGTTAAGTATGATGTTAATTGTGGGTTTGTCATATATGGCTTTTTTATTATGTTGAGGTAGGTTCCCTCTATGTCCACTTCCTGTTGAGTTTTTCTCCTAAATGGGAGTAAGTTTTCTTTACTTTTGATTCTCTTAAAAACTTTGTGGAACATTTGGGACTATCTGGTTTTGAACATTGTAAAAATTCCCCCTTGAAAACTTTGATATCTTCCATTTTTACTGGGGATAATTTTAATTCTTTTTTTCATTATTGGAAGTCAGTTTGTTTAAACTTTCTAGTTTTTTCGAATTAATATTAGTAAATAAATTTTATCTAGGTTTCCATGTTATATGCATATAAGAATTAAAAATTATTATTTTTAAAAGTGCTCCGATTACAACTGATATTCAGTTCAGTTCTGTTACTCAGTCATGTCTGACTCTTTGTGACCTCATGGACTGTAGCACGCCAGGCTTCCCCATCCATCACCAACTCCTGGAGCTTGCTCAAACTCATATCCAATCATCTCATTCTCTGTCGTCCCCTTCTCCTCCAGCCTTCAATGTTTCCCAGCAGCAGGGTCTTTTCCAATGAGAAATTCTTCACAGCAGGTGGCCAAAGTATTGGAGTTTCAGCTTCAGCATCAGTCCTTCCAATGAATATTGAGGACTGATTTCCTTTAGGATTGACCGTTTTGATCTCCTTGCTGTCCAAGGGGCTCTCAAGAGTCTTCTCCAACACTGCAGTTCAAAAGCATCAATTCTTTGGCACTCAGCTTTCTGTATGGTCCAAATCTCACATCCATATATGACTACTGGAAAAACCATAGCTTTTACTAGACAGACCTTTGTTGGCAAAGTAATGTCTCTGCTTTTTAATGTGCTGTCTAGATTGGTCATAGTTTTTTTTTTCTCCAAGAAGCAAACCTCTTTTAATTTCATGGCTGTGGTCACCAAATGCAGTGATTTTGGAGCCCAAGAAAATAAAGTCTGGCATGATTTCCATTGTTTCCCCATCTATTTGCCATGAAGTTATGGGACTGGATGCCATGATCTTAGTTTTCTGAATGTTGAATTTTAAGCCAACTTTTTCACTCTCCTCTTTCACTTTCATCAAGAGGTTCTTCAGTTCTTCTTCACTTTCTGCCATAAGGGTGCTGTCATCTGTGTATCTGAGGTTATTGGTATTTCTCCCAGCAACCTTGATTCCAGCTTATGCTTCATCCAGTCTGGCATTTTGCATGATGTACTCTGCATATAAATTAAATAAGCAGGGTGACAATATACAAGCCTTGCCTTACTCCTTTCCCAATTTGGAACTAGTCTGTTGTTCCATGTCTGGTTCTAACTGTTGCTTCTTGACTTGCATATAGATTTTTCAGGAGGCAGGTAAGGTGGTCTGGTATCCCAACCTCTTGAAGAATTGTCCACAGTTTGTTGTGATCCACATGGTCAAAGGCATTGGCATAGTCAATAAAGCAGAAGTAGATGTTTTTCTGGAACTCTTTTGCTTTTTCCCTTATCATGTTATAAATTAGTGATTTATATGTTTTTATTGATTATTAGCTAGTAAGTTGTCTATTTTATTAATTCTAACATTTTTCTCTCTAGTTCAATATTTTCTCATTTATCTTTACTACTTAATTCCTCATGCTTTCTTTAGGTTCAATTACTTTCTTTCTTCAGCTTTTATTTTAGTCATTTTATTTTTTATTTATGAAAGTGTTTGGCTATCAAAATTTTAATTATGTTCCATAGACTTCCATAGGCATGTTTTTGTTATCATTTATTTTAGAAATCCTATTATTTTGGTTTGTAACTCCTATTTTCCCAAAACTTTTTAAGTAGATTTTTAAAAATTTCTGGTGGAAGACCATGTGTGCATTCTTATTTTGTTAATAAAAGTGTTTTTTTATCATGTTTGTTTTGTAACTAAATACAAAATTATTTTGAGTAATATTGAAAGAGTAAAAATTATTTTAAGACATATAAATTTAATTGTATATAAGTAAATTATAATAGATAAAATATTCAATGTATTCTTTTTAAGTTTCTTTTGAACTTTTATCCATCAAAAATACTATTAAGAGTAAAAGGCAAGGCACAGAAAGGAAGATAATATTTGAAATTATGTATCCAAAAGAGTTATCTGACTTAGGATGTGAAAAGAAAACTAAAGATCAATATGAACAAAGCATACAAATCAATAGAAAAATTGATGAAAGCATGGAACAAACACTATACAAGAGAAGATTACAAATGACTAAAAAATAGAAGAGAAGACGAGAAGGTGCTAAACATAGGAAATTATGCCTACATTGACTTCCAATGGCTAGAAACAAAAAAGAAACAACAATGCCAAATTTTGGGTAGAATGTGGGGAAACACAAACTGTCATACATAGCAAATGGGAATATAAATTCGTATGACCATGCAGCTCAATACCGGAAAAATAAATGACCCAATAAAAAAATGGGCCAAAGAACTAAACAGACATTTCCCCAAAGAAGACATACAGATGGCTAACAAACACATGAAAAGATGCTCAACATCACTCATTGTCAGAGAAATGCAAATCAAAACCACAATGAGGTACCATCTCAGCCAGTCAGAATGGCTGCTATCAAAAAGTTACAAACAATAAATGCTAAAGAGGGTGTGGAGAAAAGGGAACCCTCTTACACTGTTGCAAACTAGTACAGCCACTATGGAGAACAGTGTGGAGATTCCTTAAAAAACTGGAAATAGAACTGCCATATGACCCAGCAATCCCATTGCTGGGCATACACACTGAGGAAACTAGAATTGAAAGAAACATGTGTACCCCAATATTCATCACAGCACTGTTCACAATAGCTAGGACATGGAAGCAGCCTAGACGTCCATTGGCAGATGAATGGATAAGAAAGTTGTGCTACATACACACGGTGGAAGGTTACTCAGTTATTAAAAAGAATGCATTTGAACCAGTTCTAATGAGGTGGATGAAACTGGAGCCTATTATACAGAGTGAAGTAAGTCAGAAAGAAAAACACCAATACAGTACATTAACACATATATATGGAATTCAGAAAGATGGTAATGATCACCCTATATTTGAGACAGCAAAAAAGACACAGATATAAAGAACAGACTTTTGAACTCTGTGGGAGAAGGTGATGGTGGGATGATTTGACAGAATAACATTGAACCATGTACATTACCATATGTGAAATAGATCACCAGTCCAAGTTTGAAGCATGAAACAGGGCACTCAAAGCCAGTGCACTGGGACAACCCTGAGGGATGGGATGGGGAGGGAGGTGGGAGGGGGGGTTCAGGATGGGGAACACATGTACACCCATGGCGGATTCAAGTCAATATATGGCAAAACCAGTACAATATTGTAAAGTAAAATAAATAAATAAATAAATTCCATTGCTGGGCAAATACTTAGAGAAATACATACATATGAATACATTTATTACCAAAAATGTGCACAAGGTTGTGCTGAAGCATAATATGTAATATTCCAGATGAAAAAGTACCCAAATGTCCATAATGAATATAAATAATGAATAAAACTTTCTACATTCATGTGATAGAACCATGTCATTAAAAGTAGTTGTCATTCCAAATGGAGACGCAGACATAGAGAACGAACTTATGTCCACAGTGGGGAAGGGGAGGGTAGAATGAATTGAGAAAGTAGCATTGACATATATACACTATCCTGTGTAAAATAGATAGCTAGTGGAAAGCTGCTATATAACACAGGGAGCCCAGCCTGGTGATCTGTGAAGCCCTAGAGGGGTGGGATAGGAGTGGGGGAGGGAGGATCAAGAGGGAGGGAGTATATATATATTTAGATCATTCTAAAATAATGGGAAGGGGAACGAGAAAGAGGTGAATCTTTGCTAAAGATTTTTTTTTCAATGAAGAGATACTCTTGGAAGATTCCTCCAAGATTAAAGAAATATACTCTCAAAAACAGTACTGGTTTGGAAGGACAATATTTAAAATTTTTTAATTAGAAGATAATTCCTTTATAATGTTCTGTCAGTTTCTGCTGTACAGCAGTGCACATCAGTTATATATATGTATATATATAAAGTGAAAGTGTTAGTGAGATATATATGTATATTCCCTGATGGCCCAGATGTTAAAGAATCTGCTTGAAGTGCTGGAGACCCAGGTTGGATCCCTGGGTAGGTAAGATCCCCTGGAAAAGGAAACAGCAACCCACTCTAGTATTCTTGCCTGGAGAATCCCGTGGACAAAGGATCCTGGAGGGCTACAGTCCTTGGGGTCACACAAAGTCAGACACGACTGAGCGACTTCACTTCACTTTCACTAAAACATAACCTAATATATTTTTATTTTGAATGGCTTGTGTGTCATAAGCTTGTCATTGTAAAAATTCATTTCTGTAGAGCTACCTTTCTCTTTCTCTCTCTCTTTTTTGGCTTTTTACTTACTAACCTATCCTCTCATTTCATACGTGAATAGAGAGATGTTTTTAGTGATTGTGACCCAGTGTCAGAACTAGCTGAATGTTTCAATTTCTGATGATTTATTTAATTCGCCCCCATATTTTCATATATACTGTGCTGTGCTTAGTTGCTCAGTCGTGTCTGACTTTTTGCCACCCTATGGACTGTAGCCCACCAGGCTCCTCTGTCCATGGGATTCTCCAGGCAAGAATACTAGAGTGGGTTGCCATGTCCTCCTCCAGGGAACCTTCCCAACCCAGGGATCGAACCCAGGTCTCCCACATTGCTGTTGGATTCTTTACCGTCTGAGCCACCAGGAAAGCCCAAGAATACTGGAGTGGGTGGTTTATCCCTTCTCCAGGGGATTTTCCCAACTCAGGAATCAAACTGGGGTCTCCTGCATTGCAGGCGGATTCTTTACCAGCTGAGATACCACGGAAGCCCTTGATTTTTTAACCATGAACTTAATATGATACAAATATGAAGTAGCTAACCTTTTTTCTAAAATTTACATATACTTCACACTGTTATATTTTATAAATGTATCTATATGTTGTCATTCAAACGTTTCATAGGGTCAATTAGCACTGTGATTAAAAACTTTAAAATACTTAGAATTTCTATGTCACATTTTTTAATTTTTTAGTGAAAATTTATTTTTTCAAAATTTACATTTGTTTTTGTAAACAGGTCTACACTTAACAGCTTTCAGATTTGGTACGTTGGAGAATTGTTTTTTATTTTTAATTAATTTATTTTAATTGGAGGCTAATGAGTTTATTTTTTGTTTTGTTTTTTAATTTATTTATTTTAGGTGGAGGCTAATTACTTTACAATATTGTAGTGGTTTTCGCCATACATTGACATGAATCAGCCACGGGTGTACAGGTATCCCCCCGTCCTGAGCCTCCCACCCTCCTCCCTCCTCACCCCACCCCTCTGGGTTGCCCCAGAGCACCATCTTTGGGTGCCCTGCTTCATGCATCAAATTTCAACTGGTCACCTATTTTACATATGGTAATATACATGTTTCAATGCTATTCTCTCATATCATCCCACCCTCACCTTCTCCCACATAGTCCAAAAGTCTCTTCTTTACATCTGTGTCTCTTTTGCTGTCTTGCATATAAGGTCATTGTTACCATCTTTCTAAATTCCATATATATGTGTTAATATACTGTATTGGTGTTTCTCTTTCTGACTTACTTCACTCGGTATAATAGGCTCCAGTTTCATCCACCTCACTAGAACTGACTCAAATGTGTTTTTTTAATAGCTGAGTAGTATTCCATTGTGTATATGTACCACAACTTCTTTATCCATTCGTCTGCCAATGGAGATCTAGGTTGCTTGATACATTGGAGAATTTTAACAGCAAAATCAATGTTTACACATGTTTACACATGACCTACTTTTTCTATGATCAAATCAGTTTCTATCCACAATTCTAGATCCCTGGAGGTGGAACCAGGCTTCTCTTTCCACTACCTACTGTAGAGAAAGCCCCCTTCTCCCAAGTCCTTTCCTCACTCTTCCCTTAGAGAGAAGACTGGTATGATGGGCCAGATCCTGGAGCACTGTGAGCACTACCACTGTTTACTGGGATGGGACCCCCATGCATCAAGAACATGTCCACACCCTTCTCTCTCTTACAATACCAAGAGGTAGATAAGCTGAGCCAGTGCCTACTTGTGAAGGCTAGGTGCTACCACATCACTCTCTGTTCCTTCCTTCTTACTGGAGATTTGGGTTCAGTCATCCTTGTACATTAGGTGTTAGCTGGTGGTAAGAGGTAGAATTAGAGTCAAAGATATACTGCTTCATTCTTGAGCCCAAGCCTGTGCTTCACCCCAACTCCACCAGAAGGTGCTACACTGAGGGGCACTGGGAACTGGCCCAGTGAAGGATATTCCAGATTCCTGTGTGTCTGTCTCCTTTAGAGAAGGCTCTGGGAGATGGCAGAGTGGCTGCATCTGGTAGGAGGAGGGCGTTGTTGTGTCCTCAGAAAAAACACTGGCCCCAAACTGTCAGATTCTCACCAGTAACTGTGTATAGATGGTGAACACACAAGCCCAAATGTCATAACCCACACTAAAATGTCACAGGTACCCATTCAAATAGACATGCCCTCAGATGTTGCCAAGCTCTCAGCCAGAGGTCAGCATTTGGTGTTTGCAGACGTAGTAGTGGATTTAACTCATGAAATGATAAGGCAATTGTCTGTTGATAGGTTAAGGCCTCCTGAATTCCAGTGGTTCCCCCATACCTGCTTTCCATCAGGGCCTCATACATCAGTGTCAGGTACTGTGAAGCCAGTGTTCTTGTTCCTAACCTGGGCCCACTGTAGCATGTTGTCCTTATTTAGACCTCATGTTATCTCTCAGCACTTTAGTCTTGACCTTTAGACTATCCAAAGTTTAAACACGTTTCATGGCAAACTCACTGCTTTCTGATATTTCTCATTTAAAATTGGACATTCCAAGTCATCTTCAGTAACTATTCCCACATATCTAACAAATTATTTTCTTTGCACACAATATTAAGTATGTATCTTACATTTAACAATTGCCTTGAAATAGCACATATCTCTGTTGCCCTTCTTGAAATACATTTCAGCCATCACTAAGCTATATATTCATTGGAAGGACTGATGCTGAAACTGAAGCTCCAATACTTTGGCCACCTGATGCAAAGAACTGACTCATTGGAAAAGACCCTGATGCTGGGAAAGATTGAAGACAGGAGGAGAAGTGTACGACAGAGGATGAGATGGCTGGATGGCATCACTGACTCGATGTACATGAGTTTGAGCGAGCTCCAGGAGTTGGTGATGGACAGGAAAGCCTGGTGTGCTGCAGTTCATGGAGTCGCAAAACGTCAGACATGACTGAGCGACTGAACTGAACTGAAACTATATATTCATAATTTAAGTTTTTTACAGGTAACCCAGCTATCCTACAGAATCACTACCAATTAACAATATATGCTATTTCACTTGTACAGAAATTTTCAGACTCACAGGTGCATGTCAGTTGTTAATATATGCAGAGTCAAAGTAGGATAAGTTTATCTTTGGTGGTCAGTTTCCAAATATGTCTCCACAGGAGCAGGTGGAGTCTATTCTATAGCCTCTATAATCCTTCCAAAAGTGCTTGTTCCACAACTTTTCCTCCAACAGTGGAAAATCAATTCTCTGTTCCCATAGGCTTTGGTAAAGTTGCATTCCTCTGTGTCCCAAAATAAACCCACTTACTAAGATCACACCCTTATCACATGGTGCCATCACTCAAATTGAGCCCTAGTGGAATTATCATCAGCTAAGTATTTCCTAACACATGCTCAGGAAAAGAGAACAGAAGACCTTATGGAAAAATTAAGATTGATGAGGTAAAGTAGTTTCAGGATTGGGGAATGCTTTTTCCATTTGTGTTCATCTGAATACTAATAATCTTGGATAAAAAATCTCCATGTCAACCAATTCAACCTTTGTCAAAAATGTTTGCTCATGGGGAATTATTATCATTATGTGTGAATTATTACATAGCATAACTTGAGAAACATTAACAATATAACTTTTTACAAAACTTGCCTTAGTGTTTAATGGTTATAGTTGATAATATTTATGAGTATGAAGTAAATAATAGATCATTTATCTTCCTGAATATAAATTCCCTGTTTAGAAGATTTATTTTTACTTAACAAATTAAAAATACCAGCATGAGTAATTTTGCTAAGAAAGAGGATTAGTGTCCAAGTGTCCTAGAAAGGGACATGGGTACTTCATTGTGAAATATTTAAAGAATTCCCAAGAGAAACTGTTTTAACAATGACAAATTCAGGAGTTTGTTACTTGCTATATGAGAAAGGAAGCGTCCACCACTCACATCTGTCCCTTACAGTACCGCTTTAGGAATTCAATAAAAATTGACTCCTGCTAAAATTCTTTCAACTATCACTTACAGGGTAAAGTTAAGATTTTGGGCCATATTACATTTATAGATTTTCTATATTTGTACCAATCTACCATAGCAGGCCCATCTCTCACCCTATTCCACTGAGATTCCTCCCCTTTTAACTGGTACCCACAAACTACCACACAATTGCACTCATCTCACACGCTAGTAAAGTAATGCTCAAAATTCTCCAAGCCAGGCTTCAGGAATACATAAACCGTGAACTTTCAGATGTTCAACTTGGTTTTAGAAAAGGCAGAGGAACCAGAGATCAAATTGCCAACATCTGCTGGATCATCAAAAAGCAAGAGAGTTCCAGGAAAAACATCTATTTCTGCTTTATTGACTATACCAAAGCCTTTGACTGTGTGGATCACAATAAACTGTGGAAAATTCTGAGCGAGATAGTACCAGACCACCTGACCTGCCTCTTGAGAAACCTGTATGCAAGTCAGGAAGCAACAGTTAGAACTGGACATGGAACAACAGACTGTTTCCAAATAGGAAAAAGAGTATGTCGAGGCTATATATTGTCACCCTGCTTATTTAACTTATATGCAGAGTACATCATGAGAAACGCTGGGCTGGAAGAAGCACAAGCTGGAATCAAGATTGCTGGGAGAAATATCAATAACCTCAGATATGCAGATGACAACACCCTTATGGCAGGAAGTGAAGAAGAACTAAAGAACCTCTTGATGAAAGTGAAAGAGGAGAGTGAAAAAGTTGACCTAAAGCTCAACATTCAGAAAACTAAGATCATGGCATCCGGTCCCATCATTTCATGGCAATTAGATGGGGAAACAGTGGAAACAATGGTTGACTTTATTTTGGGGGGCTCCAAAATCACTGCAGATGGTGATTGCAGTCATGAAATTAAAAGACGCTTACTCTTTGGAAGGAAAGTCATGACCATATTAAAAAGCATATTAAAAAGCAGAGATGTTACTTTGTCAACAAAGGTCCGTCTAGTCAAGGCTATGGTTTTTCCAGTGATCATGTATGAATGTGAGAGTTGGACTATAAAAGAAAGTTGAGCATCAAAGAATTGATGCTTTTGAACTGTGATGTTGGAGAAGACTCTTGAGAGTCCCTTGGACTGCAAGGAGATCCAACCAGCCCATCTAAAGGAGATCAGTCCTGGGTGTTCATTGAAAGGACTGATGTTGAAGCTGAAACTCCAATACTTTGGCCACCTGATGTGAAGAGCTGACTCATTTGAAAAGTTCTTGATGCTGGGCAAGATTGAGGGCAGGAGGAGAAGGGGGCGACAGAAGATGAGATGGTTTGATGGCATCACCAACTCAATGGACATGGGTTTGAGTGGACTCTGGGAGTTGGTGATGGACAGGCAGGCCTGGCATGCTGTGGTTCATGGGGTCGCAAAGAGTCTGACACAACTGAGCGACTGAACTGAACAAAGCTAAAGAACTCTTTATTCTTTTCTAAGTCACTGATGCATCCTTTGAAAAAGATCCTGAACTGTGTCTTATTTTTTGTGACTTGCTTTGTCTTCCTTGAAGCCTCTACAGTTCAGTGATTGCCTGTCCTAACTTTTCAATACTTTAGGATTGTTCCTCCTGTATCCTGTGGGGAAGAATGGTCTTGTATTTAAGTCAAAAAGAAAGGAAGCCCTTTGGCTCACTGGTGCAGCTCTGGGCAGGATTAAGAGCTGACCACTAGGCTTTCCCTTATTTCCCTGTTGTCAGAAACATTATAAATATATCCTCCAAATTTACTACTTTAGGGAATCTGGATGATCTCCAATTATAGAGGAATTTATCAGGAACTTCCTAAGCTGAAAACTTTCCTAGTCTGCTCCTTATGTTTTAATAAGAATTCCCCCTGGACCTGTGGGTTTGATGTTGTGTTTCTAATTTTTCATGCATTCTCTGGGGTTCTTCAATCCTCTGTGAAAGGTGTTGGAGTACAAAGATTATGTCATGGTATCAGGCAGGTGGTGGCATTTCCCTGAGAATGATGTATGTAATGGATAAAAGGTGAGTCCACTTCTCCATCCTTTACCCTCTCCATGCCCATTGTCTCCTGAATAATATAAGCTACTTTCTTATCTCATAGATTAGAATATTTCTATGTTTATAACATTCACAAAACAGTACTGCTGACTTGCTTTTCTTTCTTTTTCTTTTTTTTTTTTTTTTACTATTTCCACAGAAGAGAGGACTGGAATATTTGATTCAGTTTCTGAGGTCAACATGAGCAATATAATTCTCCAAATAAACCAGGGGAAGCTATAACAATACTGCAGTGTTTGTGTGGGATGCAGATGGACAACCTTAACTAAGTTGTTAAGCTTATGGTTGAAATTTCTACATAATCTCCTCAACCTCCAGCCAATTCCATGCTAGAGGAGGAGCCTATTTTTGCTATTGTAAAGGTCATTGGCCTTTGGTGCAACCAGATTCTTATCAATGTCCAGTAGGTACTTTCAAGTGATTAACATTTCATGGTCAGTACTAATTAGGCCATCCCGGGTCAGTCAGAAAGGTAAATGCTTAGTTCCAGTTTATGAACTGTGCAAGGTACAAAAGGAACTTTACAACTTGAAGCAGAGCCATATTTTGCAATGTTAACTGAATTTTCCTTCCATATTTCCTTATACTCTTGCACTATAAAACCAGTCATTCATTCACTGCCTCGAGGAAGCCAGAAATGACAGCTACTCCCACGTCCTACACATTAGAAGGTTGATCATGTGCTATTGAGAGGCCTCAGTATGGGCACTACCTTAACACAGTTCTACTCTATAGACTCAAAGATTCTTCCCCTTACACCAGAGACTTACTCCTTTATCGTAGATTTCGTGTTTTTTTTTTTTTTTTCTATATAAACCTGTACTGTACAAAAAGGAATTTAAAATGTCTCAAGTCTAGTTGGACATTCAATTCTTGCTTCTCATTAGAATGGTGACAGAGGGACTTCCCTAGTAGTCTGGTCATTCCCTGGTTGGGGAGCTGAGCTCCTACATCCCTTACGACAAAAAATCCAGAACAGAAAACAGAAAAAATATTGTAATAAGCTCAATAAAGACTTTAAAAAGAGAATGGTCACTGAGATTTGAGAAACTATGATAATAGCTGTCTATAACATAGCAATTGCCCTGACATGCACTTAAAGTATAAATAACCATCAATCTGTTTAAAATTTATGAGGAGACTTTATTAGGACAATTTATGTTGTCCCTATTGGACAATAGTGAATGCAAAATTGTGCCCCTTGAGAGAGAGGCATTGATGAAATGAAACCAATGTTTGCCACAAACATGCTGCCAGGGGCCACGTTCCAGAGGGTGGTACAAGAAGGTAGAACCTAAACAATGTGCAGCCATTTGGATGAGATGAAAGATTGGAATTTCCAGCTGCTGAAGCACTTGAAGCTTGCAGGTCTCATGTGGAGAGGAGAGAGCTGTTTTTGTCAGAGGCTGAGGGCAAGACTTCAAGAAGTTTTTGACAGAGCAGGTGCAGTGGAGTTGCATGCAGAGATATGCTGAACATTGTGAGCACTCAGTTCAGATGACAGATAAACTAGATATTAGAAATAAAATACTCTGCCCTACAACCGAGTTCAAAACTGATACATGCCCACCTTAACAAAGAAAATAAGCAAGCCTGACAAGCCATAAAGGACCCAACAGTAACTTAAATACTTGCCAGAACAAAACTGAACAAACTTTATAGACTATGACACAGTCCAGAGTTCAAACAATGCACAAATCTTCTGCATCAAACAAAGGTCCTACACATACCAAGAAGCAGGAAAAAGTGAATCAGAATCAGCAAAAACAGCAATGAATAGAAACTGACCTCAAGAGATCTGAACTGTTGGAATTAGCTGAAAAACTGCATTAGCCGAAAAACTGAAGAAAAAAAAAAAAGCCCAAGTCTCCTCTCTTCTCTGACCCTCACCATCACAACTGTCACCAGTGGCCCATGTGAATCTTCAAGGTTTGTTTAATAACTTGCTCAAGGTCACACAGTCAGTGGTAAAGAGAGGGTTTTCAAATTTTTCTGACTACACTGATACTAGTGATCATTCTTGATGCACAAATCTTTTATATATTTAAAAGTTTTGAAAATAGTTTCCTCAATTTGCATGGCATTAAATGAAGTGATAATAGACTCAAATTTCTTTTACATCAAATATCTTATCAATTCATTTCTAATGTGATATGAGAGAGAGAGAAAGGGCACGAATGGACATGTGCTTTATCCCCCACCCACACCTCACCTTTCACATTGTTGTTTGTCCCTCTGCCTCTCCTGTTTGTCCCAGTGTGATGGAAAGGTGATATCAAATTCAGACTCCTATCTCATGAGGGGGCTTTTGGGCTTTCTGGCATGAAGAATACTGCCTTCAAATTGCTGCCATGACCTGGTGAAGGTTGGCACTGTAGTCCACATATCACCCACGTGTGAACTTCGATGCTGTTTTATAGGTCTTTATCAGGTGGAAGCAATCCCAAAATACAAAGATACAAGATGGGACAGTGCCAGGTGGCCAACTCTAGTGTGAGAAATAAACAGGGTTTATACCTGGCTCATCCATCTTGACACACATCACCTACATTCCCAGCAAAATCTGCTCTCCCTGTCACCAGGCAGTGACTTGGCAGTACCTACAATGCCATAGTAATGAAGCTTAAACTATCAGGAGCCTTCAAGAAATACCTATGTGAAACAACTCCTGAAAATTAATGACCTTTCAGGATGACAGTATGAAGAAAGTAGTGTGCACATCATGATACCTCAAAGGGAATTTATAAGGCTAATGCCTTCCCAACAGTCCTTACAAGGAATGAACGGGAAGCATGGCAAGGAAACCATGAGAATCTGGACCAGCCTCACCACCCTGTGACACCTCCCACTTAATAACAACCCCTTCCAGGAAAGCAAGAAAATGTGTCACACTTATACCAAATTAAGGATGTTGAGTTACGTTACTAATGTATGCAACTTTAATTTTGTTTAACACTCTCTGTCAAAATAAACTTTATTTCCTATAACTTAAAAAAAAAAAAAAAACAACCCCTTCCTTCAAGGTCTTCCTGGGATCTGGGTTACTATGACAAAAGAGGGAACACTGATCTGAGAAGAGATGGTTACTAGAAGCAATAAATAATGACAGTAATAATAACTAACACTTAATGACCGCTTCCTATGTGTCAGAAATTTTGGTAAGTGTTTTACATGGATCTTCTCCTTTAATTCTCCCAACCACATTGTGAGTGAGATTATTATTGAAATTTCACAGAGAAAGTCTCTGAAATTGAAAAGACTGATGCAGCTCGCTTAAGGTCACATGGCAGAAAGTGGGACATTTAGGGTTTGGACCCAGTTCTGTTCCCAGAACCCTCTTTTGTTGTTGTTGTTAAATAATTTATTTATTTTATTTTTGACTGTGCTGGCTCTTCATTGCTGTGAGGGCTTTCTCTAGTTGTGGTGAGCAAGGGCTACTATCTAGTTGTGGTGCACAGGCTTCTCATTGCAGTGACTTCTGTTGCAGCGCAGAGGCCCTAGGGTGCGCTGGCTTCTGTAGTTTCAGCTCCTTGACTCTAGAACACCGCCTCATTAGTTGTGGCGCATGAACTTAGTTACTCCGAGGCATGTGGGATCTTCCTGGATCCAGGATCAAACCCGTGTCTCTTGCATTGGCAGGAGAATTCTTTACCACCGAGCCACCAGGGAAGCCCACCCTCTTTTGAAGTATAATTGATTTATCATGTTTCAGGTGTACAGTAAAGTGATTCAGTTATACATATCTCTAGATAGATAGATAGATACCCGATTTCCTCTAGGAGCTTTGGTCCCAGTCTTACTTTAGGTCTTTAATTTATTTAGAGATTATTTCTGTATATGGTGGTAGTTGTTGTTATTGTTCAGTCACTCAGTCATGTCTGACTCTGCAAACCCATTAACTGCAGTATGCCAGGCTTCCTTGTCCTTCACAATCTCTCCGAGTTTGCTCAAACTCATGTCCTTTGAGTCAGTGATGCCATCCAACCATTTCATTCTCTGTCATCCCCTTCTCCTCCTGCTTTCAATCTTTCCCAGCATCAGGGTCTTTCCTAATGAGTCAGTTCTTCACATCAGGTGGCCTAAGTATTGGAGCTTCAGCTTCATTATCAGTCTTTGCAATGAATATTCAGGATTGATTTCCTTTAGGGTTGACTGGCTTGATCTCCTTGCAGTCCAAGAAACTTTCTTCCTTCTCCAACACCACAGTTCAAAAGCATGAATTCTTTGGTGCTCAGCCTTCTTTATGGTACAACTCTCACATTCATACATGACAACTGAACAAAACCATAGCTTTGACTAGACAGACCTTTGTCAGCAAAGTGATGTCTCTGCTTTTAATACACTGTCTAGGTTCATCAAAGCTTTTTTTTTTTTTTTGTAAGCATCAAGCATCTTTTAATTTTGTGGCATGGTCACTATCTGCAGTGATTTTGGAGCCCCCCAAAATAAAGTCTGTCACTGTCTTCATTGTTTCCTCATCTATTTACCATGAAGTGATGGGACTGGATGCCATGATCTTAGTTTTCTGAATGTTGAATTTTAAGTCTGCTTTTTCACTGTCCTCTTTCATCTTCATCAAGAGGCTCTTTAGTTCCTCTTTGCTTTCTGCCATAAGGGTGGTGTCATCTGCATATCTGAGGTTATTGATATTGCTCCCAGCAATCTTGATTCCAGTTTGTTCTTCATCCAGCCTAGTATTTCACATGATGTACTCTGCATATAAGTTAAATAAGCAGGGTGACAATATACAGTCTTGACATACTCCTTTCCCAATTTTGAACCAGTCTGTTGTTTCAAGTTTGGTTCTAATTGCTTCTTGACCTGCATACACGTTTCTCAGGAGACAGGTAAGGTGGTCCAGTATTCTGTCTCTTCGAGAATTTCCCACAGTTTGTTGTGGTCCACACAGTCAAAGGCTTTAGCCTAGTCAGTAAAGTAGAAGCATATGTTTTGGAATTCTCTTGCTTTTTCTATGATCCAAAGGATGTTGACAATTTGATCAAGGTTCCTCTGCCTTTCTTAAATCCAGCTTGAACATCTGGAAGTTCTCCATTCACATACTATTGAAGCCTGGCTTGGAGAATTTTGAGCATTACTTGCTAGCATGTGAAATGAGTACAATTGTGTGGTAGTTTGAACATTCTTTGGCATTGCCCTTCTTTGGGTTTGGAAAGAAAACTGACCCTTTCCAGTCCTGTGGTTACTGTTGAGTTTCCCAAATTTCCTGGCATATTGAGTGCAGCACTTTAACAGCATCAACATCTAGGATTTGAAATAGCTCAGCTGGAATTCCATCACCTTCACTAGCTTTGTTCATAGTGACAATTCCTAAGGCCCACTTGACTTCACATTCCAGGATGTCTGGCTCTAGGTGAGTGACCACACTGTCGTGGTTATCTGGGTCATTACCATCATTTCTATATAGTTCTTCTGTGTATTCTTGCCACCTCTTCTTAATATTTTCTGCTTCTTTTAGATCCATGCCACTTCTGTCCTTTTTTTTAAGGCTCAGACACACCTTTATTAATCAAAATAGGAAACATTACAGTCAACATATTTTTGCCAACGAGAAATAAGTTTATTCCTGTATTGTAAAAATCCATGCCTCGGGATTCGATGAACTCTTGGAAAGCATTTTCTGCCTCCTGCCAGTTGTGGAAGCATTTTCCCTGCAAAAAAAATTGTCGAGATGCTTGAAGAAGTGGTAGTTGGTTGGTGTGAGGTCAAGTGAATATGGTGGATGAGGCAAAACTGTATAGCCCAATTCTTTCAACTTTTGAAGCATTGGTTGTGCAACGTGTGGTTAGGCATTATCATACAGAAGAATTGCACCCTTTCTGTTGGCAAATGCCACTGCAAGCTTGCACTTCTGTCCTTTATTTTGCCCATCTTTGCATGAAGTGTTCCCTTGGTATCTCTGATTTTGTTTTAGAGATCGAGATCTCTAGTCTTTCCTATTCTATATGGTGTTAGAGAATTTCCAATTTCATTCTTTTATATGTAACTGTCCAGTTTTCCAATCACCACTTATTGAAGAGACTGTCTTTCTCCATTGTATGTTCTCACCTTTGTCATAGACTTATCCATCATAGGTGCATTAGTCTATTTCTGGGCGTTCTATCCAGTTCCATTGATCTATGTGTCTGCTTTTGTGCCAATATTATACCTTTTCAATTACTGTAATTTTGTTCTGTGGTCTGAAGTCAGGTAGCCTGATTCCTCCAGTTCTGTTTTTCTTTTTCATGATTATTTTGGCTATTTGGGATCTTCTGTGTTTCCACACAAATTTTAAATTCTTTTTGTTCTAGTTCTGACAGCAACTTCACTCATAACGACTAGGCCAGTGTTTCCTGAACTTCAGTAATCATCTGTTTGCCAATTTCCTCATTTGCTATATTTGATCATGGTAAATGCTATTCTAATGCTGAATACCTCCAATCTACATAAATATTGCACTTGCATGTACTATATCTTTGCTAAGAATTTTAATTTGTTGTGTTTAGAAGGTTTAATATTTTCCTTTGATAAATCATTATACATCAGTAAGTGTATTTTTGAATGAAACTTTCTGTCACTATCATGGGGGAATTCCCATATCACTTGTCAAAAATGGCAAGTGGCCATAAAAACAAAATTTTAGTGAAGTAAAATGAATAATTTGCTTTAAAATGATTTAATATGTGTTAAATTTTTTCAATGGCTCATTCAAATGTACCTCTGATCATCTGGGTGAAAGTTTGGTAGATTTTATCAATCTGAGGGATTCACTTGTAACCCAATTCCTTTTGAATATATGGATAAAACTTAATTTCCAGGCATATGAAGCTGTGAATGATGGTGAATATACCAAGGTATTAACTTCCCCTATGAGAAACTAACTGGGTGACAAGATGGCCTTCCTCATGTGTCCTTTGACTCGTGTGTTTTTAAATGATAAGAACCGATTTGTGACTTTTCCTTCCAAGAGTAGGGTGCATAAATTCACTAATGATCTGGATAGATGTCATATTAACTCTCTCTATAGCCCCAGAGTCTTGAATAGTGTTTAGAAAACACAGAGTTCTCAATAAACATTTGTCAAATAAATTCTCCTGCATCTTTGCAAATCCTATTCCTTCTTCGAATGTTAGTTCCACAGCTTTGATACTGATAAGCTCCAAGTCATCCTTACAAACCAGGTGCAAGTACTCCTGACTCCTTCAGGAAGTTGCTTCCTCCTCTCCGGTCCCACTAATTATTGTCTATACCTCTATCAGAGAGGTATTCTGGTATTGCGCTGAAGCCTGTTTACTCAACCAGACTCTGAATTTTTCATAGCAGTAATTATTTCAAGTTCATCTTTGTGAAAGTGATTTAACTTCTATAGCATTCTTTTTTCCTTTAATAATGTCATGAGTTTGATATTATTTTCTAAACCAAATTGGGAGTTCCTGTAGAATGAGGGAGCTTGACCACCCACTTTGTATTCCATATGATTCTTTAGCCATCAGTCCTGCTCCTAGAGCCCCACCAAGCCCTTCTACTATCACTCAGTTCTGGAGATCACCACAGTGCTTGAACCTCAGTTAAGCCTCTTCCTTCCCACAGGTTCTAATCTTGGGACTCAAAGACTCATTATTTACTTTAAAAACTAGATACCACTTTTTACTGGGCAGGAGATGAATAGAACCTTACATAACATTGTTACCAAATCAAACTATATCCTCTAAAAATATTTGAGTTTCAGAAATCATCTTATAGGGCTTGTTATCAAATCCACTTTCAGAAAAATTTCATCTAAAATTTCTCAAACATCTTTGAACTCATTGCAGTAGATGTAAACTTTGATAGAGACAGAATAGATAGAAAGGTGAAGGGAGAAGTTGTAAGATAAAAGATTTGTAAGATGATGTCTGATCCTCATTATTCATTCATCCCTTATTCTACTGATAGCTGATGTCACCATATCATTATCATGTGAGAAAATAGCCTAGAGAAAGAAAATTTACACATCTCAGTCCAAAAGTATCACCATTGGTCTTTGGGGCTTGGAAAACGTAAGTAACTTGCTTAAGCTCACTTACACTCATTTTGTAAGACTAGTGTTTATTACACAGTTACGGAAATCAGAAAAACATCATATGAAAGGCATTCTTGTTGTTCAGTCACTAATTCATGTTCATCTCTTTGCAACTCTATGGACTGCATCACGCCAGGCTTCCCTGTCCTTCACTATCTCCTGGTGTTTGCCCAAATGCATGTTCATTGAGTCAGTGGTGCTATCCAACCACCTCATCTTCTGCCACCCTCTTCTCCTTTTGCCTTCAATCTTTCCTAGCATCAGAGTCTTTTCCAGTGAGTCAGCTCTTTGTGTCAGGTGGTGACATGAGTCAGGTTGTCACAAGTACTGAAGATTTAGCTTCGGCATCAGTCCTTCCAATGAATATTCTGAGTTGATTGCCTGGTTTGATCTCCTTACCTTCCATAGGATTCTCAAGAGTCTTCTCCTGCATCACAATTCGAAATTATCAATTCTTCAGTGCTCAGCCTTCTTTATGGTCCAACTCTCACATTCATACATGACTACTGGAAAAACTAAAACTTTGACTATACAGACCTTTGTCGGCAAAGTGATGTCTCTGCTGTTTTATAGGTTTTCAATATGCTATCTAGGTTTGTAATAGCTTTCCTTCCAAAGAGCAAGCATCTTTTAATTTCATGGCTGCTGTCACTGTCACCATTGATTTTGGAGTCCAAGAAAAGAAAATCTATCACTGTTTCTGTTTCCCCTCTCCTTGCCATGAAGTGATGGGACTAGATGCCATGATCTTGGTTTTTTTTAAATGTTGAGTTTCAAGCCAGTTTTTTCACTCTCCTCTTTCTTCCTATTGAGAGGCTTTTTATTTCCTCTTAGCTTTCTGCCATTAGAGTGGTATCATTTGCATATCTGAGGTTGTTGAGATTTCTCCTGGCAATCTTGATTCCAGCTTGTGAATCACCCAGCCTGGTATTTCACATGATGTACTCTGCATATAAGTTAAATAAGCAGGGTGACAATATACAACCTTGATGTACTTATTGCTAAATTTGGAACCAGTCTCTTGTTCCATGTACAGTTCTAACTGTTGCTTCTTGACCTACATATAGATTTCTCAGGAGGCAGGTCAGGTGGTCTGGTATTCCCATCTAAGAATTTTCCACAGTCTGTTGTGATCCAAGCAGTCAAAGGCCTTGGTGTAGTCATTAAAGCAAAAGTAGATGTTTTTCTGGAACTCTCTTGCTTTTTTAATGATCCAACAGATATTGGCAATTTGATCTCTGGTTCCTCTGCCTTTTCTAAAACCAGCTTGAACATCTGGAAGTTCATGGTTCATGTACTGTTGAAGCCTGACTTGGAGAATTTTGAGCATTACTTTACTATCATGTGAGATGAGTGCAATTATGTGGTGATTTGAACATTCTTTGGCATTGCCTTTATTTGGGATTGGAATGAAAACTGACCTTTTCCTGTCGTGTGGCCACTGCTGAGTTTTCCAAATTTGCTGACATATTGAGAGCACCCCTTCCCAGCATCATCTTTTAGGATTTGAAAGAGCTCAACTGGAATTCCATCACCTCCACTAGCTTTGTTCGTAGTGATGCTTCCACTTGACTTCACACTCCACGACAAGCATAGATGAAAATGTCCTCAATAAAATCAAAAGCAGAGATAGGAAGAACAGATTTTTTAAAATGCTTCAATTATATGCTATCTAGAAGAGACACACTTTGCATTTTATGATGTAAATACCTTGAAAACAAAAAGATGAAAAAGTATATCATGCAAACAGGAATGAAAAGAGAGCTGGAGCATCTGTATGAATATGCCTTAGGACAAAAATATTGCTAGATCAAACATACTTTAAGACAGAAGTTGTAGTTAGATACAAATTGGGTCATTTTTATCATGATAAAATGCTCGATCCATCAAGAGGATATAATAATTTAATACATATATGTATATCATGACAGTGCCTCATATACATGAAGTAAAAACAGAATTGAAGGAATAAAAGATGTTTCAAAAATAAAAATTAGAGAATTCAATACCTCCCTTTCAGTAATATTAGAATAAGTGGGCAGAAGATAGCAGGTAATAGAACACAATATCAAAACAACAGTATCAAAAAAAAATCTATAACTAACAGATATCTGTAAAACATTCCACCCAATAACAGTAAAGAGCAAAATATACAATCATCTAAAGTACATTCTCCAGAACAGACTGTATTTTTTTTTCATTTATTTTTATTAGTTGGAGGCTAATTACTTTACAGTATTGTAGTGGTTTTTGCCATACATTGACATGAATCAGCCAGGGATTTACATGTATTCCCCATCCCGATCCCCCCTCCCACCTGCCTCTCCACCCAATCCCTCTGGGTCTTCCCAGTGCACCAGCCCCGAGCACTTGTCTCATGCATCCAACCTGGGCTGGTGATCTGTTTCACCGTTGATAATATACATGTTTCTATGCTGTTCTCTCAAAACATCCCACCCTCGCCTTCTCCCACAGAGTCCAAAAGTCTGCTCTGTACATCTGTGTCTCTTTTTCTGTTTTGCATATAGGGTTATCATTACCATCTTTCTAAATTCCATATATGTGCATTAATATACTGTATCGGTCTTTATCTTTCTGGCTTACTTCACTCTGTATAATGGGCTCCAGTTTCATCCATCTCATTAGAACTGATTCAAATGAATTCTTTATAATGGCTGAGTAATATTCCATGGTGTATATGTACCACAGCTTCCTTATCCATTTGTCTGCTGATGGACATCTAGGTTGCTTCCATGTCCTGGCTATTATAAACAGTGCTGCGATGAACACTGGGGTGCATGTTTGTTTCAGATCTGGTTTCCTCAGTGTGTATGCCCAGAAGTGGGATTGCTGAATCATATGGTAGTTCTATTTCCAGTTTTTAAGGAATCTCCACACTGTTCTCCATAGTGGCTGTACTAGTTTGCATTCCCACCAACAGTGTAAGAGGGTTCCCTTTTCTCCACACCCTCTCCAGCATTTATTGCTTGTAGACTTTTGGATAGCAGCCATCCTAACTGGTGTGTAATGGTACCTCATTGTGGTTTTGATTTGCATTTCTCTGATAATGAGTGATGTTGAGCATCTTTTCATGTGTTTGTTAGCCATCTGTATGTCTTCTCTGGAGAAATATCTGTTTATTTCTTTGGCCCATTTTTTTGATTGGGTCATTTATTTTTCTGGAATTGAGTTGCAGGAGTTGCTTGTATATTTTTGAGATTAATCCTTTGTCAGAACAGACTGTATTTTATGCTGTTACAGAGTCTCAATAAATTTTGAAAATATTGAAATCATGTAAGTTTGATCTATGACTACAATGGAATGAAATTAGAAATAAATAACAAAAGGAAGTTGAATAATTTAAAAGTATGTGGAAGCTAACAGATAACCAGTGGGTAAAAGAAGTCACAAAGAAAATCAGAAAACACTTTGAGATGAATGAAATGAAAAAACATGAGATCCCAAACCTTACAAGATGTAGTTAAAGCAGTTATTTGAATTAAATGTCATTAGTAACAAAAAAGAAACAATTATTTAAAATTTTCTCAAAAATATCATCTGAAATAATTATTCTAAAAATTCAGTATAAGACACAGGGAAATGAAGAGTAAACTAAACCAAAATGAGCATAAGGAAGGAAATAATGAATATTAGAATGGGTATAAATGAAAAGAAAATAGAAAATAAAAAGAGGAAGTCAATAAAACCAAAAGTCAATTTTTGGAAAAGATTCAACAAAGTTGAAAAGCTTTTTGTTAGACTGAGATAAAATAGCAAAGACTCAAATTGCAAAATTCAGAAATGAAAGAACATTAACACAAACATATAGAAATGAAAAGATTATGAAGAATGATATGAAAAATTGCATGCTATAGCAAATTAGATAACTTAGAAGAAATGGAAAAATCCTCTAAAAGACACAAACTACTGAAACTGACTCAAGGAGAAATGAAAAAATCCGAATAGACTTACAAGTAAAAGGATTGAAATATATTTCCACAAACAAAAACAAAAGCAAAAAACAACACAGAATCAGAGAACTTAGATGATGAATTATACCAAATATATTTAAAGAAGAATTAACATCAAACTCATAAGAGATGAATGGAGAGAGTAGCATGGAAACATATGCACTACCATATGTAAAATAGAGAGTCAATAGAAATTTGTTGTATGAGTCAGGAAACTCAAACCAGGTGCTGTAACAACCTAGAGGGAGGGGTAAGTGTGGGAGGTGAGAGGAAGGTTCAAGAGGGAGCGGACATATGTATACATATGGCTAATTCATATTGATGTATGGCAGAAATCAAATTAATTTTGTAAAGCAATTATCTTTCATTAAAAATAAAATTTTTTAAAAATGAAAAACAAAATAAGGAAATTTTCACAAGATGATCCAACAAATAGAAGAAGGAGGGACTGAGGCTGAGATGGTGGAGGAATAGGCAGGGAGACCACTTTCTCCCCCACAAATTCATCAAAAGATCACTTGAACGCTGAGCAAATACCACAAAACAATTTCTGAACACTGGTGGAGGACACCAGGCACCCAGAAAGGCAGCCCATTGTCTTTTAAAGGAGGTAAGACAAAATATAAAAGATAAAGAGAGAAACAAAAGAGTTAGGGATGGAGACCTGTCCCGGGGAGGGAGTCTTAAAAGAGAAGTTTCCAAACACCAGGAGACCTTCTCACTGGTGGGTCTGTGGGGAGTTTTGGAATCTCAGAGGGCAACATAACCAGGATGAAAAAATAAATAAATAAAACCCACAGATTACGGGTCTAACTACTACTCCCAGAGGAGAAGTAGCCCAGATGCTCGCGTCGGCCACCAGCAAATGGGCGCTGAACAGGGAGGTGCAGGCTGCACTGCTTAGGGTAAGGACCGGGCCTGAATGCCCTGAGGGCAATCTGAGGGGGCTAAGGTGAGATAGCAACCCAAACTGTGGGATAGCCAGAGAAGGGTGGGGGAAGGAAAAAGAGAGAGAGAGAACTTACCCGTGAAAAGCTCTAACCTGTCGGGAAGATCCCCTGAAGGAAATGGCAACTCACTCCAGTACTCCTGCTTGGAAAATCCCATGGACTGTAGCCTACCAGACTCCTCTATCCATGGAGTCGCAAAGAGTTGGACACGACTGAGTGACTTTACTTGACTTACTTGAAGTCACTGCCAGGCCCACTCACAGAACAAAGGACTGAGCGAATACCAGAGGAGAGCTAGCCAGTTGCGGATCAGCCCATCTCCCGCCAGAGGCAGGGAGGCAGGCTGGTGCCAACCAGAGCCTGAAGGAAAGGGGGAAACTCCGCCCCAGAGACAGCATCCCCAACCAAACTGGGAGCAGGTTTTCAGTAGCTAACCAAGTCTTCCTGGATCCTGGACAGTTGACATCCGTCAGGAGGGTCGCACTCACAGATCAGCTCCCCAGAAGAGACACACGGCACACCTGAGATTCAGCTGCGCACCCAGGAAACCCAGCAGCTGGAAACTGGAAGGTGATAAGACACACCACACCTGGAGAAAGTGTGCTCGCCAAGCACCTGGTAGCCTGAGTTGCTCAGACCTGGGAAGGGCACAAAACGTGGGCACAAAATGCAGGCCCAACTGAGTCTGTGCCTTTGGGGAGTACCTGAGAACTTGAACCTGAGTGGCATAGACCTAGGAAGTGCACACAACCCAGGGCCCACCCCAAAAAGTTCCCCAGCAGAGCAACCTGGAGCCTAAGCAGTATAGACAGGGAAAGCACACAGGCCTTGAGCAGGGGCAAACCCAGTGAGACCCAGACACTGCAAGCACTCCCCACCAGTGATATTTGTTGGCCATGTTCCTCCCTTGAGAGGGGGTAAACCCAGTGAGACCCAGACACTGCAAGCACTCCCTGCCAATGATATTTGTTGGCCGTGTTCCTCCCTCCCCGCAGCACAACTGAACAAGTGAGCCTAAATAAATGACCACCTTCGCCACCTTGAGTCAGGGTAGAAGTTAGATACTGAAGAGACTTGCAAACAGAGGAAGCCAAAATAAACCAAGAGGAGGGAACGGCTCTGGAAGTGACAAGTGCAACAGATTAAAACCCTGTAGTTAACACTGACTATATCGGAAGAGACCTATAGACTTTGAGAAGTATAAGGTGGAACAAGGAACTATCTGAAACTGAACTGACCCCACACTGCCCTCAACAGCTCCAGAGAAATTCCTAGATATATTTTACTATTATCATTTTTAAATTTCTTTTTAATTTTTTAATTTTTAAGTTTTTTATTAATCCTTTAATTTTCATTTTTAAAACCTATTACCTTGAAAAAAAGACCCTATTTTTAAAGCAAATCTCATATTTTTATATGTAATTTTTGCAATTTAAAAAAAATATTGTATTTTTGAGAGTCTAAACTCTACTCTAGATATTTAATATTTGCTTTTTGGTAATTGTTATCAATTTTGTACCTTTAAGAATCCAACCTCCAGTACCCATTTTTATTTAGGAGTGTGATTACTGGCTTGATTGCCCTCTCCCCTTTTGACTCTCCTTTATTTCCCCCAGGTCACCTCTATCTCCTCCCTCCCCCTTCTCTTCTCTGCTTAACTCTGTGACTCTCTTTGGGTATTCTGGGTGGTGGAGAAAACTTAGGGAACTGATCACAGGCTAGATTGGTCTCTCTCCTTTTGACTCCCCCTCCTCTGCTCCTGGTCACCTCTACCTCCTTCCTCTCTTTTCACTTCTCTGTGGAACTCCATGAACCTCTCTGAGTGTTCCAGACTGTGGTGAGTGAGCAAATAGGGAATTGATTACTGGCTAGACTGCTCTCCCCCCTTTTGATTCCCCCTCTTCTCCTCCTGGTCTCCTCTATCTCCCTCCTCCCTCTTCTTCTCTTCATGTAACTCTGTGAACCTCTCTGGGTGTCCCTCTCTGTGGAGAATCTTTTCACCATTAACCTAGATGTTTTGTCAGCAGTGCTGTATGGATGGAGAAGTCTTGAGGCTACTACAAGAATAAGACTGAAAGCCAGAAGCAGGAGGCCTAAATCCAAAACCTGAGATCACCAGAAATCTCCTGACTCCAGAGACCATTAATCAACAAAAGCTCATCCAAAAGCCTCCATACCTACACTGAAACCAAGCTCCACCTAAGAGCCAATAAGATTCAGAGCAAGACATACCAAGCTAATTCTCCAACAAATCAGGAACATAACCCCGAGCACAAAAGTACAGGCGGCCAAAAGTCATATGAAACCCATAGACACCTCAAAACTCACTACTGGACATTTCATTGCACTCCAGAGAGAAGAGATCCAGCTCCACCCACCAGAACACCGACGCAAGCTTCCCTAACCAGGAAAACTTGACAAGCCACTCGTCCCACCCCGTCTACAGGGAGAAACCTCCACAATAAAGAGGAACCACAAACTTCGAGCACACAGAAAGGCCACCCCAAACACAGCAACCTAAACAAGATGAAAAGGCAGAGCAATATTCAGCAGGTAAAGGAACATAATAAAAGCCCACCAAACCAAACAGAAGAGGAGGAGATAGGGAGTCTAACTGAAAAAGAATTTAGAATAATGATAGTAAAAATGATCCAAAATTTTGAAAACAAAATGGTGTTACAGATAAATTGTCTGGAGACAAGAATTGAGAAGATGCAAGAAAAGTATAACAAGGACCTAGAACAAATAAAAAAGAAACAATCAATAATAAATAATGCAGTAGCTGAGATCAAAAGCACTCTGGAGGAACCAATAGTAGAATAACTGAGGCAGAGGATAGGATAAGCGAGGTGGAAGATAGAATTGTGGAAATAAATGAAGCAGAGAGGACAAAAGAAAAAAGAGTTAAAAGAAATGAGGACAACCTCAGAGACCTCTGGGACAATGTCAAACTCCCCAACATTCAAATCATAAGAGTCCCAGAAGAAGAAGACAAAAAGAAAGGCCATGAGAAAATACTTGAGGAGATAATAGTTGAAAACTTCCCTAAAATGGGGAAGAAAATAGCCACCCAAAGAGTCCCATACAGGATAAACCCATGGCAAAACACCCCAAGACACATATTAATCAAATTAATGAAGACCAAACATAGAGAACAAATATTAAAAGCAGCAAGGGAAAAACCACAATTAACCCACAAGGGGATCCCCATAAGGATAACAGATGATCTTTCTGTAGAAACTCTTCAAGCCAGAAGGGAGTGGCACGACATACTTAAAGTGATGAAAGAGAAAAACCTACAACCCAGATTACTGTACCCAGCAAGGATCTCATTCAAATATGAAGGATAAATCAAAAGCTTTACAGACAAGCAAAAGCTGAGAGAATTCAGCACCACCAAACCAGCTCTCCAACAAATGCTAAAAGATCTCTAGACATGAAACACAGAAAAGTTTTATTACCTCTAACCCAAAACAACAAAGTAAATGGCAACAGGATCATACTTATTGATAATTACCTTAAATGTAAATGGGTTGAATGCCCCAAACAAGAGACAAAATGGCTGAATGGATACAAAAACAAGACCCCTATATATGCTGTCTACAAGAGACCTACCTCAAACCTAGGGACACACACAGACTGAAAGTGAAATGCTAGAAAAAGATATTTCATACAAATGGAGACCAAAAGAAAGCAGGACTAGCAATACTCATATCAGATAAAATAGACTTTTAAATAAAGGTTGTGAAAAGAGACAAAGAAGGACACTACATAATGATCAAGGATCAATCCAAGAAGAAGATATAACAATTATAAATATATATGCACCCAACATAGGTGCACCACAATATGTAAGGTAAATGCTAACAAATATGAAAGGGGAAATTAACAGTAACACAATAATAGTGGGAGACTTTAATACCCCACTAACACCTATGGATAGATCAACTAAACAGAAAATCAACAAGGAAACACAAACTTTAAATGACACAATGGACAAGTTAGACCTAATTGATATCAATAGGACATTTCACCCTAAAACAATGAATTTCACCTTCTTTGCAAGTGCACACGGAACCTTCTCCAGGATAGATCACATCCTGGGTCATAAATCTAGCCTTGGTAAATACAAAAAAAATTGAAATCATCTCAAGCATCTTTTCTGATCACAATGTGGTCAGATTAGATATCAACTACAGGAAAAAAACTATGAAAAATAAAAACATAGCGGCTAAGCAACACACTTCTGAATAACCAACAAATCACAGAATAAATCAAAAAAGAAATAAAAATATGCATAGAAATGAATGAAAATGAAAACAAAACAACCCAAAACCTATGGGATTCATTAAAACTGTGCTAAGGGGAAGGTTCATAGTAATACAAGCCTACCTCAAGAAACAGGAGAGAAATCAAATAAATAACCTAACCCTACACCTAATGCAACTAGAAAAGGAAGAAATGAAGAAGCCCAGGGTTAGCTGAAGGAAAGAAATCACAAAAATTAGGGCAGAAATAAATGCAAAAGAAACAAAAGAAACCATAGCAAAAATCAACAAAGCTAAAAGCTGGTTCTTCTAGAGGACAAATAAAATAGACAAACCATTAGGCAGACTCATCAAGAAACAAAGGGAGAAGAATTAAATCAACATAATTAGAAATGAAAATGGAGATATCACAATAGACAACACAGAAATACAAAGGATCATAAGAGACTACTATCAGCAACTATATGCCAATAAAATGGACAACTTGGAAGAAATGGACAAATTCTTAGAAAAGTATAACTTTCCCAAACTGAACCAGGAAGAAACAGAAAATATTAAGAGACCCGTCACAAGCACAGATATCAAAACTGTAATCAGAAATCTTCCAACAAACAAAAGCCCAGGACCAGATGGCTTCACAATTGAATTCTACCAAATATTTAGAGAAGAATTAACACCTATCCTACCCAAACTCTTCCAGAAAACTGCAGAGGAAGGTAAACTTCTAAACTCATTCTATAAGGTCACCATCACCCTAATACCAAAACCAGACAAAGATGCCACAAAAAAAGAAAACTACAGGCCAATATCACTGATGAACATAGATGCAAAAATACTTAACAAAATTCTAGCAAACAGAATCCAACAACATATTAAAAAATCATACATCATGACCAAGTGGGCTTTATCCCAGGGATGCAAGGATTCTTCAACATTCACAAATCAATCAGTGTGATACACCACATTAACAAATTAAAAGATAAAAACCATATGATTATCTCAATAGATGCAAAGAAAGCCTTTGACAAAATTCAACATCCATTTATGATAAAAAAAAAAAAAAACAACCCTCCAGAAAGCAGGCATAGAAGGAACATACCTCAACATTATAAAAACCATATATGATAAACCCACAGCAAACATACATTATCCTCAATGGTGAAAAATTGAAGGCATTTCCTCTAAACTCATGAACAATACGAGAATGCTCACTCTCACCACTACTATTCAACATAGTTTTGGAAGTTTTATCCACAGCAATTAGAGCAGAAAAAGAAATAAAAGGAATCCAGATTGGAAAAGAAGAAATAAAACTCTCACTGTTTACAGATGGCATGATCCTCTACATAGAAAACCCTAAATATTCCATCAGAAAATTACTAGCGCTAATTAATGAATACAGTAATGTTGCAGGATATAAAATTAACACACAGAAATCCCTTGCATTCCTATACACTAACAATGAGAAAACAGAAAGATAAATTAAGGAAACAAGTCCACTCACCATTGCAATGAAAAAAATAAAATATTTAGGAATAAATCTACCTAAAGAAACAAAAGACCTATATATAGAAAACACTGATGAAGGAAATCAAAGATGACACAAATAGACGGAGAAATATACCATGTTCATGGATCAGAAGAATCAATGTAGTGAAAATGAGTATACTACTCAAAGCAATCTATAGGTTCAATGCAATGCCTATCAAGCTACCAACGGTATTTTTCATAGAACTAGAACAAATAATTTCACAGGTTATATGGAATTACAAAAAAAAACCCTGGAATAGCCAAAGCTACTTTGAGAAAGAAGAATGGAACTGGAGGAATCAACCTGCCTGACTTCAGGCTATACTACATAGCAACAGTCATGAAGACAGCATGGTACTGGCCCCAAAACAGAAACATAGATCAATGGAACAAAACAAAAAGTCCAGAGATAAATCCACGCACCTATGGACACCTTATCTTTGACAAAGGAGGCAAGAATATACAACGGAGAAAAGACTTTCTCTTTAACAAGTGGTGCTGGGAAAACTGGTCAACCACTTGTAAAAGAATGAAACTAGAACATTTTCTAACACAATACACTAAATAAACTCAAAATGGATTAGTGATCTAAATGTAAGACTGGAAAGCATAAAACTCCCAGAGGGAAACATAGGCAAAGCACTCTCTGACATAAATCACAGCAGGATCCTCTATGACCCACCTCCCAGAGAAATGGAAATAAAAGCAAAAATAAGCAAATGGGTCCTAATCAAACTTAAAAGCTTTTGCACAACAAAGGAAACTATAAGCAAGGTGAAAAAGACAGCCTTCAGAATGGGAGAAAATAATAGCAAATGAAGCAACTGACAAAGAATTAATCTTAAAATTATGCAAGCAACTCCTGCAGCTCAATTCCAGAAAAATAAGCCACCCAATCAAAAAATGGGCCAAAGAACTAAACAGACATTTCTCCAAAGAAGACAAACAGATGGCTAACAAACACATGAAAAGATGCTCAATATCACTTATTATCAGAGAAATGCAAATCAAAATCATAATGAGGTACCATCTCACGCTGGTCAGAATGGCTGCTATCAAAAAGTCTACAAACAATAAATGCTGGAGAGGGTGCAGATAAAAGGGAACCCTCTTACACTGTTGGTGGGAATGCAAACTAGTACAGCCACTATGGAGAACAGTGTGGCGATTCCTTAAAAAACTGGAAACAGAACTGCCATATGACCCAGCAACCCCACTGCTGGGCATACACACTGAGGAAACCAGAATTGAAAGAGACACATGAACCCCAATGTTCATCGGAGCACTGTTTACAATAGCCAGGACCTGGAAGCAACCTAGATGACCATCAGCAGACGAATGGATAAGAAAGCTGTGGTACATATACACAATGGAATATTATGGAATACATGTAAATCCATGGCTGATTCATGTCAATGTATGACAAAAACCACTACAATAAAAAAATTTAAAAATTAAAAAAAATAAAAAATACTCAGCTATTAAAAAGAATGCATTTGAATCAGTTCTAATGAGGTGGATGAAACTGGAGCCTATCATACAGAGTTAAGTAAGTCAGAAAGAAAAACACCAATACGATATACTAACGCATATATATATGGAATTTAGAAAGATGGTAGCGATGACCCTATATGTGAGACAGCAAAAGAGACACAGATGTTAAGAACAGACTGTTGGACTCTGTGGGAGAAGGTGAGGGTGGGATGATATGAGGGAACAGCATTGAAACATGTACATTAAAATATGTAAATTAGATCACCAATCCAGGTTCGATGAATGAGGCAGGGTGCTCACGGCTGGTGCACTGGGATGACCCTGAGAGATGGGATGGGGAGCGAGGTGGGAGGGAGGTTCAGGATGGGGAACACATGTACACTCATGGCTGATTCATGTGAATATATGGCAAAACCACCACAATATCATAAAGTAATTAGCCTCCAATTAAAATTTTAAAAATTTAGAAAAGAAGAAGAGATACTTCCTAACTAATTTTATGAACCTAGCTTTAAACTTAGTTTCAAAATTGGACAAGGCATCAGAAAGAAAAAGTAAAATTAAGACTAAAACCCCTTATAAATACTGGCACAAAAAAGCTTCACAAATTACAGACATACTGAACCCAGAAATACACACAAGAAGATTAAACACAAAGATCAAGTGAGATTTATTCCAGAGATATAAAGTTGACCCAACATACAGAAACCAGTCAATGTAATATGCCATCTTGATTGAATAAAATGAAAAATCTTATTTCAGTAAACAAAAGCAAGTGACAAATGCAAAATCATTTTTGACAAAAACAATGAAGAAGCTAGGGAAAAAAGGCACATTCTCAACTTGAAAAAAGCAATCTACTGAAACCAAACAACTACTGTAATACTTAAGTATGAAAGACTGAAAACTTTTGCCCTAAAGTAAGGCATGAGACAACAATGTTCACTCTTATTTCTAGCCAACATCATACTGGAACTTCTAGCATAACATTTAGGCAAGAAAAAGAAACAAAAGACCTCTTATTTAGAAAGAAAGAAAGAAAACTATTTCACAGTTTATATGACCTTGTGTATAGAAACTACTAACGAAGGCAGAAAATATTGGAACTGTTCATCCAGTTTAGCAAGATTACAAAATATAAGATCAATATAAAAATTTAATTATATTTCTGTACACTAGTGGTGAAATATTTTTAAGATAAATTAAGAAAAGAATTCCATGTATAACAACATCAACATAAATAAAATACTAAGAAATAAATTTAATAAAAGAAGTGCAAGACATATACTGAAAACTAAAAAAATATTGCTGAAAGAAACTATAGAGGACCTAAATAAATGGAAAAGTATTCCTTACTCATTGATTGAAAGATTTTATATTGCTAAAAATGGTAATATTTCACAACATGATCTACAGATATTGTGTGAAGAGCTTTTTGTGTAATCCCTATTAAAAATTTAAGCAGACTTTTCCTGCCAGAATTGACAAGCTGATCCTAAAATTCCTATGAAAATTCAAGGTACCTAGAAGAGATAAAAACAATCTTGATAAAGACAAAATGTGGAAAGCTCACACTTCCTGATTTGAAATTGACTACAGAACAACAGTACTCAAGGTGTGGTTTTGGAATAAACAAAGGTACAAATGTATGTTAATCTAATACAGTTTGAAATTTCAGAAATAAATTTTTGCATTTAAGGTCAGTTGATATTTTGAGACAGTTCAAAGGGGGAAAGAATAGTATTTTTAACAAATGATACTGGGAAAACTAGATATGCACATATGGTTGTGGGCTGAGAATAAGGTTGGACTGACATTTCACACCATACACAAAAATGAACTCAAATGGATAATAGACATAAGTACAAGAGGAAAACTATAAAACACTTAGGAGAACATTTTATAGTAATTATTCAACACCTTGAAATAGGCAATGGTTTCTTAGGTATAAAATTCAAATCACAAGTGAAAAAAGAAAACACATATAAATTAGACTTCATCAAAAATAGAAACTTTGTACTTCAAAGCCCATCATCAAATATAAGTAAGACAATACATCAGATATAGAAAATATTTCTAAATCATATCTCTGATATGGAGCTTTTATTTATAATATGTAAATAACAGCTGAATAATAGAAGGAGAACACACAAAACTATGCAAAGGATTCTAAGGAACAGTTCTCCAAATAAGATATCTCAACGGTCAATAAGCATAAGAAAAGATGTTCAAGATCATTAGTCATTGAAAGTGAAAGTTGCTCAGTCGTGTCCCACTCTGCGACCCCATGGACTGCAGCCTGCCAGACTCCTCTGTCCATGGAATTCTCCAGGCCAGAATAATGGAGTGGGTAACCATTCCCTTCTCCAACGGTACTTCCCAACCCAGGGATCGATCCCAGGTTTCCCACATTTCAGGCATATTCTTTACCAAGAAGTGAAAATCAAAACCACCTTGAGATAGCCCAGGGATTAAGCCACACACCTATGGACACCTTATCTTTGACAAAGGAGGCAAGAATATACAACGCAGAAAAGACAGTCTCTCAATAAGCGGTGCTGAGAAAACTGGACAGATACGTGCAAAAGAATGAAACCAGAACACCTCCTAATACTATACACAAAAATAAACTCAAAATGGATTAAAGACTTAACTGTAAGGCCAGGAACTATAAAGCTCTTAAAGGAAAACATAGGCAGTACACTCATTGACACACATCCCAGCAAGATTCTCTTTGATCCATCCCCTAGAGAAATGAAAATTAAAACACACACACACACACACACACACACACACACACACAAACAAATGGGGCCAAACGAAACAGAAGCTTTTGCAAAGCAAAGGAAACAGTAAACAAGATTCAAAGACAACACTCAGAATGGGAGAAAATATTTGCAAGCAAAAAGACTAACAAAGGATTAAACTCTATAGTATTATTATATAAGCAGCTCATACAGCTCAATATAAGAAAAACAAACAGCCCAATCAAAACATGAGCAGAAGACTTAAACAGACATTTGTTCAAAGAAGACATATAGGTGGTTAATAAACACATGAAAAGATGCTCAACATCACTTATTATTAGAGAAATGCAGATCAAAATAATCCTATGTTCAGGGCAACAAAGAAGACACAGACATTAAGAAAAGACTGTTTGACTCAGTGGGAGAAGGAGAGTGTGGGATGATTAGAGAGAATAACATTGAAACATATACATTACCATATGTAAAATAGATAACCAGTGCGAGTTTGATGTATGACGCAGGGCACCCAAAGCCTGTGACAACCTGGAGGGATAGAGTATGGGAGGGAGGTTCAGGATGGAGGGGACACATGTATACCTATGGCTGATTCATATTGATGTATGGTAAAAACATCACAAAATTGTAAAGTAACTATTCTCCAATTAAAATAAATAAATTTTAAAAACGACAATGAGGTATCACCTCACACCAGTCAAAATGGCTACCATCAAAAAATCTGCAAGCAATAAATGCTGGAGGGGATGTGGAGAAAAGGGAACGCCCCCACCCTGCATTCTTGGTGGGAGTATAAACTGATACAGCCATTATGGAAAACAGTATGAAGATTCCTCAAAAAACTAGGGATAAATGTACAATATGATCCAGCAATCTAACTACTGAGCATATACCCTGAGAAAACCACAATTCTAAAAAACACATGTTGTTGGTCCTTTATTGGACCGGAAACTGGTGGTCCAGAGTCAATGATGAGAGAGTGAAAGAAGGAAAGAGGCTAATATTTCCTGGGTTACACAGCTGACTTTCGTGCTCCAGGGAATCATCCAGAAATAGAGAGATGGGGGGGGGGGGGGGGGGGCGTGGCGGGGCGGGGAGAGAGAGAGAGAGAGAGAGACATGGAGACCCAAGCTCTGATGGAGTAAAGGTGTTTTAATCAACATGGTGTCATATATACTGTCTTGTTGTTGTTGCTGCTGCTGCTGCTGCTGCTGCTGCTGCTGCTAAATCACTTCAGTCGTGTCCAACTCTGTGCGACCCCATAGACGGCAGCCCACCAGGCTCCTCTGTCCCTGGGATTCTCCAGGCAAGAATACTGGAGTGGTTTGTCATTTCCTTCCCCAATGCATGAAAGTGAAAAATGAAAGTGAAGTCGCTCAGTCGTGCCCAACTCTTAGCGACCCCATGGACTGCAGCCTACCAGGCTCCTTCGTCCATGGGATTTTCCAGGCAAGAGTACTGGAGTGGGGTGCCATTGCCTTCTCCAGATATACTGTCTTACAAGGTAGTTATTCTCAGCAAAGATAAAGAGTAAAATCCAGACTTACAAAACATAAGCCATCCATATTAAAGAGAGAGAGTTGTAAACAATCACTTTTACCATATGGTTCATAAGAAGGAAGAGGATACTTATCACCATATTGAAAAACTAACGAAGGAGATGCCTGGATTCCTCAGCCATGGGAAAGGCTTGCCGCTCCTCTTAATTCCTGAATATTCAGGAATTAATAAGGAACAGAGGATATTCCTGACAGATCCAAAACAGCACACAGGAACCCTCCTGTTAAATGCTTCCTGACAATTCCCCCTATTTTATTATATTTGTAAAAATAAAAAGGGGGGTCCTGACCAAAAGAGTTTGGTTAGTATTAACCAACCTTATAGAAAGGCAACAATAAACAACAAATATAATTATCAAGACAATCACCAAAGTTACAGTTCCAGACCCGATGCTATGGGTAATACTTTGAAACCATCTTCGTGGGTCTAGCCCAGATAATTTGTTCAGCTAAAGTTTCCAAATTAGTGGAAGAGGGCAGACGTTTAGAAAAAGTTTTAAAGATTTACTTTTGCAGTAATTATGCATTCAGAGAGTCATCATCATGTAAATGAAATTTGATTTGTTCCCAGTTGTAGGTACTATGATTGAAATGAACAGGAGTAACACAAAATTGGCAGCTAATACAAGTTACAGAACATAAAGTCTTATTAAATTGTAAATTTCCTATGGCTATAACAAAAGGAAGTGGGACACAGGCCTGTATAAAATATGACTGATTACAGCAAAAGAAATAGTTACTATGACCACGACTAGTCTCTGTGAAATGTCTGGTCTAAGTCCCAAGTTCTTTGGTGCTGGCAGCAAGTTTCCATATGTCCCATTGTTTAGGGCCACTCTGTTTATCGAGGACGATTTGAGGGGGAGGGGGTGCCATTCCACCCTCAAGCCAGCCAAGAAGTCCTTTGTCATGTTTCATTAGTAACCTTTTACATAATGTTTTTTGTTCTTTCCCTAATGTTTCAGTAGTAAACATGGTTCACAGACAGAGAAAGGGCAGCAATATCTGAAAGTCTTCTTTTGGAGGCAGGACGAAAGCCCATTTGTCGGCAGACGTTTATGCATAATTTTCCTGGGCCCAGGCAATGGAAGGACTTCATAGCCTAAAGAAATGTTCCTTCCTCCCCAGGGTGTGAGGGTTCCAGGGAGGGGACATATAGGTGGAGTCATTGGTTGATATGATCCGTCTTTTCTCCATCCATTTTATGACCTGTAATAAAGGGAGGTTGGGTAAGTAAGCCCAGTTAAGTTTGGGAGGCACAGGCTAGCAGGAAATGTATTCAGGACTCCGAGACATTCCCTGTTGAGAGACAAAATTTTCAGCTTGATTAGTAAGGGTTTTTATCTGTCCCCAAGAGGGGAGGTCATAGGGTTGATGTCGCTGAGGGTGGCGCTTTCTGGAGATCTTTAGAGCCGCCATGGCTCATATTGGAATTTCTTCCTCCTGGGGTTCTTGTTGTTTCATCTCCATTTTGAATGCCGGGGGCCCCCTTGGGTTGAATTTTCTGAGGAAAAAGTTTGTTGGATCCACCCGGGGAAATACAAGCATATCCCTTTCCCCATAAGGTTAATTTCCCAGATTTCTATTGTTTATTGAACCTGTCTTGGTAACAAATGGGTAGAGGAAGAGAAGTGTCCTTCAATTCCTCTAAATTTCTGTTCTTGACAAGATATCTCCTTGTGGCAAGTTTAAAACAAATAAAGCTGTATTAACAATAGTTATAGGTTTAGAAAATATCTTATATTGGAATCTAGTAAAGTCTGCTTTAGATAAGGAAGACAGTAGTGTTCCTGTGTATGCCCCTTCTTTAATTTTTTTATTTGCAACTTTAGTGTGTGATGTGTTCATTCGACTATGTCTTGTGCCTGTGGATTATAAGGAATACCTGTAATATGTTTAATAGAAAAAGATTGCCAAAATTATTTAAAGTGTCTAGAAATATAGGCAGGGCCATTGTATGTTTTCATAGAACTAGGAGTTTATGGTGGAGGTTTCTATGTTTTTTAATACAAAAACTGAATATATAGAGTCAGAGACTATATTAATGGGGTAAGGATGTAGGCAAATAACTTGAATGAGAGCATATAGCAGATTGAAAATTAGTTTAAAGACTATATTCTTTAAGAGACCAGAATGAAGCTTTGGCGTTTTTAGTCTCATCTATATAAAAGAAATGTGAGAAATAATAAATTCAGTGTTTTTGAAGAAATTCCACAGCTTACCAGAAAGATAATGAAATGAAATTTCTCCAAAATATTTTAGAAAAGCTGATTGGAAATCGGTAGAAGTTTGTAATGTGTCCTCAAATTGAGATCTATTTGTATTAAAGTATAAAGGAGATAGAGAAAGCTTCTGCATAGGCATCAAAAGGGGGAAGAAAGAGTGCCCCCCTGCTAGTTTTTAGCCAGGTATCACAGAACTATTAGCAGTCTGCTAATTAGAGAAAGGAAATATCTCAAAACTCAGAGAATAGCTCCAGGCCCCTCACCCACAACATGCATTTTGAGGTAACCTTGGCACCAGATGAGTTGTCCCAGGCCATAAAATGATTGACATGAATCTTGAAGAAAGGCAGATTACCATACAAATAGTTTTGTTTACATAGATTAGGGTAACAACATCTGAGTATAACATACTGGTTTGTCAAGTAGGTTCTGAGCCATTAGGCGGAACCAACTTGAAGACAGAGTCTGGGGTAAATGTATAGCACATTAACATAGCTTAAGACAAACATTTCCATAAGAAAAATGCATTAACTCAGGGTTTGAGAATAGTTAACTTTAAGAGTTGGACATGACAACTGAACTGAACTGACTGAACTTTAAGTGAAATCAGGTGTCATTATGGCAACATAGTATTTTAAGAGAAACCTCCTTTTAAATTTGAATAGAGAAGGAAAAAAGTATCAAATTTACAATCTTTGGCCCAATGCATTCCTCTACGGCAGGGAGGGCAGATTTTTGGAGGTTTTTTATTAACTTTTTTAGGGCAGTCTCTTTTTAAATGGTTTTTATCTCCACATGTAAAGCATCCTTCATTTTCCTTTCTTAGGGCAGCAACCATTGTTTCAGCTAGCATTTACATCTTTTGAGTTTCTGATCCTAGATTGTGACAAGACTTCAAATAATCAATAATAGTCCCTGTCTCACGAATTGGAGCTGTAGCCCTTTGACATTCCTGATTTGCATTTTCATAAACAAGTAATTTTTTTAGTTGTCCTTTAGTTTTTTTTTTCTTTTTCTTTCTTTCTTTTTTTTTTTTTTTCAATTACAGTATGGGCTTAAGGGAGTTGTTGCCAGAATCATTAGGTTCTATCAGGGGAGAGACTTTGGGATTTGTGCGTGCTAGCAGGGGAGGAGCACTTGTAGCAACTGGGGCAGGGTTAGTAGGAAAATTCTGAAGTATCTTATGTTGTTCTAATTGGGCCTTTTGTAAGGCTTCATCATCTAATTCATATTCATGCAATAAGTGTTCTACCTGTTGTCGAATATCAGGAGGGCTAGAATTACCTTGAAATGGCTCTCACTGAACCCCTATGGCTTCAATGAGAGCCCATAGGGGCCAGAAATCTATCAGAATATTTTCCCCCATCTGACGGCTAGTTCAACATTCTCTTTGACCTGATGCCCAATTTCTAAATCAAAACTACCTTCATCTGGGAACCAAGGATTACATTCAACCACTGTCTGAAGACAAGCCTCTATTCGCTGGTATGAAACCAAAAATCCCTGAACTTTAAGTAAGTGATAAAGTAGAAAAGTGAGGGGGCTTTCCAGCCGATTGACCCATGTCTTAGTACTTACTGCCCTCAATAGGCCCTCTGGGGTCATTCTGTCGGAATCTTCCACGTGTACCAGGCCCTGTCTGGGTGCCACTTGTTGGTCTTTTATTGGACTGGAACCTGGTGGTCCGGAGTCGACAATGAGAGAGTGAAAGAAGGAAAGAGGCTAATATTCCCTGGGTTACACAGCCGGCTTTTGTGCTACAGGGAATCAACCAGAAAGAGAGAGAGAGAGAGAGAGAGATGGGGACCCAAGCTCTGATGGAGCAAAGGTGTTTTAATCAACATGGTGTGGGCATATATACTGTCTTACAAGGTAGTTATTCTCCACAAAGATAAAGATTAAAATTCCAGACTTACAAAACATAAGGCCATCCATATTAAAGAGAGAGAGTTGTAAACAATCACTTTTACCATATGGTTCATAAGAAGGAAGAGGGTACTTATCACCATATTGAAAAACTAAAGAAGAAGATCCCTGGATTCCTCAGCCCCAGGAAAGGCTTGCCGCTCCTCCTATTCAGGAATTAATAAGGAACAGAGGATTCCTGACAGATCCAAAACAGCACACAGGAAGCCTCCTGTTAAATGCTTCCTGACAACATGTATCCCAATGTTCATAGTAGCACTATTTACAATAGCAAGAACATGGAAGCAACCTAGATGTCCATCAACAGATGAATGGATAAAGAAAATGTGGTACATATATACAATGGAATATAACTCAGTCATTAAAAAAGAATGAATTTTAGTCAGTTCTAGTGACATGTGACATGAATAAACCTAGAGCCTGTTATACAGCATGAATTAACTCAGAAAGAGAAAAACAAATATCACATATTAATGCATATATATGGGATCTAGAAAAATGGTATTCATGAACCACCTTTCAAGGAAGGAATGGAAAGGCAGATGTGGAAAATGGACTTGTGGACACAGTGGGGGAAGGAGAGAGTGGGATGAATGGAGAAAGTATCATCAACATATATACATTATTGAGTAAAATAGATAGCTGGTGAGAAGTTACTATATAAAACAGGGAGCTCAGTCTGGTGCTCTGTGATGACCCAGAGAGATGGGATTGGGGGAGGGGAGGGAGAGTAAAGAGGTAAAGGAGGTATATATAATTATGGCTGATTCACATTGTTTACAGCAGAAACCAACACAACATCATAAAGCAATTCTCCTCCAATTAAGAAATCACATTGAGATATCACTTCATACTCACTAGGATGGCTAAAACAAAAATAAACAATAACAAATGCTGGCAATGATGTGAAGAAATTGGAATCTTAATACATCTCTAATGGTATTGTAGAAGATTCAGTCACTTTGGAGAAGAGTTTAGCAGTTCCTCAAAAACTTGACATATAATTGCTTTCTTCTTTTTTTAAAAAACATTCTATTTTTTTTTAATTAGAGAAAGAGTGCTTTACAATGTTTTGTTGGTTTCTGCCATTTTACACATTTTACACATGATAGCGTATATATGTCAATGCTACCTTCTCAATTTGTGCGACTCTCTCCTTCCCCTGCTGTGTCCACAAGTCAGTTCTCTAAGTCTGTCTCCCTTCCTTCCCTGCAAATAGGTTCACCAGTACCATTTTTCTAGATTCCATATACATGCCTTAATATTTGATATATGTGTTTCTTTTTCTGACTTACTTCACTCTGTATAACAGGCTGTAGGTTCATCCACCTCACTACAACTGCCTCGAATTCATTCCTTTAATGGCTGAGTAATATTCTATTGAATAAATGTACCATAAATTCTTTATCCATTCATCTATCAATGGACATCTAGATTGCTTCCATATACTGGCTATTGCAAATAGTGCTGAAATGAACAATGCAGTACATGTGCTTTTTTTAGAATTGTGGTTTTCCCACAATGAGGTACCATTACACGCCAGTCAGGATGGCTGCTATCCAAAAGTCTACAAGCAATAAATGCTGGAGAGGGTGTGGAGAAAAGGGAACCCTCTTACACTGTTGGTGGGAATGCAAACTAGTACAGCCGCTATGGAAAACAGTGTGGAGATTTCTTAAAAAACTGGAAATAGAACTGCCATATGACCCAGCAATCCCACTTCTGGGCATACACACTGAGGAAACCAGATCTGAAAGAGACACATGCACCCCAATGTTCATTGCAGCACTGTTTATAATAGCAAGGACATGGAAGCAACCTAGATGCCCATCAGCAGATGAATGGATAAGGAAGCTGTGGTACATATACACCATGGAATATTACTCAGCCATTAAAAAGAATTCATTTGAACCAGTCCTAATGAGATGGATGAAGCTGGAGCCCATTATACAGAGTGAAGTAAGCCAGAAAGATAAAGAACATTACAGCATACTGACACATGTATATGGAATTTTGAAAGGTGATAACGATAACCCTATATGCAGAACAGAAAAAGAGACACAGAAATACAGAACAGACTTTTGGACTCTGTGGGAGAATGTGAGGGTGGGATATTTCAAAAGAACAGCATGTATACTATCTATGGTGAAACAGATCACCAGCCCAGGTGGGATGCACGAGACAAGTGCTCCGGCCTGGTGCACTGGGAAGACCCAGAGGAATCGCGTGGAGAGGGAGGTGGGAGGGGGGATCGGGATTGGGAATACATGTAAATCCATGGCTGATTCATATCAATGTATGACAAAACCCACTGGAAAAAAAATAATAATAATAAAAATTAAAAAAAAAAAAAAAGAATTGTGGTTTTCTCAGGGTATATGCTAAGTAGTGGGATTGCTGTGTCACATGGTACATTTCAGCTTCCCAGATAGCACTAGTGGTAAAGAATCTGCCTGCCAATCCAATAGACATAAGAGACATGGATTCAATCCCTGGATCAGGAAGATCCTCTGGAGGAGGGCATGGCAACCCACGCAAGTATTCTTGCCTGGAGAAACCCATGGGCAGAGGAACCTTGAGTGCTACAGTCCATAGGGTCACATAGAGTCAGACATGACTGAAGCGACTTAGTATACACACATGGTACATTTATTCTGTTTTTAAAGGTATCTCCATACTGTTCTCCATAATGGCTGTATCAGTTTATACTCCCACCAAGAGTGCAAGGGGGTTCCTTTTTCTCCACATCCTCTCCAGAATTTATTGTTTGTAGATTTTTTTTATGATGGCCACTCTGACAGGTGTGATGTGATACCTCATTGTAGTTTTGATTTGCATTTTTCTAATAATGAGCAACTTTATGCATCTTTTCATGTGTTTATTGACCATATGTATGTCTTCTTTGGAGAAATGTCTGTTTAGGTCTTCTGACCTTTTTATTTATTGGGTTGTTTGTTTTTCATTGAGCTGTATGAGCTGTTTAGGTATTTTAGAGATTAATCTTTTGTCAGTTACTTCATTTGTAATTATTTTCTCCCATCCTGATGGTTGTTTTCTCATTTGCTTTTAGTTTGCTTTGCTGTGCAAAAGCTTTTAAGTTTTATTAGGTCCCATTTGTTTATATCTGTTTTATATTTCCATTAATCTAGGAGGTGGGTCAGAGAGAACCTAACTGTGATTTATGTCAGAGTGTACTGCCTCTGTTTTCCTCTAAAAGCTTTTTAGTTTCTGGTCTTACATTTAAGTCTTTAATCCCTTTCAAATTTATTTTGTGTACAGTGTTAGGAAGTGATCTAATTTCACTCTTTTATATGTAGCTCTTGAGTTTTCTCAGCACCACTTGTTGAAGAGGCTGTCTTTTCTGCATTGTGTATTCTTCCCTCCTTTGTCAAAGATAAGGTGCTTATATGTGCATAGTTTTAACTCTGGGTTTTCTTTCTTGTTTCACTGGTCGGTATTTCTGTTTTTCTGCCAGCACCATACTGTCTTGATTACTATAGCTTTATAGTATAGTCTGATGTCAGGGAGGTTGATTCCTCCAGCTCTGTTTTTCTTTCTCAAGATTACTTTGGGTATTTGGGGTCTTTTGTGTTTCCATATAAATTAATACATTTTGCTCTAGTTTTGTGAAAAAAATGCTATTGGTAATTTAATACGGATTGCATTGAATCTGTGGATTGCTTTGAATAAGATAGTCATTTTCACAATATTGATTCTTCCAATCCAAGAACATGGTATATCTCTCCATCTGTTTGTGTTGTCTTTGATTTCTTTCATTGTTGTTGTTGTTCGGTTGCTAAGTCATGTCTGACTCTTTGCAACCCCATAGACTGTAGCACACCAGGCTTCCCTGCCTTTCACTATCTCCCGGAGTTTGCGCAACTTCACATCCATTGAGTTGGTGATGCTATCTAACCATCTCATCCTCTGCTGCTTCCTTCTTTTACCTTCAGTCTTTTCCAGCATCAGGGTCTTTTCCAGTGAGTCGACCCTTCACGTCAGGTGGTCAAAGTATTAAAGCTTCAACTTCAGCATCAGTCCTTCCAACAAATATTCAGGGTGGATTTCTTTCTTTCTTTTTTTTTTTCATTTATTTTTATTAGTTGGAGGCTAATTACTTTACAGTATTGTAGTGGGTTTTGTCATACATTGACATGAATCAGCCATGGATTTACATGTATTCCCCATCCCGATCCCCCCTCCCACCTCCCTCTCCACCCAATCCCTCTGAGTCTTCCCAGTGCACCAGGCCCAAGCCCTTGTCTCATGCATCCAACCTGGGCTGGTGATCTGTTTCACCATAGATACTATACATGTTTCTATGCTGTTCTCTCAAAACATCCCACCCTCGCCTTTCTTTTAGGATAGACTGGTTTGATCTCCTTGCAGTCCAAAGGATTCTCAAGAGTCTTCTCAGGCACCATAATTTGAAAAAGCATAAGTTCTTCAGTGTTTAGCCTTTTTTATGGTGCAACTCTCACATCCATATGTGACTACTGGAAAAACAGTAGCTTAGACTATACAGACCTTTTTCAGCCAATTAATGTCTCTGCTTTTTAATACACTATCTATGTTTGTCATAGCTTTTCTTCCAAGGAGCAAGAGTCTTTTAATTTCATGGCCTCAGTCACTGTCCACAGTGATTACTTGGATTACTGTGATGTTAAATGGTTTGCCTTGGAAATGACACAAGATCATTCTGTCATTTTTGATATTGCACCCAAATACTACATTTTGAACTCTTTTGCTGAATATGAAGACTATTCCATTTCTCCTAAGGTATTTTTGCCCACAGTAGTAGATATAATGGTCATCTGAATTAAAGTCGCCCATTCCTATCCACTCTGGTTCGCTGATTCCTAAGATGTCAATGTTCACTCTTGCCCTCTCCTGTTTGACCACATCCAATTTAATTTCATTCGTGGACTTAACATTCCAGGTTCCTGCATTATATTGCTCTTTACAACATTGGACTTTACTTTCACCACCAGATATATCCACAACTGAGTGTTGTTTCCACTTTGGCCCAGCCTATTCAATTCTTTCTGGAGCTATTAGTAATTGCCCTCTGCCCTTTCCCAGTAGCATATTGAACAGCTTCTGACATGGCGGGGGGGTGGGGGGCGCTCATCTTCCAGTGTCACATATTTTTGGCATATTGTTTTGGGGGTTCTTGTGGTAGAACACTGAACTGGTTTGCTATTCCTTCCTTCAGTGGTTTGCTATTCCTTCCTTCAGTTTTGTCTGAACTCTCCACTATGACCCATCCACCCATGTTGGGTGGCCCTGCACAGAATGAATCATAGCTTCATTGAGTTACACAAGCCCACTTGCCACAACAAGACTGATCTATGATCTGACTGTGATCCATGATCTTTTGTTACTGTCTTACAGTTTTTTGATTACAGGTCTTTTCTCCCTTTAGGTAGCTTTATTCCTAGGTATTTTATTCTTTTTGTTGCAATGGTAGATGGGATTGTTTCCTTAATTTCTCTTTCTGGTTTTTCATTGATAGTGTATAGGAATGCAACAGATTTCTGTGTGTTAATTTTATACCCTGTGACCATACTAACTTCACTTCTTAGCTTTAGAAATTTTTGGTGGCATTTTTAGGATTTTCTATGTATAATATCATGCCATCTGCAAATAGTGAGAGTTTTTCTTCTTCTTTTCCAATTTGGATTCATTTTATTTCTTTTTCTTTTCTGATTGCCATGGGTAGGACTTCCAAAACAACGTTGAATATACACTGGCAAGAGTGGGAACACTTGTTCCTGATTTTAGAGGAAATGTTTTCAGTTTTTCACTATTGAGAATAATATTTGCTGTGGGTTTGTCACATATGGCTTTTATTATGTTGAGGTAGGTTCCTTCTATGCCAATTCTCTGGAGAGTTTTAATCATAAATCGGTATAGAATTTTGTTGAAAGCTTTCTCTGAATCTATTGAGATGGTTATATGGTTTCTATCTTTCAATTTCTTAAAATGTTGTGTCACATTGATTGATGTTCATATATTAAAGATCCTGGTATCTTTGGGATAAACCCAACTTGATCATGGTGGATTATCCTTTAAAAGTGCTGTTGGATTCTGTTTGCCAGAGTTTTGTTGAGGAGTTTTGCATGTATGTTTATCAGTCTTAGTGGCCTGCAATTTTCTTTTCCTGTGGTATCTTTGTCTTGTTTTTTTAACAGGGTGATGGTGGATCATAGGATGAGTTTGGAAATTTTCCTCCCTCTGAGATTTTGTGGAACAGTTTGCACATGATAGGTGTCAGCTCTTAGAGTTACTTTCTGACTCAACAATCTGATCCTTAAATAGCTACTGAATCAAACTGAAAACAAGTCAAGCAAAAAATTGTATAATAGTGTTCATAAAAACCTTATTCATAAAGGCTAAGCAGTTAAAACAACCCAAATGTCTATCAAAGAATGAAAAATAAAGAGAATTTGGTATACCCATATAATAGAAAGCCTTCCTCAGTGATCAGCACAAAGAAATAGAGGAAAACAATAGAATGGGAATGACTAGAGTCTCTTCGAGAAAATTAGAGATACCAAGGGAACATTTCATGCAAAGATGGACTCAATAAAGGACAGAAATGGTATGGACCTAACAGAAGCCAAAGATATTAAGAAGAGGTGGCAATAATACACAATAGAACTATACAGAAAAGATCTTCATGACCCAGATAATCACGATGGTATGATCACTCACCTAGAGCCAGACATTCTGGAATGTGAAGTCAAGTGGGCCTTAGGAAGCATCACTATGAACTAAGCTAGTGGAGGTGATGAAATTCCAGTTGAGCTATTTCAACTCCTGAAAGATGATGCTGTGAAAGTGCTGCAATCAATATATCAGCAAATTTGGAAATCTCAGCAGTGGTCACAGGACTGGAAAAGGTCAGTTTTCATTCCAACCCCAAAGAAAGGCAATGCTAAAGAATGCTCAAACTACCACACAATTGCACTCATCTCACATGCTAGTAAAGTAATGCTCAAAATTCTCCAAGCCAGACTTCAACAGTATGTGAATGGACAACTTCCAGATATTCAAGCTGGATTTAGAAAAGGCAGAGGAACCAGAGTTCAAATTGTCAACATCCTCTGGATCATTGAAAAAGCAAGAGAGTTCCAGAAAAACATCAATTTCTGCTTTATTGACTCATCTGAACATTTATTTTTATTTTTCCATTTATTTTTATTAGTTAGAGGCTAATTACTTTACAATATTGTAGTGGTTTTTGCCCTACATTGACTATGCCAAAGCCTTTGACTGTGTGGATCATAGTAAAATGTGGAAAATTCTGAAAGAGATGGGAATACCAGACCACCTGACCTGCCTCTTGAAAAATCTGAATGCAGGTCAGGAAGCAACAGTTAGAACTGGCCATGAAACAACAGACTGGTTTCAAATAGGGAAAGGAGTACATTGAGGCTATATATTGTCACCCTGCTTATTTAACTTATATGCAGAGTACATCATGAGAAATGCTGGGCTGGATGAAGCACAAGCTGGCATCAAGATTGCCTGGAGAAATATCAGTAACCTCAGATATGCAGATGACACCACCCTTATGGCAGAAAGTGAAGAACCGAAGAGCCTCTTGATGAAAGTGAAAGAGGAGAGTGAAAAAGTTGGCTTAAAGCTCAACATTCAGAAAACTAAGATCATGGCATCTGGTCCCATCACTTCATGGCAAATGGATAGGAAAACAGTGGAAATAGTGGCAGACTTTATTTTTGGGGATTCCAAAATCACTGCAGATGGTGATTGCAGCAATGAAATTAAAAGATGCTTACTCCTTGGAAGGAAAGTTATGACCAACCTAGACAGTATTAAAAAGCAGAGACATTACTTTGCCAACAAACGTCTGTGTAGTCAAGGCTATGGTTTTTCCAGTAGTCATGTATGGATGTGAGAGTTGGACTGTAAAGAAAGCTGAGCGCTGAAGAACTGATGCTTTTGAACTGTGGTGTTGGAGAAAACTCAAGAGTCCCTTGGACTGCAAGGAGATCCAACCAGTCCATCCTAAAGGAAATCAGTCCTGACTATTCATTGAATGGACTGATGCTGAAGCTGAAACTCCAGTACTTTGGCTACCTGATGCAAAGAACTGACTCATTGAAAAGGCCCTGATGCTGGAAAAGATTGAAGGCAGGATGAGAAGGGGACGACAGAGGATGAGAAGGTTGGATGGCATCACTGACTCAATGGACATGAGTTTCAGGAGACTCCAGGAGTTGGTGATGGACAGGGAGACCTGGCGTGCTGCAGTCCATGGGGCCACAAAGAGCTGGACACGACTGAGCAACTGAACTGAACTGATATGATATAAAGATATGGTAGTTAAAATAATGGAGTATTGATACATGAAACGACACTGATTAATCTAGAAAACATAATGCGTAATGAAAGAAGCCAGCTATAAAGGAAAAATGTACTGTATGATTTCTTCTATTGGAAGATTCAGTTCAGTTCAGTTCAGTCACTCAGTCGTGTCTGACTCTTTGAGACCCCATGAATCGTAGCATGCCAGGCCTCCCTGTCCATCACCAACTCCCGAAGTTTACTCAAACTCATGTCCATCGAGTCGGTGATGCCATCCAGCCATCTCATCCTCTGTCACCCCCTTCTCCTCCTGCCCCCAATCCCTCCCAGCATCAGGGTCTTTTCCAATGAGTCAACTCATTGCATGAGGTGGCCGAAGTATTGGAGTTTCAGCTTCAGCATCAGTCCTTCCAATGAACACCTAGGACTGATCTCCTTTAGGATGGACTGGTTGGATCTCCTTGCAGTCCAAGGGACTCTCAAGAGTCTTCTCCAACACCATAGTTCAAAAGCATCAATTTTTTGGCGCTCAGCTTTCTTCACAGTCCAACTCTCACATCCATACATGACCACTGGAAAAACCATAGCCTTGGCTAGACGGACCTTTGTTGGCAACGTAATGTCTCTGCTTTTTAATATGCTATCTATGTTGGTCATAACTTTCCTTCCAAGGAGTAAGCGTCTTTTAATTTCATGGCTGCAATCATCATCTTCAGTGATTTTGGAGCCCCCCCAAAAATAAAGTCTGATGCTGTTTCCACTGTTTCCCCATCCATTTCCCATGAGGTGATGGGACCAGATGCCATGATCTTAGTTTTCTGAATGTTGAGCTTTAAGCCAACTTTTTCACTCTCCTCTTTCACTTTCATCAAGAGGCTCTTTAGTTCTTCTTCACTTTCTGCCATAAGTGTGGTGTCATCTGCATATCTGGGGTTATTGATATTTTTGGAAGGTTAACTATATGCAAAACCCGAGAAAGAAAATAGAGATTCCCAGGGACTGGAGAAAGGGGAGAGATAGGAAGTGACTTTAATAAATACTGAGTTTCTTGTTGAAAGAAAAGTTCTTAAATTACATTATGGTGATAGTTGCAAAGATCCTTGAATGTCCCAACAGCTACTGCATTGTACACCTTAAAGAATGGGGTTTATGGTATTTGAGTATACCACACTGCATTTTGGAAAATGAAAAAAAAAATTTCTAAAGGCAACCATAGTGTCCATAGCATATTGCTAGATCTACATATATACATGCATATATATCAGTATAAAAATATAGGTATTATTTGTTATCTATGAAACAAATAAATTTAAAAGTTTATAACAGGAAAAGGTAAAGGACAGATAGCCCCCAATGCAAACTTTCTGCCAGAGTAGCAATGGTGCAAACAGATGTATCAAAACTAGGCTATTCCCAGGCATGAGTTTCATGATTGGTTCTACCTCTCAGACTCACCTATATTCTGCTTTCTTTCCAATCCTGGCTCTCCAGCTCTCTATGGACAACATGAGCAACCTGATAGCCTTGGGTAAGATTTATTTTTGGTTAAGCTATCCTGAGGCTTGCTCTGTTGGTCATAATCACACACTCTGATTCACACAGAGATTGGCAGATGTAGATATTATTTATAGTCATAAGGGGAAAGAAATATTTTATTTATTAGACTGCTTTATTGAGGGATTATTGACAGAAAAATAGCTGTACCTATTTAATGTATACAAATTGGTTATAAGAAATTTCTAAGAAAGAAAATGTACAAAGGAAGCAAAAGACAGCCCAAAGCCACAACCTAGAGGGTGTCAACCTGTAGGCAACTTTAGAGGAAGAGGGGTAAAAAAAAAAGACACAAACAAAAAAATAAATAGAATCCACACTGGAAGGAAGAACACCAGGAGAGAGCCATTTCATGAAACTGAGAAGGTTTCAAGGAAGAGGAAGTAGGCAGCAAGTTCAAAGGTACTAGGAAGTTAAACAGGGTGGAGGAATGATACTTTGATTTGACATCATGCTGGCTATTGGAGAACAATGAAAAAGGGGATAGTGTGGCAGTGGAGGCAATTTATAATGAAAGTTTTGCTGTGACAGGCAGAAGATGTACGGAACAAGAATTGACAGAGAAGTGTCACCAAGGGAAGGTATTGCTTAAAATGGAGGACAATGGAACTTGATTGTATGCTGGTGGGAATAACTGCTAAAGCAGGAGAAGATAGAGATGCAAGAGAAACAGTAGTTATATGCAGGAGTCAAATCTTTCAAAAGATGAGGGTAAAGATTGGATCACCTGGAGACACTGACTTTGTTAAAATTATGGCCCACGTGCCCCACGATTTGTACTCTTACTTAAAGATGTGCTAACACCTACATCCCCAAGGAAGGCCAAATTGAGAATGAGTGATTAGTGCACCAGGAATGGCCAGAAGATGAGGAAATAAGGTTTGAAGTCCTAGAGATCCAGCCTGAGTTCTGATGGTTAATCTAGATTGACAAATTTCAATCCTGAGAAATGTATGAGTTAGGGATTATTGTGCACCACTGATAGCTCTATGGCATGTGTCTGTGTGTGCATACTCAGAGGACGGTGAAAGGTGGACAGATCCCACTGCTTGGAGAATGAGAAATTGTTACAATGAAGGATATTAGTGGAGGTGACTGTCTCCTATTCAAGGGGGAGAAAAGGGCAGTCTTCAAGAAAAGCTAGGAACAGAGATCAATCCAGAAAGGAGTTTTCCCCAAAGGCTTCAACTTTGGGGAAGAAGTGGGCGATGCATGGTTTTCACTGAACTTTATGAACATTTATGTTTAGCCATGATTTCCTAGTAGTTTTGGTCCAAATTATCTTTCACTTTATTACGTTTCACCTGTTATTAAAATCTGCTTGTATCAGGCCAATATCACTGATGAACATAGATGCAAAAATCCTTAACAAAATTCTAGCAAACAGAATCCAACAACATATTAAAAAGATCATACATCATGACCAAGTGGGCTTTATCCCAGGAATGCAAGGATTCTTTAATATCCGCAAATCAATCAATGTAATACACCACGTTAACAAATTGAAAGACAAAAACCATATGATTATCTCAATAGATGCAGAAAAAGCCTTTGACAAAATTCAGCATCCATTTATGATAAAACCTCTCCAGAAAGCAGGAATAGAAGGAACATACCTCAACATAATAAAAGCTATGTATGACAAACCCACAGCAAACATTATCCTCAATGGTGAAAAATTGATAGCATTTCCCTTAAAGTCAGGAATAAGACAAGGGTGCCCACTCTCACCACTACTATTCAACATAGTTTTGGAAGCGTTAGCCACAGCAATCAGAGCAGAAAAAGAAGTAAAAGGAATCCAGATAGGAAAAGAAGAAATAAAACACTCACTGTTTGCAGACGACATGATCCTCTACATAGAAAACCCTAAAGACTCTACCAGAAAATTACTAGAGCTAATAAATGAATATAGTAAAGTTGCCAGATATAAAATTAACACACAGAAATCCCTTGCATTCCTATACACTAACAATGAGAAAACAGAAAGAGAAATTAAGGAAATATCATTAACCATTGCAACAAAAAGAATAAAATAATTAGGAGTATATCTACCTGAAGAAATGAAAGACCTATATATAGAAAACTATAAAACACTGATGAAAGAAATCAAAGAGCACACAAATAGATGGAGAAATACACTGTGTTCATGGATTGGAATAATCAATATTGTGAAAATGACTATACTACCCAAAGCAATCTATAGATTCAATGCAATCCTTATCAAGCTACCAATGGTATTTTTCACAGAACTAGAACAAATAATTTCACAATTTGTATGGAAATGCAAAAAACCTCCAATAGCCAAAGCAATCTTGAGAAAGAAGAATGGAACTGGAGGAATCAACCTGCCTGACTTCAGACTATACTACAAAGCCACAGTCATCAAGAGAGTATGGTATTGGCACAAAGACAGAAAAATAGATCAATGGAACAGAATAGAAAGCCCAGAGATAAATCCACGAACCTATGGACACCTTATCTTCGACAAAGGAGGCAAGGATATACAATGGAAAAAAGACAACCTCTTTAACAAGTGGTGCTGGGAAAACTGGTCAACCACTTGTAAAAGAATGAAACTAGAACACTTTCTAACACCATACACAAAAATAAACTCAAAATGGACTAAAGATCTAAATGTAAGACCAGAAACTATAAAACTCCTAGAGGAGAACATAGGCAAAACACTCTCCGACATAAATCACAGCAGGATCCTCTATGACCCACCTCCCAGAATATTGGAAATAAAAGCAAAAATAAACAAATGGAACCTAATTAAACTTAAAAGCTTTTGCACTACAAAGGAAACTATAAGCAAGCTGAAAAGACAGCCCTCAGAATGGGAGAAAATAACAGCAAATGAAGAAACAGACAAAGGATTAATCTCAAAAATATACAAGCAACTCCTGCAGCTCAATTCCAGAAAAATAAATGACCCAATCAAAAAATGGGCCAAAGAACTAAACAGACAGTTCTCCAAAGAAGACATACAGATGGCTAACAAACACATGAAAAGATGCTCAACATCACTCATTATCAGAGAAATGCAAATCAAAACCACAATGAGGTACCATTACACGCCAGTCAGGATGGCTGCTATCCAAAAGTCTACAAGCAATAAATGCTGGAGAGGGTGTGGAGAAAAGGGAACCCTCTTACACTGTTGGTGGGAATGCAAACTAGTACAGCCACTATGGAGAACAGTGTGGAGATTCCTTAAAAACTGGAAATAGAAGTGCCATATGACCCAGCAACCCCACTGCTGGGCATACACACCGAGGAAACCAGATCCGAAAGAGACACCTGCACCCCAATGTTCATTGCAGCACTGTTTACAATAGCCAGGTCATGGAAGCAACCTAGATGCCCATCAGCAGATGAATGGATAAGGAAGCTATGGTACATATACAGCATGGAATATTACTCAGCCATTAAAAAGAATTCATTTGAACCAGTTCTAATGAGATGGATGAAACTGGAGCCCATTGTACAGAATGAAGTAAGCCAGAAAGATAAAGACCAATACAGTATACTAACGCACATATATGGAATTTTAAAAGATGGTAACAATAACCCTATATGCAAAACAGAAAAAGAGACACAGATGTACAGAACAGACTTTTGGACTCTGTGGGAGAAGGTGAGGGTGGGATGTTCTGAGAGAATAGCACTGAAACAAGTATACTATCAAGAGTGAAACAGATCACCAGTCCAGGTTGGATGCATGAGACAAGTGCCCAGGGCTGGTGCACTGGGAAGACCCAGAGGGATGGGATGGGGAGGGAGGCGGGAGGGGGGATCAGGATGGGGAACACATGTAAATCCCTGGCTGATTCATGTCAATGTATGGGTAAAACCACTACAATACTGTAAAGTAATTAGCTTCCAACTAATAAAAATGAATGAAGAAAAAATCTGCTTGTATCATACAGTCCAGAGTGGTGTTTAGAGGGATTTAAGGAAAAGAACATCCCAGGAAAACATTACTTGCTTGCATTACTGTTTCCCTTTGGTCCATCTCCAAGGGACTCTCCTCCCAGACATCCAGGCAGACCAGCATCCAGGCAGATCTGGGATCCTCTGAAAGAGATGTGACACAGAGAAGTGGCTGTCAAGTGGATACTGAGAGTGAATATGAGGCAAAAATTCCCTCTACCAAAACAAATAGACATCTGAAAAACACCCTGGGGTCAGGAGCATGGGCAAGTCTTTGGGTTCTGTAAAGTGTGGGTCGTTCATTTGGAATGGAAATGAGATTCCTTAGACATTGGACACTTCTTGTTGTTCTGTCACTCAGCCATGTCTGACTCTTTGCAACCCCATGGACACCAGGTTTCCCTGTCTTTCACCATCTCCAAGAGTTGTGCTCAACCTCATGCCCATTGAGTTGGTGATGCTATCCAACCAGCTATCTCATCTTCATCCTCTGTCATGCCCTTGTCCTCCTGCCTTCAGTGTTTCCCAGCATGAGCATCTTTTCCAATGAGTTAGCTCTTTGCATCAGGTGGCCAAAGTATTGGAGCTTCAGCTTCAGCATCAAGCCTTAAAATGTATATTCAGGGTTGATTTCATTTAAAATGGACTGTTTTGATCTCCTTGCTGTCCAAGGGACTTTCAAAAGTCTTCTCCAGCATTACAGTTTGAAAGCATCAGTTCTTTCGTGCTCACTCTTCTTTATGGTCCAACTTTCACATTCGTACACGGCTACTAGAAAAACCATACCTTTGGCTATATGGGCCTTTGTCGGCAAAGTAATGTCTCTGCTTTTTAATACGCTGTCTGGGCTTGTCATTGCTTTTCTTTCACGGAGCAAGTGCCTTTTAATTTCATGGTTGCAGTAACCATCCACAGTGATTTTGGAGCCCAAGAAAATGAAGTTTTTGTTTCCTCATCTATTTTCCTTGAAGTGATGGGACCGGATGCCATGATCATTATTTTTTGAATGCTGAGTTTTAAGCCAGATTTTTAACTCTCCTCATTCACCTTCATCAAGAAGCTATTTACTGCCTCTTCACCTTCTGCCATAAGGCTAGTGTCATCAGCATATATGAGGTTACTGATATTTCTCCCAGCAGTCTTGATTCCAGCTTGTGCTTCATCCAGCATGGCATTTCCCATGATGTACTCAGCATATAAGTTAAATGAGAAGGGTGGCAATATACAGCCTTGATGTACTCCTTTCCCAATTTTGAACAAGTCCATTGTTTCATGTCCAGTTCTAACTGTTGCTTCTTGACTGACATACAGGTTTCTAAGGAGGGAGGTCAGATGCTCTGATATTCTCATCTCTTTAAGAATTTTCCACAGTGTGTTGAAATCCACACAGTCCAAGGATTTAGCATAGTTAGTGAAGTAGAAGTAGATGCTTTTCTGGAATTCTCTTGCTTTTTCTATGATTCAATGGATGATGGCAATTTGATCTCTGGTTCCTCTGCCTTTGCTATATCCAGCTTGTACATCTGGAAATTCTTGGTTCACATAACATTGAAGCCTAACTTGAAGGATTTGGAGCACTGCCTTGCTAGCATGTGAAATAAGGGCAATTGTGAAACAGTTTGAACATTCTTTGGCATTGCCCTTCTTTGGGATTAGAATGAAAGTTGACCTTTTCCAGTCCTGTGGCCACTGCTGAATTTTCCAAATTTGCTGGCATATCGAGTGCAAGGTTTTAACAGCATCATCTTTTAGGATTTGAAACAGCTCATTTGAATTTCATCACCTCCACTATCTTTGTTTCCAGTGATGCTTCCTTAGGCCAACTCAACTTCACACTCAAGGATGTCTGGCTCTAGGTGAGTGATCACTCCATCATGGTTGTCTGTGTCATTCAGATCTTTTTTGTATGGTTCTTCTGTGTATTCTTTCCACCCTCTTCTTAATATCTACTGCTTCTGTTAGGTCCATACTGTTTCTGTCCTTTATTGGCCCATCTTTGCAAAAAATGTTCCCTTGGTATCTCTAATTTTCTTGAAGAGATCTCTAGTTTTTCCCATTCTGTTGTTTTTCTCTATTTCTTTGCATTGTTCAGTTAGGAAGCCTTTCTTATCTCTCCTTGCTATTCTTTGCAACTCTGCATTCAGATGCATATATCTTTTCTTTTCTCCTTTGCTTTTTCATTTATCTTTTCTCAGCTATTGATAAAGCTGAGAACTCCTCAGACAACTATTTTGCCTTTTTGCATTTCTCTTTCTTCAGGATGATTTTTTAACACCTCCTGTACAATGTTGGAGAAGGCAATGGCAACCCACTCTAGTACTCTTGCCTGGAAAATCCCATGGACAGAGAAGCCTGGTAGCCTGCAGTCCATGGGGTCGCTAAGAGTTGGACACAACTGAGTGACTTCACTTTCACTTTTCACTTTCATGCATTGGAGAAGGAAATGGTAACCCACTCTAGTGTTCTTGCCTGGAGAATCTCAGGGACGGGGGAGCCTGGTGGGCTGCTGTCTATGGGGTCACGCAGAGTCGGACACGACTGAAGTGACTTAGCAGCAACAGCAGCAGCTGAACAATGTTATGAACCTCCTCCCATAGTTCTTCAGGTACTCTGTCTATCAGGATCTAATCACCTGAATCTGTCACTTCCACAATAATTGTAAGGGATTTGATTTAGGTCATACTGAATGGTGTAGTGGTTTTCCCTACTTTCTTCAATTAAAGTCTGAAGTTTTGCAGTCAAGAGTTCATGATCTGAGTCACAGTCAGCTCTCTGTCTTGTTTTTGATGACTGTATAGAGTTTCAACATCTTTGGCTACAAAGAAAATAATCAATCTGATTTCAGTGTTGGCCATCAGGTGATGTACATGTATAGAGTCGTCTCTTGTGTTGTTGGAAGAGGGTGTTTGCTATGACCAGTGCGTTCTCTTGGCAAAACTCTGTTAGCCTTCACTCTATTTTGCACTCCAAGGCCAAACTTGTCTGTTACTCCAGGTATCTTTTGACTTCCTACTTTTGCATTCTAATCCCCCATGATGAAAAGGGCATCTTTTTTGGGTATTAGTTCTAGAAGGTCTTGTAGGTTTTCATTAAACAGTTCAACTTCAGCTTCTTCAGCTTTAGTGGCAATAGACGTGGATTACTGTGATACTGAATAATTTGCCTTGGAAACGAACAGAGATAATTCTGTTGTTTTTGAGATTGCACCCAAGTGCTGCGTTTCAGACTCTTTGTTGACTATGATGGCTACTCCATTTTTTCTAAGGGATTCTTGCATAAAGTAGTAGATATAATGGTTATATGAATTAAATTCACCATTCTGGTCCATTTTATTTCACTGATTCCTAAAATATCAATGCTCACTCTTGCCATCTCCTGTTTGACCACTTCCAAATTACCTTGACCCATGGATCTAACACTCCAGGCTCATATGCAATATTGTTCTTTACAGCATCAGACTTTACTTTCACCACCAGATACATCCATACCTGGGCATTGTTTTCGGTTTTGCTCAGCTTCTTCGTTCCTTCTGGAGCAGTTTCTCTGCTCTTCTCCAGTAGCATATCAGGCACCTACCAACCTGGGTAATTCATTTGCAGTGTCTTATCTTTTTGTCTTTTCAAACTGCTCATGGGGTTCTCAAGGCAAGAATGCTGAAGTGGTTAGCCATTCCCTTCTCCAGTGGACTACATTAGACTGAGTTGTTGTAAAACACAGGAAGTGGTGGGTAGCTGGGACCCTGGAAATGATAGTAGGGCTGTACAAATGGACTTCTAGAGACATCCTACAACACTGTGAGAGAAGGGACGGGTAGATGGGGACATATACCAGATTTTGTGCTCTCTTTCTTCCCAAACTGGTGCCCTGAAACATTTCATCCTGCCTGGGACCCTAGTTGTCCAGTCTCTGAAATGAGGGCAAAATGCAAAGCAGATAATAGGCTACTTGGGATAAGTGGGTAGGGAAGAGATGCTTGCTTAGTTCTGCTGTTTTTCAAATTCAGGAGGCTGGCAGAGACCCCTGTTCTCTCAGTCTATTCAAAGCCCTGGTGGAACAGGGCTGAGGCAGGAAGTGGGAGCTCAATCAACTAGTCTCACGGTCTAGATAGCAGTCTCCCAGAATAAAGAGAAGAGGAGGGAGTCATCTGTCCTGAGTGACTTCCCTACTGGGGACCATAGAACTTTTCTGGGAGTACTATATCTGAATTCTGGCTAGAAGCAAGTTCTCTGCTAGAAAATTGGGGCTACTGGAAACCGATATCATCAAATAGAGGCTACAAGGTGAGAACAGGGAAAGTGAGTTGGGTAGCAGGAGACCTGGAATCTGTGGGCATGGTTTGGAAATAACAAAAACTTGTTGACAAGAAGGTGGATAAAGGCCAAGGAAACTTATGTCTGCCAACTATATAAGTACATTATGGAGAGATACAAATCCTAGATTCACATTGCGCTGCTCTAAAATTTCTATCTTCCTCCCCAGGAAGTGGGGGCAGAGCAAGGTAGAATTAAATACCATGTGCTTTTTTAATCCCTAAATAGTAGCTTGTGTACCTCAGAGGAAGAGAAGGTGCATACATTTCTATGCCTTTCTCTTTGTTTCATGCTTGGTCCCTAGACATTACAGGAAACAATACCTTGGTTACCATGGAAACTGAAACTGAGTGATGCATTACAGTGTGGGTGGAAAGCAAAGGTGGTCTTGATATAAAGGCTCTTGGGAGTAGAGATTTAAGCAAATTCTTTCAATAGGAGCAAAGCAATTCCAATTTCCACAGGCATGAGGATTCCTGCAATTATTACACAGAAAACACAAAGGTGCATGCACATACATGCACATGCACATGAATACAGATATTATTCCCCACATCATGCTGGCTGGTCCAAGGATTCTTGTGGGAGAATCTGGGCTATGACCCCTTCAACATAGGTCATCTTCCTCTCATCTCTCCTCTCCTGCCTCTCTCTCTCCTACTTCATTGTCTTTCAGTGTCTCCCCACTGTCTTCCCCGTCCCTCGCCTCCTCTTCCCCTCCTTAGTTTTTCATTCTCTTATTTCACTGTGCCTTGCTCTTTGTCATTCCTCCTTCTGTCTATATTTTGCTCTTCCTCACACTCCCTCTCCCCTGCCCCTATGTATGAACTGATTAATAATTCATTCACTCAATAATGATTGGCCAAATATGGGACATGTATTTTGAGCTTCCAAACTCATTGGACCAACTTCATTGTTGCACTGCAAATTAGGATAAGTGATATGGAATTAAAGAACAAGAAGCTATAAATGTGAACAATAGGGGACCTAATTTCCCTGGGGAGCTCAGTGAAGGAAATGCCATCGACATTTCCCACCAAGCATCACCTTGTTGCCTCTATAGGTTACTGCCTTCTGTCTCAAGTTGGGGTCACTACCCTCCTTTGCAGCATGGTGGGACCCTCACATAAGGTGTCCAGCACACTCTTGAAGGTGGGAACATTAAATCTAATGGGGTGACCACTTCTTTGAATCTGACTAATGAACAGACCAAAACAGGTAAAGAGCTGTTTCATCTTGTCACTGCATCCTTGTTCCTGCTTCCAAGTTCCCCAGAGGCACCTTTGTTCATGCCCTTCATCCATTCTCTTGCTCATTCTTTCTTCTCCCATCTCTTCCTTCTCCCTCTGGCCTGGCCAGATCTTTATTCTTAGAGGCCTAACCCCACAAGGACAAAAAGGATGGGCAAGGAGACAATAATAATTATAAAGTATTAGAAGATGGAAAGCAGACAGTGGAGTGCTATCTGACGTGGTGGATTTAGAGTCCAGCAGTGAGGAAAGCCCCAAGCAACAGTCTTTGATCCCCCCACCAGACCTTCCAACTCTCTGTGAGATTGGCAGTGGCCAGTACCCCTACAAGTTAGGGGTAGTGGTGGGAGTTGTAAATTGCATGATTGTTCTTAGGTTAGTTAAGAAATATTTAGACACCAGAGCCCCTCTCAACAAATTGCTTTCTCCAAACACTAGGGAGTTTGAGAAGAGACTTAACAATCTGGAGGGAGTCAATCAGCAGATTTATGGATGTGGGACCTCAGGATCAGGTGAACGCAGGCATCCAAACCCAACACAGGGGTTTAAGTAGAAAATGTGTTGTCCATAAAATTTCAATCCTCAATCTCATGCCCAATTTGCAAGACAGAGTGCTGGCACTTTGCCTTTTCCCCAGGGATGCAGGAGGTTCTTCCTGGATAATCAAACCATCCCAAGAGTAGAGATTTCATAATTAGAGTGGGCAATGGTCTCCAAGTTTTCCATATTAGCTCAAAATAATTTCTAATTTCAATGCTTCTTTCTTCAAGACAAGGGTTATTTTGGAGGCACATCTTTGTTTACAATCATGAGTTCAGTTCAGTCACTCAGTCGTCTCTGACTCTTTGCGACCCCATGAACCGCAGTACACCATGCCTCCCTGTCCATCAACAACTCCCGGAGTCCACCCAAACCCATGTCCATTGAGTCACTGATGTCATCCAACCATCTCATCCTCTGTCTCCCCCTTCTCCTCCTGCCCTCAATCTTCCCCAGCATCAGGGTCTTTTCCAGTGAGTCAGCTCTTCGCATCAGGTGGCCAAAGTATTGGAGTTTCAGCTTCAACATCAGTCCTTCCAATGAACACCCAGGACTGATCTCGTTTAGGATGGACTGGCTGGATCTCCTTGAAGTCCAAGGGACTCTCAAGAGTCTTCTCCAACACCACAGTTCACAGTTCAAAAGCATCAATTCTTTGGCGCTCAGCTTTCTTTATAGTCCAACTCTCACATCCATACATGACTACTGGAAAAACCATAGCCTTGGCGAGACGGACCTTTGTTGGCAAAGTAATGTCTCTGCTTTTTAATATGCTGTCTAGGTTGATCATAACTTTCCTTCCAAGGAGTAAGCGTCTTTTAATTTCATGGCTGCAATCACCATCTGTAGTGATTTTGGAGCCCAGAAAAATAAAGTCAGCCACTGTTTCATCAAATCTGTTACCAGTTTATACTTTAAATGGCATTTTATGGTTGATAGTGGTCAAAAAATCACCAAAGAATCTATTCTTTATGTATCCTCCTGGAAGTCCATATGAATATCTTCATTAACTTTTCCATGAAATAAAAAAAGAAATGAAATTGCACAAAATATAAATGCTCTGATCTGTAAATTCTCACATCACAAATGACTGGGAAACTGCACCCTGGTCAGGAGATGTGGCATTGCCGGCAAATTGAAGCCTCAACTTTCTCACTACCATCTTCTACCTCAGCAAATCTAACCAGTATTTGGGTTTTAGCACCTTAATTTTGACTGTTTGTGAAATATTGCACACAATAAATGGGCTTCCTGGTGGCTCAGGGGTACAGTATCTGCTTGCAATGCAAGAGCCACAGGAGAAGCAGGTTGGACCCCTGGGTCAGGGAGATCCCCTGGAAGAGGGCATGGCAACCCATGCCAGTATTCTTGCCTGGAGAATCCCATGAACAGAGGTGCCTGCTGGGCTACAGTCAAGGGTTTCAAAGAGTCGGACATGACTAAAGTGACTATGCATGCATGAACACACCCATAGTAAATATTTATCCTTTTAAAAAATTTTGTTGAAATACAGCTAATTTATAATGTTGTGTTTGTTTCTACTGTACAGCAAAGTGATTCAATCTACGTGTGTGTGTGTGTGTGTGTGTGTGTGTGTGTGTGTGTGTGTGTGTGTGTGTATGCATATATATATAGGTTTCATGTTCTTTTCCATTATGGCTTGTTAGAGGTCACTGAGAAGAGTTCCCTGTGCTATACATTATGACCTTGTTGCTCATCTATTTTATATGGAGACATTTGTATCTGGAAATCCTGAACTGCTATTTATCCCTCCAACACTAGCTAAATATATATTCTTATAATCTACCTGATTTTGACAACAGTATATTTTTATACGTTCAGTTCAGTTCAGCCACTCAGTCATGTCTGACTTTTTCTGACCCCATGGATTGCAGCACACTAAGCTTCCCTGTCCATCACCAACTCCTGGAGCTTGCTCAAACTCATGTCCATCGAGTCAGTGATGCCATCCAACCATCTCATCCTCTGTTGTCCCCTTCTCCTGCCTTCAGTCTTTCCCAGCATCAGGATCTTTCCTCAAGAGTCAGTTCTTTGCCTCAGGTGGCCAAAGTATTGGAGCTTCGGCTTCAGCATGAGTCCTTCCAATAGATATCAGGGTTGATTTCCTCTAGGACTCTCAATAGTCTTCTCCAACACTAGAGTTCAAAAGCATTGATTCTTTGGCGTTTAGCTTTCTTTATGGTCCAACTCTCACATCCATACATGACTACTGGAAAACCATAGATTTAACTAGATGGACTTTTGTCGGCAAAGTAATGTCTCTGCTTTTTAATGTATTTTTATATGTTGCTATTCACCTTTTCATGGTGTTAGTTTACCAGTTAGCAGTAGTGGTAAAGAATCTGCCTGCCAATGCAGAAGACATAAGAGACATTAGACCCAGGGTTTAATCCCTGGGTCAGGAAGATCCCCTGGAGAAGGGAATGGCAACTCACTCCAGTATTCTTGCCTGGAGAATTCTGTGGACAGAGGAGCCTGGGGGACTGTGATCCATAGGGTCGCAAAGAGTCGAACATGACTGAAGAGCCTTGGCATGCATGCATAGTTGTGGTTCATTCATTTCCATTACTGAATAGTATAAATATCTATGACCATACCATAATTTGGTAATGCTGTTTTGCTATTTCTTTTTTGTTATAAATTTTATTGAGTTATTTTTGGATGGATTGAGTCTTCATTGCTGCGTGGGCTTTTATCTAGTTGTGGCAAGTGGGGGCTACTCTCTAGCTGCAGTGCATGGCTTTTCCTTGTGGTGGCTTCTCTCGTCATGGAGCATGGGACCTAGGGCACACGGGCTTCAGTAGTTGTGGCACCTGGACTCAGTGGCTGCAGCACATGGGCTTAGTTGCTCCACAGCATGTGGGATCTTCCCAGATCAAGGATCTAACCTGAGTCTCCTGCATTGGCGGTTGGACTCTTTACCACTGAGCCACCAGGCAAGCCCGATACCATCTATTTCTAGTAGACATTTCAGTAGTTTGCAGTCCTGCAGTATTGAAAATGTTACTGTAGTGAACATTCATGTCTATGTCCTCTGAGTCCTTAAAGGCTGTACCTGCGAGATCACTTCTATTGCTTCTGTGGCAACGTCTGTATGATAATGGATAGCCTGGTCTTTTTCATGATCTCAGAGGGGAAGTTTTCAACATTTCGTCACTACGTGAGGTGGATTTTGTAGGCCTTTAAAAGATATTCTGTCTTCTCAGCAATCACCCTCTGTTTTTTTCAGTCTAACTTCATTGAGGCTTTCAATGGCTAAGTCAAAGATTTCTCCTGGTAAATGTCACATTGCACTTGAAAATATTTCGGTTATTTTCAAATACCTTTTCATATTTATTTCTAACATAATCACAGTATGTGAGTAGTAAGAGAACAGACTCTGTATGATTTCAAAACCTTTAGACCATGAAATTTTTGCACCTTGTTTTCTGTCCCTGGATATGTTCTAGTGTCTCCTACTTTACAGTCTAGGTGAATTTGAATAGACTTTGTATCCTACTGTTGTGTGAACATTGTATAAATCTTAAATATATTGAATCAGTTCACAATGCTTTTCAGGTTGACAATAGTCTTCTACTTCTCTGTATATTCATTCTATTAATTTTTCAGTTCAGTTGCTCAATTGTGTCCGACTCTTTGTGACCCTGTGGACTGTAGCACGAAAGGCCTCCCTGTCCATCACCAACTCCTAGAGCTTGCTCAAACTCATGCGCATTGTGTTGGTAATGCCATCCAACCATCTCATCGTCTGTCATCCCATTCGTCTCCTGCCTTCAATCTTTCACAGAATCAGGGTCTTTTCCAAAGAGTCAGTTCTTCGCATCAGTTGGCCAAAGTATTGATTTTTGAGAGTTTGATATTGGAACACCAACTGAAAATCTTAATGTATCTATGCTAAAAAAGTAATTGCAATATATTGTGGGACTATATGTAACCTTGTTCTGTATTTTCCAAGTCTCTGGTAAGTGTGTTATCATATTTTCATAATTAAAAAAATGAAAATTAAAAAAGGTATTCCTGTTAGATTAAGACAGTTCCCTCTTATTCCTAATTCCCTGAGTATTTTTATCATACAAGGATGTTTATATTGCATTTAAAAATTATTTACCAGTTTACTGATAGATTGTTGACATACAACACTGTGTAAGCTTAAGGGATACAACATGATGATTTCATACATGTATGTACTGTGAAGTGATTACAACCATAAGGTCACTTAACACCTCCATTTTATGTATGTACAATGTGTGTGTGTGTTGAGATCATTTAAGATTTACTCTCTTACCACTAAGAGAACGTGATACAGTATGGTTAAATATAATCACAAGGCTGTGTATTAGAAGCCGAGAAATTTTTCTTCTTTTGACTACAAGTCTGTAGCATTTGACAAGCACCATCAATTTCCCCCCACTGTCTAGCCTCTGTACCTTTGCAGTAATTTAAAATGTTAGCCAATGTGAGCATTCTAAGTATGTAATTCTCTTTCTGTGTCGTTTGGACTATTCCAATACTCGGTGTGTCAGTAAACGTTGTAAAATTATCTTGTTGCTTTCCAGTCATTTGATGTGCTCTGTATCAATAGATCAACTGTGGGACAATTTACTTCTTAACACTATTGAGTACGAAAATCCAAAAACATGCTCCATCTCTCCATTTATTTACTGTGTTGTGAATTACTCTCTGCAATTCTTATTGGGTGTCATATTGCATTTTACTCACACTGTGTTAAATTCACCTGTAAGTCGTTCATATTTTGCATAAATTATGAATGACAATTTTGTTTAAAATTCTAACTATTTATTCTTACATTAGGTAACTGTAATTGATTTTTGTTTGCTGACCTCATATCCTGAAAAGCTGCTTATCTTAGCGGTAGTAGTTTTAGAAAGTTTTTAAAAAGCTAGTTAAAGATTTTCCATGCACTGATTATTTCCTCTATGAATAAAAACAGTTTTACTCCTCCCTTTTCACTTTGCATACTTTCAAGTTTATTTTTAAAATCTTGCCTTAATGCCCTTCTTAGGACTGCCAGTCCAGTGCCGATCAGGAGTGACGAGAGATCTTAGGGGGAAAGTCTTCAGCTTTTTAACTGTGAAGTGTGTTCTTGGTGACATTTATCAGGTTAGGGACTCTCTCCTGTTTCCAGTTTCCAGAGAATTCTTAATCTGGGTAGATTATTGGAAAAGTGAAAGTGTTAGTCGCTCAGTCATGTCCAACTCTTTGCGGCCACATGGACTGTAGCCCACCAGGCTCCTCTGTCCATGGAATTCTCTAGGCAAGAATACTGGACTGGGTTGCCAGGTGATTCTCCGGGGTATCTTCCCCACTCAGGGATTGAACCCAGCTCTCCTGCACTGCAGGTAGATTCTTTACCATCTGAGCCCCGAGGGAAGCCCAAGTAGAATGTTACATTCTGCTAAGTGCTTTTTCTGAATTATGTTAGTATTCTCCTGCAGCTGTAACAAATTACCACATGCTTGGCTTAGTACAACACAATTTTGTTATCTTACCATTCTGGAGGTCAGAAGGGTGAAATGGGTTTTAACAGGGCCAAAATCAGTGTGTCCACAGTGTTATATTCCTCTGAGGCTACCAGGGTAGATTCTGTCCCATGCCTTTCTTATGTTAGAGGCCACCTCTACTCCTTGAATCCTGCCCCTTTCTCCATGTTCAAAGGCAGCAGCCTAGCATCTTCCAGCTTCTCTCCTCTCTGACCTCTGCTTCTGACATCACATCTCCTACTCTTCGATCTCATTTTCCTGCCACCCCTTATAAATAGGACCTTTGTGGTTAGATTGGTCCACCCAGATCATCCAGGATAATCTCCACATCTCAAGATCCTCAACTTAATAACATCTGCAGAGTGTTTTCCGCCATGTAAAGTAACATAATCACAAGCTACAGAGATTAGTGCATTTGGGTGCCATTGTTCTGCCCAGGATGTGCATCAGTTGAGATGATGGCATGGCTCTCTTTTGGAGAGATTAATATGATTGATTTCATATATAGATTTCCAAATGTTCAAGAGGTCTTTCACTGTGAGAGTTACCCCATTTGGTCAGAAAAGTTTCTTTTATGTCTGTTGTTTTTTATTTACTAACCTTTTGTTACAAATTTTTGTGTCTGTCTTCTTGAGGAATATTGGTTTGCAGTTATATTTTCTTGTAATGTCCTGGTCTGGTTTTGGTATAGGGATAGTCTGGTATAAGGATCATAGCTTCCGAGAGAGAATTGCCAAGAATCACAATCTCTTCATTTTTCTGACACGATGGTATAAATTTGTGCTATTTCTTCCAGAAATGGTCCATAGACCAGACCGGCGAGGCCAACTGTGCCTGGAGTTTCCTTTGTGGGAAGACTTTAGCCAAAACTTCTATTTCTTTTAGAGATATAAGGATACTCCGGTATTCTCTATTTTCTTGAGTGTGCTTTGAAAAACTGTGTCTTTCTAACAATTGGTTCTTTTTTTTTTCTATGTTGTCTTTCTAGTAAAGCTTTTCTAATCATTCCCTTACTGCCATTTTAGCATTTTTGCACTCTGAAGTCATGTCACTTCTGTGGCTCCTTATACTGGCCACTTGTGTCTTAGTGACTTTCTTTTCTTGATTGGTCTACAGCCAGTTTACACATTGTATAAATGTTTTGAGTGAATCAGCTATTGACTCCACTGTATTTTCTCTATTACTTGTTTGTTTTCCATTTCATTGCTATCTTTATTGTTTCCTTCTACTTCCTCTCAGATTAATTTTGACTTCTTTTGGTGGCATCTCAGTTTTGCAGTTCCTTGATGTTAGCCCTTTCCTCTTTCTAAATATAATCACGCAAGGAGCAAGTTTCTCTCTAACCAAGGCTTTAACTTAATCACACCAGAGTTGATATGTTGTGTTGACATTTCCCTTTAGTGGATAATACTTTCACATTTCCCTAGTGTCTCTTTGATCGTGTGTTATTTTGAAATCTTTGCTAAATTACAAAGTCTGGGGATTCTCTAGAAATCTTCTTGCTATGAATTTCTTGATTTATTCCACTGTGCCCAGAGGACATCCTCTACATGACTCTAATCCTTCTTAATTGATGGAGTATTGTTTTCTAATCCGATGAGAGGCTCTTTCTTGGTGCATGTCCCACGTGCCTTTGAAGAGGACAGTGTTTTCTGCTGCTATTGAGAGGAATGTACTATAATTAGGTCTAAGTAGTTGAGAATGTTGTTAAAGTTTTCTTTGTAACTACTGGCCTTCTGCCTACTTACTATATCAAAATCTCAGAAACAATGTTTGAATTTTCCAAATGTTAAATGCCTTTGTCTATCTAGATCTCTTTTAAGTTCAGTCTGTTTTCCCTTTACGTAATTTAAAGTTCAAATGTCCAGTGCATCGAGGACTGTTGTGTTTTCCTGAGTAATTAGCCCTTTCCCCCTCCCATTATTAAATATGCTTGTTTATCACTGATTAATACCCCTGATCCTACAATCGACCTTATCCTTTATCATACCTTCTCATTTTGTCTTACAATTTACCTTCACATATGGCCTATTTTTTTCCAATCCTTTTCCATTGAATCTACCTCTGTCTCTAAAATAAATGAGTTTCTATTTAACAGCAAATTATGGAATCTTGCACCTATTCTATCTGGAAATCTCAACCTTTTACTTGGAAAGTTCAGGATATTTACATATAGTTTAAGTTAGAAATAGTATTGGCTTTAAATCCGTCATCTTATTTCAAGTCAATTTCTTTCCCTCTTTTCTTTCCTTCCTTCATTCCTCCTTTTCTTTCTTTCTCTTTCTTCTACCCTTCTTTCTTTCCATATTTCCTTAAGTTTTTCCTTTTTCCCTTTCACCCAATTCCCTTGCCATCTTCTGTACTGCTGATGTAGTTCTCAGCATTCCATTTTAATGTACACATTTATTACTTATTCTTTTTGTTTTTTTATGTAAGTGGTTCCTGTAGAGAATATACTGTATATATTTAAATTTAGACTTTTCACCTTCAAAGAATAAGATTCTTTACCCACACCAACACCTTTATTTTTTATAATCCTATCCATTTGCTTTTGGTTCCATACAATTCTTAAAACATATATTATATCCCAGATAATGCATTGTTATTGCTCTTGGAAACATTCAGTTACCCTAATCTTTTAGAAACCATTCCCCTCCCAGTCCCCCACATATTTGACATTTGTATAGATGTTTGCTCCTTTGTGTTGATCTGTGCTCGTATTTGACGTGGTTTTCATTTATCCTGAAGAAATGCATTCAGCATTTTCTATTGCGCAGGCCACTGCTGGAGAATTCTGATAGTTTTTTGTTTGTTTGTTCATTTGAAGGACTACTTTATCATTATTTCTTTAACGTTATTTCTAAACTAATGTTTGGTGGCATCATCATCTCCTGGGCATCCAATGTTAGGGATTTCAGCACTTCTGCAGCTTCTTGTAACCACCATCACAATCAGTATACAGAACAATTCTGCAACCCCCAAGACGTCCCCAGTGCTATCCTTTTGCAGTCAAGCTCTACTCCCACACTTAACCAAGGCACCACCAATTTGCTGTCTGTGACAATACAGATTTGTCTTTTCAAGACCATCCTACATATGAAGCCATTTAAAAGTAACTTGAGGTTGGCTTCTATCACTCAGCATAATGTTACTGAGTTTCATCCACGTTGTTGACTGTATCAATAGTTCTTTCCTTTCTAGGGCCGAATAGTGTTCAATAATATGAAAATGATGCACTTTGCTGAAGGACATTTGTTTGGGTTGTTGCTCTGTTTTGTTGATTATGAACACAGCTATTGCTAGAACATCCTTGAACAGGTTTTTGTGTGAACTCACGTTAAACTTCTCTAGGGGAAATACTTTGGGGATGACGTTGTTGGTCACGTGGCTAAGCATAAGTTTAACTTCATAAGAAGCAATAAATCTCTTTCCACAGTGCCTGTGCCACCCTGCATTCCCACCAGTAACCTGTGGCCAGTCCACTCGCTGCCCATCCTCAGCATCATTTGGTATTGTCCGATGTTTTCTTGTTTGTTTGTTTCTTTGCTTGCTTCTTTGTTCATTTTGCTTAGTTTTGCTGTGTCTTGGCAATTTTAAAATGGGAAGACTGGTATTTCACCTTAGTTTTAATTTACACTTGCCTGAGAGCCCGGGAAGTTGAACATACGTTCATGTGTTCAGTCGCCCCTATGTATTCTTTTCGTTGAAGTATCTCTTCAAATATTTTTTCCACTATTTTCTTTCTGTTGACTTTTGACAGTTCTTTATATGTTCTGGATACAAGACCTTTGTTGGCTATGTAATTTTAAAATACATTCTCCCAGCCTGCGATTTGTCTTCTCAAACTCCTGACATTATCTTTCACAGAGGAAGGGGACTTTTTTGGAGTCATAGCTAAAACATTGTTGCCAAACTCGAGGCTGAAGATTTTGTGTTATTTTCTTTTAAATGTCTTACAGTTTCATGTTCCTGGTTTATATCTAAGATTCATTTTTAGTGGGTTTTAGGATAAGGTATGAGGCTCTCTTTCAGATGGACGTTCAATTCTTCCCACACATATTCTGATAAGACAATACTTTCTTCATTCAATCGCTTTTGTAACTTTGTCCAGAACGAATTGGCTATATTTGAAGAAACTAGTTCTCGAGTCTTCCCTCTGATTTATTTATTTGTGTGTCTGTTGCTTCACCATTGTCACACTGACTTTTGTTTACTGTAGTTTTATAAGGATTATTATTATTATTATTTTGCCTGGAGCCCCCTTTATAAGATTTTTTATTAATTGTTATTGGAGGATGGTTGTTTTACAATTTTTGTGTTGGAGTTGCTGTATAGTGAAGGGAATCTGCCATGTGTATATACGTAGCCCCTCTTTTTTTTGGATTTCCTTCACATGTATGCCACCAGAGAGAATTAAGTAGAGTTCCCTGTGTGATATAGTAGGTTCTCATTAGTTATCTATCTTATGCAGTGTAGAGTATATGTGTTAATCACAATCTTTCAATCATCCCTTTGGATATCTATATGTTTGTTCTCTACCTCTGTATCTCTATTTCTGCTTTGCAAATAAGTTCATCTGGGTCATGTCTCTAGATTCCACATACAAGTGATATTATAAGATTATCTGTTTTTCTCTTCTGACTTTCTTCACTCAGTATGACAGTCTCTAGGTCCATCCACATCTCTGAAAGTGGCCCAATTATGTTCACTTTTATGGCTGAGTAATCCTTCACTGTATATATGGATCACATCGTCTCTATCTGTTCCTCTGTCGATAGACATTTAGGTTGCTATTGAAAGTATCGTGGCAATGAACACTGGGGTGCATGTATCTTTTTGAATCATGGTTTACTCGGGGGGTATATGCTGAGGAATGGGATTGCTGGGTCTCATAGTAGTTCTACTTTTAGTTTTTAAGGAACATCCCTATTGTTCTCCATTTGGGTGCACCAATTTACATTCCCATCAACAGGGTAGGAGAGTTTGCTTTTCTCCCCAGTACTACAGATAAATCATTGGTAGGTTTTTAGATGCTGGCCATTCTGACCAGTGTGAAGTGATACCTGATTGTTGTTTTGAAGGGCTTTTCCTGGTGGCACAGTGGTAAAGAATCCGTCTGCCAATGCATGAGACACGGATTTGATCCCTGGGTTGGGAAGCTCCCCAGGAGAAGGAAAAGGCAATGTACTATGGCATGCTTGCCTGGGAAATCCTGTGGACAGAGGAGCCTGGTGGGTTACAGTCCATGGGGTCGCAGTGTTAGATACGACTGAGTGATTGAACAACAACAGTTATTTTGATAATGGTCATTCTGTCTGGCATGAGGTTGTAGACCTATTGTTGTTTTGATTTGCATTTCTCTACTAATTAGTGAAGTTCAGCATCTCTTCCTGTGTTTGTTGGCCATCTGTATGTCTTCTTTGGAGAAATGTTTACTTAGGTATTTGGCCCATTTTTTGATTGGATTGTTTGTTTCTCTTTTTTTATATTGAGCTACACGAGCTGTTTGTATATTTTAAAGATGAATCCCTCGTCAGTGGCTACGTTTACACATATTTTCTCCCATTCTGTGGGTTGTCTCTTTGTCTTGTTTATGGTTGCCTTTGCCTTTTGATTTCATTAGGTCCCATTTGTTCATTTTTGGTTTTGTTTTCATTTCTCTAGGTGGTGGGTCATAAAAGATCTTCCTGTGATATGTCAGAGAGTGTTCTGTCTATGTTTTCTTCTAAGAGTCTTTTTATAATTTACTTAAAAAAATATTTCTTTATTTTTCACTGCTCAGGGCCTTAGTTGTGGCATGTGGGAACTTAGCTGTGGAATGTGAGATCTAGTTCCCTTACCAGGGAACAATCCCTGGTCCACTGCAATGGGAGCATGGAGTCTCAGCCCCTGGACCACTAGGGAAGTCTCTCCTCTAAGAGTTTATAGTGTCTGAGCTTACATTTAAGTCTTTAACCCATTTTGAGTTTATTTTTGTGTATGGTTTTAGGGAGTGTTCTAATTTCATCCTTTTTTTTTAATTAGTTTATTTTTTATTGAAGGATAATTGCTTTACAGAATTCTGCTGTTTTCACATGTAGCTGTCCAGTTATGGGAGCACCACTTATTAAAGAGGCTGTCTTTTCTCCATTGTGTATTTTCACCTCTCTGTCATGGATTAGGTGACCATAGGTGCGTGGGTTTCTCTCCGGGCTTTCTATCCTGTTCCATTGATCTTTATTTCTGTTTAAGTGCCAGTACCATACTTTCTTGATAACTGTCGCTTTGTAGTGTAGTCTGAAGTCAGGAAGGTTGATTCCTCTAGCTCTATTTTATCTGTCTAAAGATTCTGTTGGCTATTTGGGGTATTTCATGGTTTTGTGCAAAATGTAAAATTTTTTCTTCTAATCTGTGAAAAATATCATTGGTAATTTGATAGGGATTTCATTGAATCAGTAACTTGCTTTGGGTTATATAGTCATTTTCACAATATTGATTCTTCCAGCCCAAAAACATAGTGTGTGTGTGTGTGTGTGTGTGTGTGTATGTGAAAAAAGTGAAGTCGCTCAGTCGTGTCCGACTCTTTGCGACCCCCTGGACTGTATCCTACAGGCTTCTCTGTCCATGGCATTTTCCAGGCAAGAATACTGGAGTGGGTTGCCATTTCCTTCTCCAGGAGATCTTCCCGACCCAGGGATTGAACCCGGGTCTCCTGCATTGCAGGCAGACGCTTTACCATCCGACTATATCACTCCATCTGATTGTGTCCTCTTTGACTTCTTTCATCAGTGTCATAGTTTTAATGAGTACAGATCTTTTGACTTTTTAGGCAGGTTTATTCCTAGGTTGCCGTGGTAAATGAGATTGTATCCCTGATTTACATTTCTCATCTTTCATTGTTAATGTGTAGGAATGCAAGCAATTTCTGTGTGGGTTAATACGTTTTAAATGAGATAATAATATGACTCCTCCCATTTTATTCTTCCTTTCACAATGTTTGGGTTAGTTTAGTTTCTTTTGCTTTTTAAATAAGCTTTAGAATCAACTTGTCTACACCTGCTAGACTTGCTGCTGGGGTTTTTATTAGACTTGCATTAAATCTATAGATAAATTGAGGGGAGAACATTCATCTTTTCTGTGGTAAACATTCCAATCCATGATCGTGGTATATTCTTCTATTTACTTAGGCTATTTTCAATTTCTTTGTTCACTGTTTTGCAGTTACACCATGCAAATGCTGGGTGTCATTTGTTAGATTCACGACACAGAATCACCGGTATTTGTGAGTGGTACGTGGTAGCACTCTCTTCAGTTTCATTTTCCAACACTTCTTTGCTAGGATATAGAAATGTGGTTGATTTTGTTCTAATCTTGTATCTTGCACTCTAGGTAAATTCCCTTACTAGTTCTGGGAGACTGTGTTATATCTGTGTCATTTCTACAGAGATAATCAGCTTGTGAATTGGAATAATTTTAATTTAGTCCACTGATTTGTGCCACAGCATGGATGAATTTCCAAAGCATTGAAGCAGAGGGGAAAGCAGGCAGACCGAGAAGATTATATGTTGCACGTTGATGTGTATTACAGGCTCTAGTGAAGAGTGTTCTAACCTATAAGCAAAATAGAAAGGAGATCAGCGGTTGCCTAAGGCTGCACGTGGATGGTAGGGATTCACTGGGAGGGAGCAGAAGAGAACTTCATTAGGTGATGGAAATGTTCTCTTTCTTGACCGAGGTGCTAGTTACATGGTAGATTTACCGAAGGCCTTGGACCTGTACCCTTAAATGGACACATTTTTTTTTTTTTTGCTGGACAATGAAACCCCAGTGCAACTGATGAAGAGAATCTTTGAGTATTAGTTTAATTTGGAGGAATTCGGGTTGCAAATAAGCAACATCCAAACCGTGGACCTCTGATAATGAACATCTTCAGGGCTTTATCAGTCACGCAATGTTCTCTTTGTGGGCAGCAAGCAGGGGACTCTCGCCAGGCTCTGCAGTCTTCTGAAACCCGCCCACACACAGAAGAGCACAGTGTACTTTGGGCAAGAATGTGAAACTACAGCTGAGGTTGGACACCATTTCCTGGGAACACCCTACTGCACTGATTCTTGCCCTTGCTGCCCTCGTCCCTCCTGCAGTCCGAACCTTGGGCCTAGGGCCCATGTCTTCCCCTGTGTTGGGGAAAGAAGGAAGAGATTTGCCAGGGTGGCCTGATTCTAGGACTCCTCCTCTGCCTCCCCAGTCTGGGTGCCAGGACACCACAGTGTCCCAGAGAGCTTCAGAGAGAAGCTAATTTGTAGATGTTGCCTTCCTGAAAGGTACACGATTGTCAGGATCTCAGCTCGCTCAGATTCCTGGCTAAAAGCAGTGCACTGCTCATAGTGAAGCTTCATCTTCCAACGTCTTCCTTCCTTGCTTTCAGAAGGCTCACTCTCACCTAGAGCTGATCTCTCATGCCTCCTCCATCCAGGTGGCCTCTAGTAGCCTCAGGCTCTCAGTTCAGCTCAGCTCAATCGCTCAGTCATGTCCGACTCTTTGAGACCCCATGGACTGCAGCACACCAGGCCTCCCTGTCCATCACCAACTCCCGGAGTTTACACAAACTCATGTCCATGGAGTGGACATGATGGTGATGGTGTCCATCCAACCGTCTCATCCTCTGTCATCCCCTTCTCCTCCCGCTTTCAATCTTTCCCAGCATCAGGGTCTTTTCAAATGAGTCAGTTCTTCTTCGCATCTGGTGGCCAAAGGATTGGAGAATATTCAGGACTGATTTCCTTTAGGATGGACTGGTTGAATCTCCTTGCAGTCCAAGGGACTCTCAAGAGTCTTCTCCAACACCACAGTTCAAAAGCATCAGTTCTTCGGCGCTCAGCTTTCTTTATAGTCCAACTCTCACATCCATACATGACTACTGGAAAAACCATAACCTTGACTACCCGGACCTTTGTTGACAAAGTAATGTCTCTGCTTTTTAATACGCTGTCTAGGTTGGTCATAACTTTTCTTCCAAGGAGTAAGCATCTTTTAATTTCATGGCTGCAGTCACCGTCTGCAGTGATTTTGGAGCCCCACAACATAAAGTCTGTCACTGTTTCCACTGTTTCCCCATCTATTTGCCATGAAGTGATGGGACCGGATGCCATGATCTTAGTTTTCTGAATGTTGAGCTTGAAGCCAACTTTTTCACTCTCCTCTCTCACTTTCATCAAGAGACTCTTTAGTTCTTCGTCGCTTTCTGCCATAAGGGTGGTGTCATCTGCATATCTGAGGTTATTGATATTTCTCCCGGCAATCTTGATTCCAGCTTGTGCTTCATCCAGCCCAGCGTTTCCACGATGTACTCTGCATATAAGTTAAATAAGCAGAATGACAATATACAAGCCTTGGGGTACTCCTTTCCCTATTTGGAACCAGTCTGTTGTTCCATGTCCAGTTCTAACTGTTGCTTCCTTACCTGCATACAGATTTCTCAGGAGGCAGGTCAGGTGGCCTGGTATTCCCTTCTCTTTCAGAATTTTCCACAGTTTATTGTGATCCACACAGTCAAAGGCTTTGGCATAGTCAATAGAGCAGAAATAGATGTTTTTCTGGAACTCTCTTGCTTTTTTGATAAACCAACGGATGTATCCCTCCTGTTTTCCAGGGGCCTCATGCAAATTAAGACTTCTCTGGACAGTGTACGGGAGTTCATTTGCTCCACACTCTCATCAGCTCTTAGCATCCACCGACGTTTCCATTTTCGAGGTTCATGTGTTCATTGGGAATGTACACCCCTTCTCACTTCTTGAAATTTGTAACCCCTGGAAAGTCAACTGTCTCAAAATCAATTGAATGTGCTTGCTTAACCCCACACTAGGGCAACTGGCCTGGAAAGGGGCTGTTGTGTCCCCCTCAGGTGTGAGAGTCCATTTCTGACCAGGATGTTGAAGTGCTGGCCTCTCCAGGCCACAAGAGTGAGGATGTGCCAGGAGGTTGGGTGGGCAGTGGCAGGCCTGAAAAGCTGAGGGTGACCCTCAGGGGCAGGGAGGCCATGACGGGTGGGGTTCTGGCTCAATGAAAGGAGATGGAAAGCTGTATATGTTTCCTGGGTGATCAAGAGGGCGGGTGTTTGCAGAGAGGAGTGAGAGGTTGGGGTGTCACTGCATGGCACTGTGAATCCCTCAAAGGCAGTGGCAACAGACTGCAGTGGTCAGAGCACACACTTGGGCTCAAAGCATCCTGGGTCCCAGTCCAAGCACTGCCACTTCCTGGCTGTGGGACTCAGGGCAAGTGTCTTCCCTCTCAGAGCCTCAGGGTCCTCATCCATGGAATGTACCTGATCATCTGTTCCCTTGATGCTATCTGGTGATTGACGTCAAGGCCATGCGAGCCATTGCATGCGAATTGTCAGGAACTGGACACAAGTGAATCAGTGAATGCTTGTCCATCAACAAGTGTCTGAGGAGTCAGATGGCACAGGCCTAGGCTGGGGAGAAATCTGCCGGAGCTGCCAAGGTGCATGTACACCTCAGCCAAGGCCCTGGCACATAGTAGGGCCTCAGAAAACACTGGCTGAGACCTGTTGTGGCCTTTGTGGTGGGGGACCCCGTGGAAGGGCTGAGGCTGGGGGCGGGAGGGAGGCCTGCCTTGGTCTCATGTCTGTCCTGCGGTTGAAGTTCGGCCACCTCCGCGGTGCCAGTCGTCAGTTTCTGGGGCACTCAGGGTCTGTCCCCGATCCCTGGGACCTGCCTTCCTCCTTGCTCCTGAGGCTGCCTCTCTTGCTCACTTCCTCACTCCCCACCTGGCTCTCAGCACTGCCCCCTGCACGGTGTGGAGGGGCAGGAGCCAGGTGAAGATATCCATGGGGAAGGGGGCGGAAGGGGAGAGAGGTGCAAGCCTGGAGGCCCGGAGAGGTGGTGACTCCCCCAGCATCCTGCCTCTGAGAGCTGCTCTCGCCTCCTTTCCAGATGAGCTGCCTTATCTCAGGTGCCCGTGGCACACAGTGCTCCCGCTCACACCTGCGGCTTGTGGTGAGTGCCCTGACCTCGTCCATGAGAAGGCAGGTACCTACTGAGTGCACAGTAGGGTCCTGGGAGGTCCCAGGTTGAGGGAGCCAGAAATAGTCCAGTGTCATTCATCACGCCAGAGTGGGGTTCCCCAAATCCGGACCGTCAACCCGGATACCTGCACCTGGGAGGGGACTGAATCTCTGTCACAGAGTCACAGAGTGTCCACGGGGCAAGGCATCAACCCAGCAGCCAGGGAGGCAGACAGCAAAGCGCCAACAAATAAGGCAGAAACCCATGTGAGGCCTGTCTAAGGGAGGGGTCCACACAGAGCCTGCCTCCTGGGGGTACGGCCCAGGCCATCGCTCAGAAGGGTTGCACTAGTGGTGGACTCCTGCTGCTTGCTTGGAATTCTTACTAATTTTTGAGCCAAGTGATGGGTGTTTCTGCTTTCCACTGGGCCTGGAACATGATGCAGTTGGGTCTGGGTCAGGATCCAGGTCTGGTTGAGGGAGTGGAACCTGTTCTTGGGGCAAAGAGGCAAGCAATGGGTGGCTGGGCAGGCGGGCTGCGGTCTTTACACTACTCTCTCCTTCCTCTTAACCTGGAGCCTTGTCCTCCAAGCTGTGGACATCACTGAGATACCCAGAAGTCCCGGATGGCCCCTTCCTGCTACGGAGTCCTTCCCAGAGTTCCAAAGTGTCTCTGCCCTCACTGTCGTCTGCCTGGGGAATGAAAGTTTAGCCTCAGCCCCCTCAGGGATCACACAGCCCTTGAAGACACAGGGACCTAAGCTGGCCTTGGCCTCACTGGGAGAGCCCTGCTTCCAGGGAGAAGTACCCAGGAGCCTCCCGAAGAGCCTTGGGTCATGGTCATGGGCAATGGGCTGTCCAGGTCTGCCTGCAGCTTTCTCCCATGAAATAGGCTGTCTTGCCTATGATGATTTCTCCTTTACCTGCTGGAGGTGTGAGGATGTCACTGTGAGGCCTGCCTCGCAGTCCTTAGGACTCGGGAAGAGGGATGAGGTCCTAAAATTGTGTGGCTGATGAGGGAAGGAATCCTGGACAGTGACTCCAGAGATGGGGCGGGGCAGGTCGGTCCTGGGGGATGTCTGTGGAGCTTGTCCCTTGGTGGGAGGGACAGTGGCACCAGCTCACAGCCCTCCACCCCACCCTTGCTCCTGTATTTGACCGCCACTGTATTTGACTAAGACCGCAGCCCGCCTGCCCAGCCACCCATTGCTTGCCTCTTTGCCCCAAGAACAGGTTCCACTCCCTCAACCAGACCTGGATCCTGACCCAGACCCAACTGCATCACGTTCCAGGCCCAGTGGAAAGCAGAAACACCCATCACTTGGCTCAAAAATTAGTAAGAATTCCAAGCAAGCAGCAGTGTAGGAGATCATGAAACTGTGGACTGGAGCCTCTGGAAACTCATGGTCGCCCCCCCCCCCCACCTCAGCTGGCATCTCTGCCCTTCCCAGCGCCGGACCCACCCACACCTGCCTGTCTTTTAGGCAGAGGCGGCCCCCACCTGTCCCCGAGGGCCTGATCGCGGGCTGCTCAGAGCCACACCTGCCCAGGAAAAGGAGGAAACATCTGATTGATTTCGCAACTTTAATGTAACACAGATACCCAAAACAGGACAGCACGAGGAAAGCACACAATGAAAGCAGGAAGGGCATAGAGTGAGTCATCTTGCATGCCATCTTCCATGGACAGGGAGAAGCGGGCCTAGAGTGCTCTGTCAGGGACCGGGCAGCGGAGGCACTCTGGCTCGGCGGGGGACTGCCGCAGCTCTTCAGGGCTGCCTGGAACCAGGAGACACAAAAGCCGGAGTAGAGGTGTCAATGCATGTGAGGGACAGCAAGGACAGACTGAGGGTCTTGTCAGGCTCTCCTCGTTCCCTCAGGACACCCCAGGCCTACCCCTGACACCTCCCAGCCCGTCCCCACCCCAGCCTCCAGAGTCCCGTGTAATGACCTCCAATCTTACTGAATCCAGGAGAAGAAGCTGGCACTGGTTCTGGCGGCGTTTCTGGTCCGGATGGTGGAGCTGGTGCTGGGGCCATCAAGCATGCTGGCGCTGGCCGCGCCATTGGTGCCACTGCTGACACCAGCCCTCCAGGTACCTCTCCTGTTGGCACGGTTGCTATTCAGAATGTACTGATGGTATCTGGCCCAGAAAGCAAAGGGGATCCTGGACCAGGCGTCGCCAAAATCTCCGTCCTCATCCCAGGTCAGGAGCTCCACCTGGATATCATCCCAGCTCCACCGTCCAATCAGAGCTTCCTCCCCGATGTTCATCTGGGCCCTCATCTGGGCCCTGGCATGCTCCTCGGCCATGTCCACATCCATCGTCTTGAAAGCATCATCCACAGCCTCCAAGAAATGAGCCCTCCATTCCCGGGGGTCTCGGTTCTGATACTGCGATGGAAGCACAGCAACCGTGTGAACACTTACCCCCACCTCGCTCAGCACCCACTTCCCGCCTTTCACTCACTTAAGCCCTTTGTGAAATCATGTTAAAGACCCATACAACTGAAATTGGGCTCCCGTCATTCCATGCCAGACCTGGGATTTCACCCCGTCCACTCCCTACAGTCTGTGAACTGGTATCAGTGACTTGGGAACCTTGCTGGGCCTTGGCGCCCTCACTGGACAAAGGGCGTCAGGAGGCCGGGACCAAGACACAAACCAGGTATGGGAAGGTGCAGCCAGAACACAGGCTCTGCCTTACCTGGGCGATGAATCTCAGCACCCTCATCTTGCTGGTCTCATGGCAGGCGCGCAGACCCCAGAGGAACTCATACTCGGGTGGGCTGCTACTGGGGACCTTCTTGTATTCCAGGTACCTGCGTGAGAGAGGACAACAAACCTCTGCTCCCAGACAGGCACACCTGTGGCTGGCTGCTCCAGTGGCTCCCAGGTAGTCTCTTCCCAGCCCCGAGGCTGCAGCTCAGCTGCTGCAGGAGGCCTGCCCTGGCCCCGCAGCCCCTGCCCCGCCTTCCACACTGGCTCCCAGGGTTTCTGCCTCCTAAATGGAGGGGCTCACACCCCTAGGCCACTGGTCCTGCCCAGTAGCCATGGGGAGGTGCAGGGGGCACGTGTAGGGTACTTGCTCAGAGGAAGGCCACGAGTTTTGTGCCCCTTGTCACAATAACCCAGATTCCTGTTGGGTCTGGTGTAAGCAGGAGCCATTTCTTCAGGCTCCATACTCTGAGCACAACCCACCATGGGGCTTGTCCGCGACCCGACTGAACCCTGGGAGAATCCATCCTAGTAAACGACTGTATGGGAAGAAAGAGTCAACCAAGAGTAGGGGGCTCCACACATACTCCCAAACATCTGTGAACGTGTGTTTGTGGGGCGGCAGGGGTGGGGGTGGGTGGGTGAACATGCACACAGGGCCTTTGTGAGGGCACAAGAGATCTCCAAGCACTGATGATGGGGTGAGCCTGGGCTAGAAAACCAGCAGGGCCAGGCTCCAGGCCCAGATGGGCCTTATTCCAGTCAGGGCCATGATCAGGTTTCCACTCTCTGAGTCCCAGGCCCCCGAGATGTAAAGCCAGGACACGGCCTACAGGGCAGGTGCTGAAGGAGGTGGGGGCTGTACTGTCCCACCCGGTGTTTACAGACCACAAGTGCTCCCTTTCCCCAGGCCTCCCTGGAATTGTCCCCTCGCCCCCCACATTCGCATCCTCCCACCCCACACTCACACCAGACACCCATCCCTCTGGTGTTAAGACATGGGCCGGGGGATGACTTCCTCAGCCAGAGCAGCACACGAGGAAGGCTTGAGTGGGAGGCAAAGATACTCACTTCTGCTTCACAAAGTCCTCTGTAATGAGTTTCCTCAGATCGCCAAGGAATGGGTGCCTCACCCTGAGTGCAAGGAAAGGAACGCATGACTAGAGAGAGTGGCAGTGCCTGGGTTGGGCAGGAGCGCTCCCAGCAGGACTGAGGGCCTCCTAGCCTGTGAGGCGTCCTCATGGACACCTGGGCTGGCAGCAGAGGCCAGGCAGCCACTTGTCAGCAGGGCCCCAGGGAGGGGCTGGATGGAGCCCCCAGGTTCGATGGTGTCTCTGAGGTCTCGTGTGGAAACAGAGAGGGCACACGGGGCAGAAGAGGGCTCGAGGTTCAGGACCATTTCCCCATGCACCCTGGTGGACCCTTGATGCTCTCCCTAGTCCAGGATGCCACACCCCACAGAGACCGCTAGGCCACTGCAATCCTGGGGCCTCCTGTGCCCAAGGACACACTGAGGAGCGGGAGCCAAGAGACCCCAATCATACCCGGGGCGCAGTCCCATCTTGCGGAGTGCCTCCCAGAGGACAGCTGTGAGAAGAGATGAGGTACAAGAGTTTAGCAGACGGAGGGAGGTGAGACGATGGGCAACCCCCCAGCTGCCTGTCCAGCCACTCACCCTCGCTGGCGCGGTTGCCGTTCATGAAGATGACACCCAGAATCACCAAGAGGAGACTCAGCCTGGGAGTGTCCTTGGTCCTGAAGGCGTAGAAAGAGGGATCCTGTCCAGCAGCCATTTGCCCAGGTGACCACAGCCGGCTCACCCAACTAGCCTCTCCCACACTGCTGGGCTACAGGGCAGTTCCTCCCACTCTGTATGGCTTGCTACTGCTGGTCCAGACAATTCCTTCCTCGGACTGAGACTGAGGCCCTTCATCCATCAAATGTGGATGCTAACACCTCTTCCCAGGGCTCTGTCGAGGATGGGGTTAGGCGGGGAGCAGACGATTGGCAACCCTGAGTCCAGAGGCACACCCTGACCTTCCCTGCCCTTTGCCCACTCCATCTGGAGCATGACTCCACTGGAGACCCCCGCCCTCCACTCTCCCCTTTCCCTGCCCCCTGCCCGAGGCCCACTCTGCCAAGCCCTGGCCGGGACCCTAGCAGAGAGAGGCAATCAAGAAGCTTGCTTTCCAAAAAAAAAAAAAAAAAGAGAGAGAGAGAGAGAGAAGAAGAAGCTTGCTTTCCTAGGAAGACAGGGGCGGGGAAGGGTGGGCAGGGCTGAAACCTGGAGAGCCACAAAGCCTCGCCCCAGGCTACTTGCCCCTGCCTGCCCTTAGCTGCTCAGCACTGCTAACTCTGGGTGGGAGCCATACTAGGCCCCCCAACCCTACTTTCCCGTTTCTCGAGAGGCGGGGGCAAGCACCACCAAGGAAGACCACCGGCCTCCTGTGCTTTCTCACTTTCCCAGGAGGCGGGCTGACGAATCCCGTGTGCAGACGAGAATGTACAGGTGCTCTTCCTTGTCAATTTCCTTCAGGTGGATCCCGAACTTCTACAGTGGGGAGAAAACAGAATGTGAGATCAAACATCCATGCTGGGTGTCCTGCAGGCGGTCATTTGATTCCCTGTTAGAACTCTTTCTTGGCGGGGAACCCCAAGCCCTGGGGGAGGAGGGAAAGGAGAGGCCATGGAGGAAGTGCCCTGTGGGAGCACCGACACTGGCTGAGACAACGGGAGTCACCTCAGGAGACCACAGGCGCTCAGAGAGCACGAGCGGGAGGAAGGAGGGGAGGAGGCTCGCAGAGGAAGCTCCCAGGTGCAGAGGCCAGGGAGGGCTTCCCTCCAGAGCACGCAGTCCGGCCCCTGGGCCTTGAGGGGATGCAGATGGGGGGAGGCGGGCAAGAGTTCCCTGCTGCTCCTGCTCCACAGAGCTGCCCCCGGCCCCGCACCCACCTTTTCCAGAGTGTACGTTGCTCGTTCAATGATCTCAGGGAAGTGTTCGTCATACTCTCGGATGACATCCTTCAGCATGTCTGCAGGAGGGGAGGGGTGGGCAAAGCACCAGGGCTGAGCAGCAGCCACAGAGCTACAGCCTTTCCATCAGCCCTGCTGAGGGGAGCACACTCAGGACCCCACACCGTGCCAATGGAGCCATCGGCCAGGCCTGATCTGTGTGTGTGTGGTGGGGAGAGGGCATCTGGTGGGAGGCCCACAGGGCAGGGTGGTGGGAGCGGGGAAGGACAGAGTTCAGGGAGGGGGCAGAGGCTGCCCACCTGAGCGCTTGATGGGGATCTTCTTGTAGTCTTTAATCATCAGATATTTCACCAACTTATTTGCCTGGAGAAGGAAGAGCACACGGGGAGATCAAGGCGTGGGTGACCTCAAAGAACTGGCCCGCAAGGGAGGATAGGAGGGAGATGGGGGAAGGGCAGGCTTCCTTCTTACCCTCTCTTGCAGAAGGGTCACATTGCGGGGTGGCAAGCACAGCACGTGCCTTGAGGGTACCTGGGACCTCAGGGCCATGGGGGGCCGAGGGGCCATCTGAGGCCGCGCGGTCGTCAGCAGGGGCTGCGATGCCCTCCAGGTCGGTGGGACCGCAGGAGGCTCTCTCTCCTCCTCGCTGCTCTCATATTCGTCATCCAGGTGCTTGGACTGTACCATTAGACAGAGGAAAGACTCAGGGCGACCAGGCTCCCTGTGCAAAAGCGCCTGGCACACATCTTAGCCAGAGCAGGTACTTGGAAATAAGGGTTGTAGATGACACGCGGATGACACGTGCCCAGTGCTTACTAAGTGCCAGGCACTGAGCCAACCGCTTCTCCCTCCAGCCCCGAGGGTAGGGACTACGTGGAGTAAAAACATGCTGGTAAACTTGGCTTGGAGAAACAAGTACGAGCTGAGAGAAGAGGGAGGGGGAAGAAGAGGGAGAGGAAGGGAGGGGAGGAGGCAGAGAGTTGAGAGGGCAGAGAAAGCAGGGGAGCAAGGAGGGTGGGAGACAGCAGGGAGGGCTCACCTTCTTTGTCCTCTTGCCTCCCATTCTGGCCCAGGGCTCCGCACTCTGCTGAGAAGTCGCAGCTGCACTCTCAGGCTCAGGGATGCTCGTGGCCATCTTGGCCTTGGCGGCAGCTGCTGCCACAACATTCTGAGGCTCCACCCAGCGGGTCTTGGCGAGAGCCTTCCCGGACTTGGTCGTCTTGGGCCGGGTGGCCGCCCCCTCCCCGGTAGAGGCTGCCTGGGTGCCCCTGGAGGCAACACTGGGGCCCTCTGTGGCAGCCTCTTGGGCCGGGGCAGGTCTCTTGGGGCGTGGGAAGGCCATGCCACTGACACCTGCCGGCTGGCTGAAATCAAAGGCGTCGTTCTGACCCAGGAAGGCTGTCTTGGGCCGGGTGGCATCCATCTCACTTGCACGCGAGGCCTGGGGGAAAGCACAGGCCGTACTAGGGCCCTCGGCCGCAGCTTCCTGGGCCTGGGAGGATGTCTGCGGCTGTGAGGACCTTGCTGGAGCCCCAGGGGCAGCCATCTCGCTATTGACTAGCATCTGGGAGCTGTGCGGAGAAGCGATGCTTGTCTCAGGGGTGGCTGCCGGAGCCTGGGCAGCAGATGTCATGGGCTGGGTATCGCCTCCTGACGCCTGGTGTGTGGCCACCGGGTGGTGGTTAGTGACCACCTGATTGTAGGTGGCACGGGCAGCAGTGGCAGCGGCCCGAGCAGCTTGGTTAGAGGCGGCGGCCCGGGCTACGTTGGCAGCACGGGCAGCCGTCTCATTGGCAAGTGTTTCTGGATCCATCCGAAATGCCTCCAGCAGAGTTCTGGCCAGCACAGGGTTTTCCAGTTCCCAGGGCTCATTCTGCAAGACCAGGGAGGGGAAGGGAGGGCAGGGCAGAGCAGGGGAGGAGAGGGGAGGGGAGGGCAGGGCAGGGCATGGCAGGGGAGGGGAAGGCAGACAGCTCTACACAGATAGTTCCCCCTGTGTTGGCCAGCCTCCGACCAGCACCCCGCCCCCCCCGCCCCCCCCCCCCCCCCCCCCCCCGGCTTCTCCCAGTAGGAGAGGGAAGGTTTGGGTAAGCTGGGCAGTCCTTCTCCATTCAACCCCAGCCCTCATCGGCCCCCTCCTCCCATCCTCCCTGACGTCACAACAGAGAAGCCCCAGGGCTAGCAGGTGGCCGAGGAGGGGCCTCACCGCTAAGATGCGAAAGCCTGGACCCAAGCTCCCAAAGGCCCTGAGGATGCGGATGTCAAAGCTGGTGAGGGCGCCGTAGCCTCCGAAAGCACCAAATTCTTCATAGTCGTTGCCTTCAACCATGTCTTCCTCCCCGACTTCATCACTACCCTCGTCCATGTCTTCAACGTTGTACCCTTCAGATTCCTTGCGGTAGCTTCCCTCTGCCATGCTGGGGGTCCCAAGGAGAAGAGAGCTCAGCCTGAGAGGGATGAGGAGGCCTCTTCAGGGGGAGGGGGCGGGATCCAGCAGGAGGCGGGATCTCTCAGGAGGTGGAGGGCTGCAGTCACAGGGTTCCCAGGCAGTGTAAGGTTGGGGCGGGGGTGAGGGCTGCTGGGATAGATTCCCTCCGAGACAGAACCCTAGGAGAAGGACAGAGGAGGTCGGAGGAGACCCTGCACTGAAAGGGGAGTTTAGGTCACACAGGCTTCCCAGACCAACGGCTGGATTGGAACAAGGGGTGGACTGGCGGGCTTGGGTCCAGAGAGTCCCATAAGAGATGCTTTGAGAGAGGGGAAATAAAGCGCCTCGATTTAATGGCTGGAGCAGGGGGCCAGGATGCTGGGGAGGAGAAGACTTGAGGAGGCTCAGACAACAGGGACCGCCAGAAGCTCTGGGAAAATGAATCCCAGGGACCCGCTAAGTCGCAGTGGAGGGGATTCAGCTGATTCAGGTCTAGGCTGGGCTCATACAGGAGCGCTCAAGATGGATGGAGTGGGGGGCGGGGGGGGGGGAGGTCCTCGGTCTAGGTGAGGCTCGAACTGGAAGCGATGGAGGTCTCAAAGGCCAGGATCGCAACTCGGGGAAGGGGGCAAAGCGGTCAGTTGGGTTACACCGATCTCAGAATGGTTGGAGTGGGGGTGGGGCCTCCGCGCTAAGGCAGCTCAGCACGGAGCACACGCGTCAGTTAAAGGTGTTCAGATGGTGGGCTCCGGTGTTAAGCAGGGCTCGAATCGGGGAGCCTGGGTCTGGTGGCTGTGGTGGGGGGCGGCTCCTTTGTTGACCACGGGTCTAATGGGATTCAAGTTCTGCGTGCTTGGGCTTTGTTCACATCCGGGGGCGGGAGTGGGGTGGGGAGGAAGGGCACAGCGTACCCGGTTCCACTTGCCCTCTCCCGGTCCTGTCTGGGGCTGGATCCTTACCTTCCCTGGGGCTCCAATGGCGTCCGTCCTCAGCACCAGGAACCCCGCAGCCGCGCCCTCGCCTACTGCTGCCAGCACAGCAGCTCCCACCACCCCGCCCCTTTTCTCCCCGCACCCCCCACCCCCCGCGGCTGGGCAGCCTGCGCATGCGCGGACCCCTCCAGCCGGCCCGCTCTCCCAACAAAAGCCTTTTCCACCAGGTCCCCTGTGCGCATGCGGTTCCGCCAGTGGGTGGGCGGGGTGGGTTGGGGGCGTTTTCTCCCTCCCGCCAGATTCCCCTCACCGTCAACCCCTCCGCCCCCGCGACACCGACCGGAGACGCGGGCACGCACGCCCTGTATTGCGGTTCCAACCCATCCATCATATACCCTCAGTCTCCCCACTTTTGCACACTGCTTCTCAGCCCTGCCCTCCCCCTTGCCTCTAAGCTCCTCCGGTGTGGTCTGGAATACACTGAGCCCTGCTTCCCCAGCATGAGTGACCCGTAGGTCACCAATACAGAGGTCTCTAGCCCGGTCCGTAAGTGCAACAGGAGAAATGGAAATGGCGAGAGGACAGCAGTTCCCTGTGTGTTCTCCTCCACTGTCCATCTCTAGGGCCCCCAGACA